>NC_068914.1:44769731-45095179 GCF_023091745.1 Budorcas taxicolor | reverse complement strand
CTTGAGCAAATAATGCAGTTCCCATATATCTCTTTTCTCCGTCAAGTCTCTATCCCATAGTTTTGCAGACGGACGCTGGCGCTGTTACAGGGCTGTGAGTGCGGCGCACTGGGTTCCGTCAGTCAGTCAGGCTGGCCCCACCGGCGGCTCCCGGAGAGCGGCTGTTTTGAGCGGCGGCGGCGGTGCGAGCGGCGGCAAAGGAGTTTCCTTTTTCTTTTGTGGCTAATCAGTCTGTCTGGGATCCAAACTGATGAATCGGCGCCCTGTGGAAAAAATATAAACACTTCCTCAACCAGCAGTAAATTCTGGGTTGGGATCTTTTTGATATCTGGAGGAGATCTTTTCACTTTACCAATGGCTTTCCATTTTACTGTTCCAGACGAATCAGCATTTAACTTATTACGAGGAGAACATGTTGTAAAATCTGATGGGGAAAAACTATACTTAAATTCTCCTTTTTTAATTTTTGAATTAACAAAGCACGTGAGGGTAAATGATGCAATATTTGACCCCAATAATTTCCTATAGCAATCTGCCAATCATCATCAAACATTTGAAAAGCATCAAGTTGTTCTCTGTTATACGGAATTACAATTTTTGATGACTCTTTACTAAACAATTTAATAAATCAATATACTTGAATTAATCTTTATAATTAATACATATTGCAGCAATACAACATGCACACAACTAATACCAACCAACACAAACCAATGTACTGTAATAACACATGTCTCACACACAGTATAATTATACAGTATATATAACATGTTACCACAGCATGCCAATCTTTGCCAATTAATATCAGCCACATACATACTATATTACTGCAATATACACATATATATAATATAATTATACAGTATATATTCAATATGTATATATAGTATACATCTTAATTTATATATGAATTAATTAAGTATAGATCTATAAATAGAATTAGGTATACCCCCCTTTTTTTTTTGCAATGTGTAATTCCATCATTTTCTGCACATCAGTGCTCTACCAACACTACAACCATAAAGAACACAATTTCAAGTACTGTATTTTTTAGTTTGGGGAGATCACAGTCTACAGACTCATTTACTTATATTAGACAAGATTAGCCCAATTCAACTTACTGCAGTTTTTAAATGCACATAAAATACAGAAATTGATGCAATTAAACAAAATCTTTAGGATGTTATTTTTTAAATTCTTAGATTGTAATAATAATTTTTTTTTCTGCATGCTCAATTACTGGTCCCCATGATCACCAATGGTTATGGCTTAATTTAACTACACCAATTTATCAACCTTTTATATCCTTAAAGATAAATAGGTGAAAATTACAATTTCTTATCAAAAGGTTTAGAGTTTTCCGAATATAAATATTTGCTCTCCCTCCTTCCCTCACCTTAAGACATTTCAAATAAACTAAAAATAACCACATCTTGCCTGCAATGTTCCTTAGCAATCATTTGATGTATAAAATCTTAACTATGCCCCCAGTTATTTTAAGACACAAAAATGGCTGCCTACCAATCTGTCTTGTCACAAGTTAGAAATATTACATTTAAGAATTAACATGAGGGTTTCAAGTTTTTTTTTTCCAGTTTAGACTTTTATACCTTTGTGCTTGTCGCTTCTGGATGTTACTGTAACATTGTTTGTAATCCTTTAAAACCTTAGTAATTTCAAACACCAGTAGGTATACCTTTATTATATTTTATTTATACCCATACTCAATCAGGCAAACTGTAATTAGGCAAATATAATATGTATTTATATCAATATATGAAGTATTGTTAATTGTACTGCCTATTGAGAACTAAGAAATTGAAAAATCCCTTTTCCAAGCAACTCCTATTTGAAACAGCACGTCCCTCCCCCATAGGGTAAAGGGGAGCGAAGGAACTACATAGAGTTAGGAAAGTTTCACAGGTATCCTCAAACTGCCAATCTACATTTTTGTACTTTTAACTACTGTGGGGGCTTGAGGGCAAATGAAACAAAATTTGACCCATGAAATCCATCAGAGCAACTTGCCAATCATCACTATTCTGTAAAAGACTTGCAGTTGATCTTTATTGAGTGGAATTACTATATTTGTTACTTTTTTTTCTAAGTTCCATACTTCTTTTTCTTCTTTTTAAGATTAATTGTGCCACCAAGCTGGGATAAGATAAAACTATTTTTTGGGGGGGTCACAGGTAGATGGAACCACTAGGCCTTCTTGTCACAAGCATCTTGTTTTGTGGCAAGAAAAATTTAATCTCCTCTTTTGGCAATATTAATCTTAATTAACTCATCATTTAAAGCCTAATTCACTTTAACAAAAGCCAACTCTGTCTCACTGATTAACCTTTTCCTAGAACTGGGATTAGGATTGTTTATTAAGCAATCAAACAAAAGGCTTTAAATCTGAAGCAGTCAGTTTTAAATGTGGGCATATCCAATTAATATCCCCTAATAATTTTTGAAAATCATTTAAGATTAGTAAACAATCTCTCTGCAACTTTAAAGGGACATTATCAGTTTTTAAAACTTTTGGCAAACCTAAATATAAGAAGCAAGTAAAGAGCTGTTACACAATATCTTTATAAGCTTTTCCAATGATCTTTTTATAACCCAAAAATGGTCTATAGCCTTTTAGATGACAAGTAACCATTTAATCTTTGCTTGAATACTTCCAGTAACGGGGAGCTCACTACTCGCCAATGTTTTAAACTCTTTTTCACCTCTTGTCTACAGCATTCCCATCCTGCGTACCACTTTCTCTAACCCCACCAACTCCTTTTTAGTAGTATATGTTGGCTAGGAGCTGGGCTAGTCTTTCTCAGTAATGCAAGAAACGTTTGCTCTAGTGTCTAACAGCCCTGACATTTTATTCATTGAATTAAAAAAATCTTTCAAAGGCCTAGAAGCTGTAATTTTCTGCACCCAAAAACCTAGATCTAGATCCTCTGGGGCTTTTTCTGTCTGGTAATAAGGTAAAAGCAAAAGCTGTGCCATTCTTTAACCTATATTAATTTGCACAGTTTTAGCAGGTAGCGAGATCAAAACTTTAATTTTTCCAGTATAATCAGAATCTACTACTCCAGATACCACCGAAATTCCTTGAAAAGAAAGCGAGCTATTCCCTAGCACAAGTCTTATAATGTCCTAAGGCAGGGGGCGAGCGACTCCCATTGGAATCTGAGCAACTGGTACATCAGGGGTTAATATTGTTGCCGTAGGGGAGCTGAGTTCTAGTCCTGAGCTGCTGCTGCTGCTGCTAAGTCCTGGGGTTAATTGGTGGTGCTTTTCGTTTCTGTTTAGCAGGACATTGCCAGCAAAAATGTGCCATTTGCCCACAAGAGAAACATTTTGTATTTTTAAAATCCTTTTTATTACGATTATTTTTCTTTCTTTTTCTCTGTTTTTCTTCCTTTTTTCTTTTCTTTTTTCTCTTTTTTTTCCTTGGGTGAGGCCCCTCCTGAGGGGATTTTATGCAACGAGCAGGCTCTGTTTTAAAAGCTCTTTTGCTCAAAAATATTCTCCCTATCCTTTTTAACCTTAGGCAATGTTCTGAGAGGCTTTGGATGCAAAGTAGGGAGTTCTTAACCCCTGGGGAGGCGCAAGCAGAGGTTGCAGTGGTCGCCTTAAATAAGATAACTTTTTAAAGGTTTGGTTTGTGTAGAGGGGGAGGGGGCTCTCCAGGGCGCTCAGCCGCTGCGTCCTGTAAGCACTCTCCTTCCTTGGGAGGAAGAGTACAGTATTTCTCCTTTTCTTTGCCAATGGCAGAAAATATGATCTGTGTAGAAGGTGGAGACCCACTAGCATCTGCCGCTATAGCCTCTCCCATAGGCTATCTAACAGCCTCATGATGGGGGTCCAGAACATTTCTGATCATATTTTACAGAGCAAAAGCATTTACAGGAACGTTTTTTGGCTTATGCAAAGTATAATAAGTATAATAAGTTTTTAGCTGTTTTTGTAGCTTCACACAAATATCTAAATTAACAGTACCCTCTTGTGGAAACCAAGGACATTGCTCCTGTAACACTAGCCTTTTCTTAACGTTAATTTCTCTTTTGTTTAACAGTTGCTAAATTACTTCTAAAAAGAGTTGTCGTTCTTTTGAGTCATTGTTACCCGTGTCAGAAAATTAAGATTTATAGAAAAGTCTGCCTTGACAAAAGGTTTTACCTTTTGCAAGCGGGGTTTTCTTTTCAACCCTAGGATAGAAAAGTCTACCTTGTCAAGGGTTTTAACCTGGGCAAGGAGGGGTTTGACCCGAAGAAAGCAGGTTTCTTTCAACCTCTAGAGCACCAGGTTTCTCTTAAACCCTTCAACACTTCCCACTTCTACTCACCCTGTCTATCTTACAGGGGGGTCCGCGGCACCCTGAGTGGGGTCCTATCCATCCCAAACACTCAACACTGGGGAACAACAGGGCTGATGACCCTAGTTGTTCTGAGCAATAGGGCTGATGATCCTACTTGCTGCTTACTAGGGGAACAGGGCTGATGACCCTAGATGTTCAGAGCAATAGAGCTGATGACCCTACTTGCTCCAAAGGGGTGGCAATAGGGCTGATGACCCTAATTGCTTGGGAACCTACCTTCGAATAGCCTGTTCTGGGCGCCACTTGCCAGGGTCCAGGCCCGGTGGATCCAGGGAATTGGAAGGGTGGACAGCGTTGGTGTGAGAGAAACTTATTTATTGATTGATATAAGAAATATAAGATTAGATTAGGAATAAATAGTGTAGTAGGAAGATTAGGTGGAAGAAGAGGGCTGAATAGCTTAGATTACACAGAAGATCAATAAAATTCCAGACAAGGAATTTGCACCATCTACGTTGCCACCAGTGCTCGCTTGAATATCTAAGGGTGCCTCTCATTGGGCTCCCTTTCACACGGGTCTTAACAGCCAGGGCAAGTAAGTAGACTTGGCGAGCCTCCGCGCCCCAGGTGGAAATTCAGCCTGAAATTAGAGTAAAGAGGAGAAGAAAGAGAGAGACACGGGGGAAACCAGTCCAGCAATAGCTCCAGCCCCTATTGTTCAGAAGGCCTTTTATACTTTTGATAAAACATGGAGCTCAATGGGTAACACAAAGTTATGCAGTGTTAGCAGTCCAGACTCTTATCAAAACCAGGCTTTCCTCTCTGCATACCTAATTGTATACACAAGTTTTAGGTAATTTACATCATCTTCCAGCCAAAAGGGCCAATTAACAATTTACAGCCTTTTTTTCTGATACGGGTTAGTCAACCAGAAGACTTATTTGTGTTGATCTTCCCAAGGTCTGGTGCCACTCTCAGAAAGCACTAAATAAAGTTACATTCTTACACAGCAAAGATACAGCAACTTATAACAAGTAGAGGGAGTACAGTGATTTACAGCAAAAGAGAAGCAATTAACTCAAAAGTCTAGCGTTGCTAACATCAAAATTACTATGAGTCTTTTTCTACATCCTGCTTACATTGAGTAACATCCTTCCAGATGCCTAAAAGATAAAGAATATGGAGGTCTGGCAGCAATCCTTGAGTCAACAGTGAAAACCGTCTACCAATATAATTTTTAACTCTTTAGAAAAGGCTCTGTTTCTTTAAGATGCTTTCAAGCTTTGTGCCTCTCGCGATTGGGGGCTGTAAGCAATTCACAAACTGTAAGAGGTCCAGGGGAACCTGTTAGGCAAGATAGAGAGCTAACAGAGGCGGTTTAACTGAAACATCTTTCAAATGCAGAAGACTAAAGCCCTGAATTGACTTTTTACTAGAGAGTATCAGAAGACTGGAAAAGCAGGCAGATTCTTATTTTTTTGGGGGGGTGGATGCTCAGGAATTTCCAGGGGGAAAACCTGAGGTCTGATTAGCCTTGCCATCAGAGCTTTTGGCACATGACCTTGTGATGGGTGGAATTCCTCACGCTGACTCCCAGAACACCACGGCGGCACCTGTGGCAGCCTTGTGGTAAAGCCTAGAGGGAAAGACAAAGATCCCTGTATCAACGCGACGGGAAGCCTGAAACTGCTGCTACAGCTCGGAAGGAAAGCAGGCGAGCATGGCCCCAAGTGAGATGAGGCCTGACTCCCCTGTGGAGACTCCAGAAGTACCCCAAGATCCATGTCAGCACTGGATAGGAATCCTCAAGTTGGACCTCAACACCACACGAGGTCTTAGGCCCCGGCACTGACTGGAGAGGAATCCTGAGAAGCCCATCTCAACTCGCATGGAGACTGGCCTTTCCTGAGGCCACAAGTGGGGTCCCTGAGGTACCAGTCTTTACTCGAGAGGGACTTTCGACAACTCGAGAAAATCCAGGAGGTTCACCCCTCCAGGCGAGATGAGGCCCTTTTCCACTGAGGAGGCTCGAGGCAACTCACAGTTACCCTCTTGAACTTAGAAAGGGTCCTTCACATTCTTGCTGCAACTCAAGAAGTCCCCCGACATACCTGTCTCCAATCGAGAGGAACACCTAGGGTCCCGCCAATATCAAGAGGAGCCCCGATTCCACTTCCTAGCTCGAGATGAGGGTTCCTTTCCCTGCTTCATTGGGAAAGGATTCCCAGCGTTCCCGTCGCATCTCAAGAGGAGGCACTCTCAACAGGAAAGTCGAGAGGAACTCAAGGGGTCGTGCCACCATTTCAAAAGTCCCCCAAATGTCTCAGTCCTCTCCAAAGGAATCTGATTTCCCTGGACTGCCTCGACTTTCATGCCAAGGATCGACTCACATCACGGTGGCATGTGTGACAGCCCTGTGGGAAAGCCTCATGGGAAAGCTTCGAGGGAAAGCCACAGATCCCTTCATCCACACGACGGGAAACGTGACACTGCTGCTACAGATCGGGAGGAAAGTGGACGTGCATGCCCCCACTCGAGATGACGACTGACTCCCCTGTGGAGACCCCAGAAGTACCCCAAGATCCATGTCAGCACTGGAGAGGAATCCTCAGGTTCCAGCCCCAACTCCACACAAGGCCTTAGGCCCCAGCATTGACTGGAGAGGAATCCCGAGGGGAACCCTAGCAACTCGCATGGGGACTGGCCTTTCCTGAGGACACCAGAGCTGGTCCCTGAGGGCCCCATCGTAACTCGAGAGCACCTGCCGGAACTCGAGAAAATCCAGGAGGTTCTCCCCTCCAGGCGAGATGAGGCCCATTTCCTCTTAGGTGCCTCGAGGCTAAACACACCTAACGTCTGGAACTTCGAAAGGGTCCTTCACACCCTTGCTGCAACTCAAATTCCCCGACATACCTGTCTCCACTGGAGAGGAAGCACGAGGGTCCCGCCCACAACCAGAAGAGCCCCGTTTGCTCCTCGTAGCTGGAGATGAGGGATCCTTTCCCTGCTTCTTCGGGAAAGAATTCCCGGCGTTCCCGACCCATCTCAAGAGGAGGGTCTCTCAACAGGAAAGGGTACAGGAACTCCAGGGTCGTGCCACCATTCGAAAAGTCCCCCAGATATCTCAGGTCATTCCAGAGAAACCTGTTATCCCTGCACTGCCTCCACTTTCACGCCCAGGATCGACTCACACCACGGTGGCATGTGGGACAGCCCTGTGGGAAAGCCTCGTGGAAAAGCCTCATGGGAAATCCACAGATCCCTTGATCCACACGATGGGAAGTGTGACACTGCTGCTACAGATCGGGAGGAAAGCGGAAATGCATGCCCCCATTCGAGATGACGACTGACTCCCCTGTGGAGACTCCAGAAGAACCCCAAGATCCATGTCAGCACTGGAGAGGAATCCTCAGCTTCCGGCCCCAACTCCACCAAGGTCTTAGGCCCCAGCATTGACTGGAAAGAAATCCAGAGAGGCCCGCTAGCAACTCGCATGGGGACTGGCCTTTCCTGAAGCCACCAGAGCGGGTCCCTGAGGTCCCCGTCGTAACTCGAGAGCACCTGCCACAACTCGAGAAAATCCAGGAGGTTCTCCCCTCTAGGCGAGATGAGGCCCTTTTTCGCTGAGGTGTCTAGAGGCTAATCACACCTAACCTCTGGAACTTCGAAAGGGTCCTTCACACGCTTGCTGCATCTCAGAAGTTCCCCGACATACCCGTCTCCACTCGAGAGGAAGCACGATGGTACCGCCCACATCCAGAGGAGCCCCGTTTATGCCTCGTAGCTCGAGATGAGGGATCCTTTCCCTGCTTCTTTGGGAAAGAATTCCCGGCATTCTCGTCGCATCTCAAGAGCAGGCGCTCTCAACAGGAAAGGCGAGAGAAACTTCAGGGTCGTGCCACCATTCCAAGAGTTCCCCAGATGTCTCAGTCCATTCCAGAGAAACCTGTTTCCCTGCACTGCCTCGACTTTCATGCCGAGGATCGACTCACACCACGGTGGCACGTGGGACAGCCCTGTGGGAAAGCCTCGTGGGAAAGCCTCGAGGGAAAGAGACAGATCCCTTTATGCAGGAGACGGAAAGCCTGACACAGCTGATAAAGCTCGGGAGGAGCGCGGACGTGCATGCCCCCACTCAAGACGAGGACTGACTCCCCTGTGGAGACTCCGGAAGTTCCCAAAGATCCATGTCAGCATTGGAGAGGCAACCTCAGGTTCCGGCGCTGACTCCACACAAGGTCTTAGGCCCCGGCATCGACTGGAGAGGAGTTCTGGGGGGCCCCCTAGCAATTCCCATGGGGACTGGACTTTCCTGAGGCCACCAGAGCGGGTCCCTGAGGCCCCGTCGTAACTCGAGAGCACCTGCCGCAACTGGAGAAAATCCAGGAGGTTCTACCCTCCAGGCGAGATGAGGCCCATTTCCGCTGAGGTGTCTCGAGGCTAATCACACCTAACTTCTGGAACTTCAAAAGGGTCCTTCACACACTTGCTGCAACTCAAGAAGTTCCCCGAGATACCCGGCTCCACTCTAGAGGAAGGACGAGGGCCCCGCCCCCATACAGAGGAGCCCCGTATCCACCTCGTAGATCGAGATGAGGGATCCTTTCCCTGCTTCGTCGAGAAAGAATTCCCAGCGTTCCCATCGCATCTCAAGAGGAGGCGCTCTCAACACGAAATGCTAGAGGAACTCCAGGGTCGTGCCACCAATCCAAGAGTCCCACAGATTTCTCAGTCCATTCCAGAGGAACCTGTTTTCCCTGCACTTCTTCGACTTTCACGCTAAGGATCGACTCACACTACATTGGCACCTGGGACTGTCCTGGGAGAAAGCTTCATGGGAAAGCCTCAAGGGAAAGACACAGATCCCTTGATGCCCGCGATGGAAAGCGTGACACTGCTGCTACAGATCGGGAGGATAGCGGACGTGCATGCCCCCACTCGAGACGAGGACTGACTCCCCTGTGGAGACTCCAGAAGTACCCCAAGATCCATGTGAGCACTGGAGAGGCATCCTCAGGTTCCGGCCCTGACTCCCCACAAGGTCTTAGGCCCCAGCATCGACTGGAGAGGAATCCCGAGTGGCCCCCTAGCAACTCGCATGGGGACTAGCCTTTCCTGAGGCCACCAGAGCGGGTCCCTGAGGTCCCGGTCGTAACTCGAGAGCACCTGCCACAACTCGAGAAAATCCAGGAGGTTCTCCCCTCCAGGTGAGATGAGGCACATTTCTGCTGAGGCGTCTGGAGGATAATCTCATCTTCCCTCTTGAACATCGAAAGGAACTTTCACACCCTTGCTACAACTCAAGAAATTCCCTGACATTCCCGTCTCCACTCAAGAGGAAGCACGAGGATCCCGCCCATATCCATAGGAGCCAAATTTCCGCCTCGAAGCTCACGATGTGGGATCCTAGTCGTCGTAACTATAGGAGGAAACGGGGCTCATCTGGATTGGGCGGGATACTCGTGCTTCCACTCGAGTGGAGATGGGAATGTCGGGAAACTTCTGAGTTGCAGCAAGGGTGTGAAGAACCCTTTCGAAGTTCAAGACGGAAGGTGTGATTAGCCTAGAGACGTCTTAGCGGAAATGGGCCTCATCTCGTCTGGATGGGAGAACCACCTGGATTTTCTCGAGTTGCGGCAGGTGCTCTCGAGATACGACAGGGACTTCAGGGACCCGCTCTGGTGGCCTCAGGAAAGGCTAGTCCCCATGCGAGTTGCTAGGGTGCCTCTCGAGATTCCTCTCCAGTCAATGCCGGGGCCTCAGACTTTGTGTGGAGTCGGGGCGGGAAACTGAGGATTCCTCTCCAATACTGACATGGATCTTGGGGTACTTCTGGAGTCTCCACAGGGGAGTCAGTCCTCGTCTCGAGTGGGGGCATGCACGTATGCTTTCCTCCCAAGCTTTAGCAGCATTGTCAGGCTTCCGGTCATGTGAATCAAAGAATCTGTGGCTTTCCCTAGAGGCTTTCCTACGAGGATTTCTCACAGGGCTGTCCCACGTGCCACCATGGTGTGAGTCGATCCTCGGCGTGAAAGTCGAGGCAGTGCAGGGAAAACAGGTTACTCTGGAATGGACTGAGATATCTGGGGGACTCTTGGAATGGTGGCACGACCCAGGGTTTACTCTCGCCTTTCCTGTTTAGAGCGCCTCCTCTTTAGATGCGACGGGAATGCTTGGAATTCTTTCTCGACGAAGCAGGGAAAGGATTCCTCATCTTGAGCTATGAGGCGGAAACAGGGCTCCTTTGGATGTGGGCGGGAGTCTTGTTCTTCCTCTCCAGTGGAGACAGATATGTCGGGGAACTTCTTGAGTTGCAGCAAGGGTGTGAAGGACCCTTTCGAAGTTCCAGAGGGAAGGTGTTATTAGCCGCGAGATGTCTCAGCAGAAATGGGCCTCATCTCGCCTGGAGTGGAGAACCTCCTAGATTTTCTCGAGTTGCGGCAGGTGTTCTCGAGTTCCGATGGGCACCCCAGGGACCCACTCTGGTGGCTTCAGGAAAGGCCAGTCCCCATGCGAGTTGCTAGGGGGCCTCTCGGGATCCCTCTCCAGTCGATGCTGGGGCCTAAGACCTTGTGTGGAGTCGGGACCGGAACCTGAGGATTTCTCTCCAGTGCAGACGTGGATCTTTGGGTACTTCTGGAGTCTCCACAGGGGAGTCAGTTGTCGTCTCGAGTGGGGGCATGCACGTCCACCTCCCTCCCAAGCTGTAGCAGCGGTGTCACGCTTGCGGTCGCGTGGATCAAGGTATCTGTGGCTCTCCCTGGAGGCTTTCCCACGAAGCTTTCCCACAGGGCTGTCCCACGTGCCACCGTGGTGTGAGTCCATCCTCGGCATGAAAGTTGAGGCCGTACAGGCAAAACAGGTTCCTCGAATGGCCTGAGACATCTGGGGGACTCTTGGAATGGTGGCACGAAACTGGAGGTCCTCTTGCCTTTCCTGTTGAGAGCGCCCCCTTTTGAGATGCGACGGAATGCCGGGAACTCTTTCCCGACGAAACAGGGAAAGGATCCCTCATCTGGAGCTACGAGGCGGAATCAGGGCTCCACTGGATGTGGGCGGGACCCTCCTGTTTCCTCTCAAGTGGAGACAGGTATGTCGGGGAACTTCTTGAGTTGCAACAAGGGTGTGAAGGACCCGTTCGAAGTTCCAGAGGGAAGGCGTAATTAGCCTCGAGACGCCTCACTGGAAATGGGCCTTATCTTGCCTGGAGGGGAGAACCTCCTGGATTTTCTCGAGTTGCGGCAGGTGCTCTCGAGTTATACGGGGACCTCAGGGACACGCTCTGGTGGCCTCAGGAAAGGCCAGTCCCCATGCGAGTTGCTATGGGGCCTCTCGGGATTCCTCTCCAGTCGTTGCCAGAGCCTAAGACCTTGTGTGGAGTCCGGGCCGAAACCTGAGGATTCCTCTCCAGTGATGACATGGATCTTGGAATACTTCTGGGGTCTACACAGGGGAGTCAGTCCCCGTCTAGATTGGGGGCATGCACGCCTGCTTTCCTCTCGAGCTGTAGCAGCAGTGCCCCGCTTCCCATCGCCAGATCAAGGGATCTGTGGCTTTCCCTCGAGGCTTTCTCACGAGGCTTTCCCACAGGCCTGTCCCACGTGCCACCATGGTGTGAGTCGGTCCTCGGAGTGAACACCGAGGCAGTGCAGGGAATACAGGTTCCTCTGGAATGGAATGAGATATATGGGGGACTCTGAGAATGGAGGAACGACCCTGGAGTTCCTCTCGCCTTTCCTGTTGGGAGCGCCTCCTCTTGAGATGCGACGGGAACGCCGGGAATTTGTTCCTGACGATGCAGGGAAAGAATCCCTCGTCTCGAGCTACGAGGCGGAAACGGGGCTCCTCTGGATGTGGGCGGGACCCTCGTGCTTCCTTTTGAGTAGAGACGGGTATGTCGGGGCACTTAATGAGTTGCAGCAAGGGTGTGAAGGACCCTTTTGAAGTTCCAGAGGATAGGTGTGATTAGCCTCGAGACGCCTCAGCGGAAATGGGCCTCATCTTGCCTGGAGGGGAGAACCTCCTGGATTTTCTCGAGTTGCGGCAGATGCTCTCGAGTTACGACTGGGATCTCAGGGATCCGCTCTGGTGGCCTCAGGAAAGGCAAGGCCCCATGGGAGTTGCTAGGGGGCCTCTGGTGATTCCTCTGCAGTCGACGCAGGGGCCTAAGACCTTATGTGGAGTCGGGGCCGAAAGCTGAGAATTACTTTCCAGTGCTGACTTGGATCTTGGGGTACTTCTGGAGTCTCCACAGGGAAGTCAGGCCTCGTCTCGAGTGGGGGCATGCACGTCCGATTTCCTCCCACGCTGTAGCAGCAGTGTCACGCTTCCCGTCGCGTGGATCAAGGGATCTGTGGCTTTCCCTCGAGGCTCTCCCACAGGGTTGTCCCACTGCCACCGTGTTGTGAGTCGATCCTCGGCGTGAAAGTCGAGGCAGTGGAGGGAATACAGGTTCCTCTGGAATGGACTGAGATATATGGGGGACTCTGAGAATGGAGGAACGACCCTGGAGTTCCTCTCGCCTTTCCTGTTGAGAGCGCCTCCTCTTGAGATGCGACGGGAATGCCAGGAATTCGTTCCTAACGATGCAGGGAAAGGATCCCTCATCTCGAGCTACGAGGCGGAAACGGGGCTCCTCTGGATGTGGGCGGGACCCTCGTGCTTCCTCTCGAGTGAGTGGAGACGGTATGTCGGGGCACTTAATGAGTTGCAGCAAGGGTGTGAAGGACCCTTTAGAAGTTCCAGAGGCAAGGTGTGATTAGCCTCGAGACGCCTCAGTGGAAATTGGCCTCATCTCGCCTGGAGGGGAGAACCTCCTGGATATTCACGAGTTGCAGCAGGTGCTTTTGAATTACGATGGGGACCTCAGGGACCCGTTCTGGTGGCCTCAGGAAAGGCCAGTCCCTATGCGAGTTGCTGTGGGGCCTCTAGGGATTCCTCTCCAGTCGATGCCAGAGCCTTAAACCTTGTGTGGAGTCTGGGCCGAAACCTGAGGATTCCTCTCCAGTGCTGACATGGATCTTGGAATACTTCTGGAGTCTACACAGGGGAGTCAGTCCCCGTCTAGATTGGGGACATGCACGTCCGCTTTCCTCCCAAGCTGTAGCAGCAGTGTCACGCTTCCCATTGCTGGATCAAGGGATCTGTGGCTTTCCCTCCAAGCTTTCCCATGAGGATTTCCCACAGGCCTGTCCCAAGTGCCACCATGGTGTGAATCGATCCTAGGCATGAAATTCGAGGCAGTGCAGGGAAAACAGTTTCCACTGGATTGGACTGAGACATCAGGGGACTCTTGGAATGGTGGCACGACCCTGGAGTTCCTCTCTCCTTTCCTGTTGAGAGCGCCTCCTCTTGAGATGCCACGGGAATGACGGGAATTCTTTCCCGACGAAGCAGGGAAAGGATCCCTCATCTCGAGCTACGAGGCGGAAACAGTGCTCCACTGGATGTGGACGGGACCCTCGTGCATCCTCTCGATGGAGATGGGTATGTCGGGGAACTTCTTGAGTTGCAGCAAGGGTGTGAAGGACCCTTTCGAAGTTCCAGAGTTCAGGTGTGATTAGGCTCGAGACGCCTCAGTGGAAATGGGCCTCATCTCGCCTGGAGGGGAGAACCTCCTGGATTTTCTCGAGTTGCGGCAGGTGCTCTCGAGTTACGACGGGGACCTCAGGGACACGCTCTGGTGGCCTCAGGAAAGGCCAGTCCCCAGGCGAGTTGCAATGTGGCCTCTCGGGATTCCTCTCCCTTCGATGCCGGGGCCTGAGACCTTATGTGGAGTCCGGGCCGGAACCTGAGGATTCCTCTCCATTGCTGACATGAATCTTGGGGTACTTCTGGAGTCTCCACAGGGGAGTCAGTCCTCGTCTCGTGTGGGGGCATGCATGTCAGCTCTCCTCCCGAGCTGTAGCAGCAATGTAACTCTTCCCGTCCCGGGGATCAAGGGATCTGTTGGTTTCCCTAGAGGCTTTCTCACGAGGCTTTCCCACAGGGCTGTCCCATGTGCCACCGTGGTGTGAGTCGATCCTCGGTGTGAACGTTGAGGCAGTGCAGGGAATACAGGTTCATCTGGAATGGAGTGAGACATCTGGGGGACTCTTGGAATGGTGGCATGACCCTGCAGCTCCTCTCGCCTTTCCTGTTGAGAGCGCCTCCTCTTGAGATGCGATGGGAATGCCGGGAATTCTTTCTCGACGAAGCAGGGAAAGGATCCCTCATCTAGAGCGACGAGGCGTAATCGGGGCTCCTTTGGATGTGGGCGGGATACTCGTCCTTTCTCACGAGTGGGGACGGGTATGTCAGGGAATTTCTTTAGTTGCAGCAAGGGTTTGAAGGACCCTTTCAAAGTTCCTGAGGTTAGGTGTGAGTAGCCTCGAGACACCTCAGCGGAAATGGCCCTAATCTCGCCTGGAGGGGAAAACCTCCTGGATTTTCTCAAGTTGCGGCAGGTGCTCTCGAGTTATGACGGGAACCACAGGAACCCGCTCTGTGGCCTCAGAAAAGGCCAGTCCCCATGCGAGTTCCTAGGGGGCCTCTCGGGATTCCTCTCCAGTCTATGGCAGGGCCTAAGACCTTGTGTGGTTTCCGTCCCGGAACCTCAGGATTCCTCTCCAATGATGACATGGATCGTGGGGAACATCTGGAGTCCTCACAGGGGAGTCAGTCCTCATAAAGATTGGGGGCATGCACGTCCGCTTTCCTCCCAAGCTGTAGCAGCAGTGTCACGCTTCCCATCGCGTGGATTAAGGGATCTGTGGCTTTCCCACGACGCTGTCCCACAGGGCTGTCCCACGTGCCACCGTGGTGTGAGTCGATCCTTGGCGTGAAAGTTGAGGCCGTGCAGGCAAAACAAGTTCCTCGAATGGCCTGAGACATCTGGGGGACTCTTGGAATGGTGGCACGAAACTGGAGTTCCTCTCACCTTTCCTGTTGAGAGCGCCCCCTTTTGAGATGCGACAGGAATGCCGGGAACTCTTTCCCGACGAAAAAGGGACAGGATCCCTCATCTGGAGCTACGAGGTGGAATCAGGGCTCTACTGGATGTGGGCGGGACCCTCCTGTTTCCTCTCAAGAGGAGACAGGTATGTCGGGGAACTTCTTGAGTTGCAACAAGGGTGTGAAGGACCCTTTCGAAGTTCCAGAGGGAAGGCGTAATTAGCCTCGAGACGCCTCACTGGAAATGGGCCTTATCTCGCCTGGAGGGGAGAACCTCCTGGATTTTCTCGTGTTGTGGCAGGTGCTCTGGAGTTATGACGGGGACCTCAGGGACCCGCTCTGGTGGCCTCTGGAAAGGCCAGTCCCCATGCGAGTTGCTAGGGGGCCTCTCGGGATTCCTTTCCAGTCGATGCCAGGGCTTATGTCCTTGTGTGGAGTCGGGGCCAGAACCTGAGGTTTCCTCTCCAGTGCTGACATGGATCTTGGGGTACTTCTGGAGTCTCCACAGGGGAGTCACTCCTCGTCTCGAGTCGGGGCATGCATGTCCGATTTCCTCCCGAGCTGTAGCAGCAGTGTCATGCTCCCCATCACATGGATAAAGGGATCTGTGGCTTTCCCTCGACGCTTTCCACAAGGCTATCCCACCGGGCTGTCCCTAGTGCCACTGTTGTGTGAGTCGATCCTTGTCGTGAAAGTCGAGCCAGTGCAGGGAAAAAAGGTTCCTCTGGAATGGACTGAGACACCTGGGGACTCTTGGAATGGTGGCACGACCCTGGAGTTCCTCTCGCCTTTCCTGTTGAGAGAGCCTCCTCTTGAGATGCGACGGGAATGCCGCAAATTCTTTCCCGACGAAGTAGGGAAAAGATCCCTCTTCTCCAGCTACGAGGCGGAAACGGGGCTCCTCTGGAAGTGGGCGGGATCCTCGTGCTTCCTCTCAAGTGGAGATGGGTATGTCGGGGAACTTCGTGAGTTGCAGCGAGGGTGTGATGGACCCTTTCGAAGTTCCAGAGGGAAGGTTTGATTAGCCTCGAGACACCTCACCGGAAATGGGCCTCATCTCGCCTGGAGGGGAAAACCTCCTGGATTTTCTCGAGTTGCAGCAGGTGCTTTTGAGTTACGACAGCGACCACAGGGACCCGCTCTGGTGGCCTCAGGAAAGACCAGTCCCCATGCGCATTGCTAGGGGGCCTCTCGGGATTCCTCTCCAGTCAATGCCAGGGCCTAAGACCTTGTGTGGAGTCGGGGCTGGAACCTGAGGATTCCTCTCCAGTGATGACATGGATCGTGGGGTACTTCCGGAGTCTCCACAGGGGAGTCCGTCCTTGTCTCGAGGGGGGCATGCAAGTCCGCTCTCCTCCCGAGCTGTAGCAGCAGTGTCACCATTCCCAACCCGTGTATCAAGGGATCTGTGGCTTTCCCTCGAGGCTCTCCCACAGGGCTGTCCCAATGCCACCGTGGTGTGAGTGATGCTCGGCGTGAAAGTCGAGGCAGTGGAGGGAAAACAGGTTCCTCTGGAATAGACTGAGATATATGGGGGACTGTGAGAATGGAAGAACGACCCTGGAGTTTCTCTCGCCTTTCCTGTTGAGAGCGCCTCCTCTTGAGATGCGATGGGAATGCCGGGAATTCGTTCCTAACGATGCAGGGAAAGGATCCCTCATCTCGAGCTATGAGGCGGAAACGGGGCTCCTCTGTATGGGGGCGGGACCCTCGTGCTTCCTCTCGAGTGAGTGGAGACGGGTATGTCAGGGCACTTAATGAGTTGCAGCAAGGGTGTGAAGGACCCTTTAGAAGTTCCAGAGGGAAGGTGTGATTAGCCTCGAGACGCCTCAGCGGAAATGGGCCTCATCTTGCCTGGAGGGGAGAACCTCCTGGATTTTCTCGAGTTGCGGCAGGTGCTCTCGAGTTACGACTGGGATCTCAGGGATCCGCTCTGGTGGCCTCAGGAAAGGAAAGGCCCCATGCGAGTTGCTAGGGGGCCTCTGGTGATTCCTCTCCAGTCGATGCATGGGCCTAAGACCTTATGTGGAGTCAGGGCCGAAAGCTGAGAATTACTTTCCAGTGCTGACTTGGATCTTGGGGTACTTCTGGAGTGTCCACAGGGAAGTCAGTCCTCGTCTCGAGTCGGGGCATGCACGTCCGATTTCCTCCTGAGCTGTAGCAGCAGTGTCACGCTTCCCGTCGCTGGATCAAGGGATCTGTGGCTTTCCCTCGAGGCTTGCCCACGAGGCATTCCCACAGGGCTCTCCCACGTGCCACCGAGGTGTGAATCAATCCTCGATGTGAAAATCGAGGCAGTGCATGGAAAACAGGTTTCTCTGGAATGGACTGAGACATCTGCGGGACCCATGGAATTGTGGAACGAACCTGGAGTTCCTCTCCCATTTCCTGTTGAGAGCGCCTCCTCTTGAGATACAACGGGAATGCCGGGAATTCTTTCCCGATGAAGCAGGGAAAGGATCCCTCATCTCGAGCTACAAGGCGGAAACGGGGCTCCTCTGGATGTGGGCGGGACCCTCGTGCTTCCTCTCGAGTGGAGACGGGTATGTCGGGGAACATCTTGAGGTGCAGCAAGGGTGTGAAGGACCCTTTCGAAGTTCCAGGTGTTAGGTGTGATTAGCATCGAGAAGCCTCAGCAGAAATGGGCCTCACCTTGCCTGGAGTAGAAAACCTCCTGGATTTCCTCGAGTTGTGGCAGGTGCTCTCGAGTTACGACGGGGACCTCAGGGACCCACTCTGGTGGCCTCAGGAAAGGCCAGTCCCCATGCGAATTTGTAGGGGGGCCCTAGGGATTCCTCTCCAGTCGATGCCGGGGCCTGAGACCTTGTGTGGAGTCGGGGCCGGTACCTGAGGATTCCTCTCCAGTGCTGACATGCATCTTGGAGTACTTCTGGAGTTTCCACAGGGGAGTTAGTCTTCGTCTCGAGTGCGGACATGCACGTCCGCTTTCCTCCCAAGCTGTAGCAGCAGTGTCATGCTTCCCGTCGTGTGGATCAAGGGATCTGTGGCTTTCCCTCGAGGCTTTCCCACGAGGCTTACCCACAGGGCTGTCCCACGTGCCACCGTGGTGTGAGTCCATCCTCGGCGTGAAAGTCGAGGCAGTGCAGGGAAAACAGGTTCCTCTGGAATGGACTGAGACATCTGGGGCACTCTTGGAATGGTGGCACGACCATGGAGTTCCTCTCGCCTTTCCTGTTGAGAGCGCCTCCTCTTGAGATGGGATGGGAACGCCGGGAATTCTTTCCTGACAGAGTAGGGAAAGGATCCCTCATCTCGAGCTATGAGGCGGAAACGGGGCTCCTCTGGATGTGGGTGGGAACCTCGTGCTTCCTCTCCAGTGGAGACGGGTATGTCGGGGCACTTTTTGAGTTGCAGCAAGGGTGTGAAGGACCCTTTTGAAGTTCCAGAGGGAAGGTGTGATTAGCCTCGAGACGCCTCAGTGGAAAAGGGCCTCATCTCGCCTGGAGGGGAGAACCTCCTGGAGTTTCTCGAGTTGCGGCAGGTCCACTCGAGTTACTATGGGGACCTCAAGGACCCGCTCTGTTGGCCTCAGGAATGGCCAGTCCCCATGCGAGTTGCAATGTGGCCTCTCGGGATTCCTCTCCAATCGATGCCAGGGCCTAAAACCTTGTGTGAAGTGGGGCTGGAACCTGAGGATTCCTCTCCAGTGCTGACATGGATCTTGGGGGTACTTCTGGAGTCTCCCCAGGGGATTCCGTCCTCGTCCTGAAGGGGGGCATGCACGTGCACTTTCCTCCCGAGCTGTAGCAGCCGTGTCAGGCTTCCCGTCACGTGGATCAAGGGATCTGTGGCTTTCCCTCGAGGTTTTCCCACGTGGCTTTCGCACAGGTCTGTCACACGTGACATCGTGTGTGTGAATCGATACTCGGCGTGAAACTCGAGGCAGTGCAGGGAAATCAGGTCCTTCGGAGTGGGATGAGACATTTGGGGGACTTTTGCACTGGGGCACGAACCCTGTAGTTCCTCTCGACTTTCTCATTGAGACCGCCTACTCTTGAGATGCATCGGGAACGCCAGGAATCCTTCCTGACGAAGCAGAGAAAGGATCCCTCATCTCAATTATGAGGTGGAAACGAGGCTCCTCCTGATGTTTCCTGAACCCTCTTTCTTCCTCTCGAGTGGAGACGGGATTGTTGGTGAACTTCCTGAGTTGCAGCAAAATTGTGAAGGACCATTTGGAAGTTCTAGAGGGATGGTGCATTTTGCCAGGATATGCCTCAGCGTTAAAGGGCCTCATCTCTCCTGGACGCCTCCAGCATGTTTGTCTCAGGGGCTGCTTCCGCTGAGCTGCGGCTGTGGGCCGGAGCCCAGACACGCAGGGCCAGGCCGAAACCACCTGTACATGTCTCTGATGGGAGGAGTGTGCTCGGGAACCCACGTTTGTCAGGCACCTGCTAGGCGCCCACGGAGTCAGCCTCCAGGTGTTGGGGGCTGCAGACCCCATCCACAGCCCCAGGGAGCCTGGTGCTCTCTGTGCGGTGCTGAATCTGGGCGGCCAAACAAAGGCTGTAGAAGCCCTGCAGTTTCACTTCCCTTCCATCTGACAGACCTCTAACTGCTGTAGCCCTCGGCAGGTTGGAACCCACTGGCCCCTAACACATCCACAAGTACACTTGGGGAATAGGTTCAAAGGCAAAGGAGTGTAGCTGAGGCCAGGAAGGCACCAGCAGCATCTCCCAACCTCGTGCAGCCTGCTCCTTCCTGGGCAGTAAGCCTAGCAGTGAGGCAAGTCTGGGAAAGGCTCGCCCAGGACACAACTGCCTCACGCCCTTGTTTGTGCCAGATCGGGACTCTGAGCTGAGCTGGAGCTCTGCCATACTGGAGGCGCACTCGGCTCCGCCCAAGCAGGGCTTGCAGCCGCACGCGGCTGGGCTGGCTCATCTTCACCCGAGGAGGCTCCATCCCCGCATGTTGTCCACTTGGCTTCCAGGCTGGGGTGCCCAGCTCCTCCTGCAGGTCTTAGCTCAGGGGCTGCTTCCCCTGAGCTGCGGCTGTGGGTGGGAGCCCAGACATGCAGGTGCAGGCCCCAACCACCTGCACAGGTCTCTGCTGGGGAGGAAAGCGCTAGGGAACCTACGTCTGACAGGCACCTGCTTGGAGCCCACCAAATGAGTCTCTGGCAGTGGGGATTGCAGACCCCAGGCAGGGGCCCAGTGTGCCTGGAACTCAGTGCGGCGCTGAGTCTGGCAGACAAGCAACAGCTGAAGGAGCCCTGTAGTTGCCCTTCCCTTCCCTCTGACAGAGCTCTCACTGCTGGAGCTCTTGGCAGAGAGGAACCCACCGGCCCCTTACCCCTCCCCAAGGACGCCTGGGACCTAGTTGCACAGGCAAGGCAGGAGCAGAGCTGAGGCCAGGAAGGCGCCAGTGGCATCTCCCAGCCTCAAAGAGCCTGCTCCTTCCTGGGCACTACAGCATAGCAGGGAGGCAAGTCTAGGCAAGGCTCGCCAAGGGCAGAGCAGCGTCACGCCAGGAACACTGCCAGATCGTGCCTCTGAGCAGAGCTGGGGCTCTGCCATACAGGAGGCGCTCTTGGCTCCGCCCAACCAAGGCTTGCAGCCACACGCGGCTGGGCTGCCTCGTCTTACGCGGAAACGCGGAGGAGGAATGCTTCCCCGCATGTTGTGCACTCGGCTTCCAGGCTGCAGCGCCCCACTCCTCCTGCAGGTCTTAGCTCAGGGGCTACTTTCCTTAAGCTGGGGCTGTGAGCCGGAGCCCAGACAGGCAGGGGCAGGCCCCAACCACCTGCATAAGTCTCTGCTGGGGAGGAGAGCGCTAGGGAGCCTACATCTGTCAGGCACCTGCTGGGCGCCAACGGAGTGAGACTCCGGGTCTGGGGGCTGCAGACGCCAGCCAGGGGCCCTGCGTGCCTGGTGCTCTCAGTGCGGCGCTGAGTCTGGGCAGCCAAGCAGGAGCTGAAGGAGCTTGGCAGTTGCCCTTCCCTTACCTCTGACCAAGCTCCCACTGCTGGAGCCCTTGGCAGTGTGAAGGCAAAGGCCCCTAACCCCTCCCGAAGGACCCGGGGGCCTAAGTTCAAAGGCAAGGCAGGAGCGGAACTGAGGTCAGGAAGGCGCCAGTGCCGTCTCCCAGCCTCGCACAGTCTGCTCCTTCCTGGACAGTAAGCCTAGCAGCGAGGCAAGTCTGGGCTAGTCTCGGCCAGGGCAGAGCAGCCTCATGCCAGGAACTCTGCCAAATTGGGCCTCTGAGCAGAGCTCGAGCTCTGCCATCCTGGAGGCGTACTAGGCTCCGCCCAACCAGTGGTTGAAGCCGCTCGTGGCTGGGCTGCCTCATCTTGCCCCCAGAAGGCTCGCTTCCTCGCATGCTGTGCACTTGGCCTCCGGCAGCGGTGCCCCTAGTTCCTGCAGGTCTTGGCTCATGGCCTCCTTCCCCTGAGCTGGGGCTGTGGGCGGAAGCCCAGACACGCAGGCGTAGGCTACAATCACATGCACATGTCTTGGATGGGGAGGTGAGCGCTAGGGAACCTACGTCTCTCAGGCACCTGCTTGGAGCCCACCAAATGAGTCTCTGGTAGTGGGGATTGCAGACACCCGCCAGGGGCCCTGGGAGCCTGGTGCTCTAGTGTGGCGCTGAGTTTGGGCGTCCAAGCTACATCTGAAGGAGCTCTACAGTTGACCTTCCCTTCCCTCTGACAGAGCTCTCACTGCTGGAGCCCTTGGCAGTGTGGAACCCTATGGCACCTAACCCATCCCCAAGGACGCAATAGCCCTAGGTGCAAAGGCAAGGCAGGAGTGGAGCTGAGGCCAGGAAGGCGCCAGTGGTGTCTCCCAGCCTCGCCCAGCCTGCTCCTTTCTGTGCACTAAGCCTAGCAGCGAGCCAAATCTGGGCAAGGCTCGTCCAGGGCAGAGCAGCGTCACGCCAGTAACTCTGCCAAATCGGGCCTCTGAGCAGAGCTGGAGCTATGCCATACAGGAGCTGAACTCGGCTCCTCCCAACGAGACCTTGCAGCCGCACGCAGCTGGGCTGCCCTGGGTTCCCCCTTGGAGTCTCGATTCCCTGCATGCTGTGCACTCGGCTTCCAGGCGGGAGCACCCAAAGCCTCCTGCAAGTCTTGGCTCAGGGTGTGCTTCCGCTGAGCTGGGGCTGTTGGCAGGAGCCCAGACACCCAGGGGCAGGACCCAACCACCTGCACGCGTCTCTGCTGAGGAGGAGAGCACTGGGGAACCTACGTCTGTCAGGCACCTGCTGGGCGCCCACGGAGTCAGTCTCTGGGTGTGGGAATTGCAGACCCAGGCCAGGGCCCAGGGTGCCTGGTGCTCTCCGTGGGACGCTGAGTCTGGGAGGCCAAGCAACAGCTAGAGGAGCCCTCCAGTTGCCCTTCCCTTCCCTCTGACAGAGCTCTCACTGCTGGAGCCCTTAGCAGTGTGGAACCCATCAGCCCCTAACCACTCCCCAAGTCGCCAGGGGCCTATATGCAAAGGCAAGACTGGAGCAGAGCTGAGGCCAGGAAGGCGCCAGTGGCATCTGCCAGCCTCGCGCAGACTGCTCCTTCCTGGGAAAGAAGCCTAGCAGCAAGGCAAGTCTGGGCAAGGCTCGCCCAGTGCAGCGGAGCCTCGCGCCAGGAACTCTGCCAGATCGGGCCTATGAGCAGAGCTGGAGCTCTGCCGTACTGGAGGCACACTCGCTACGTCCAAGAAGGGCTTTCAGCCACACGCGGCTTGGCTGCCTCGTCTTCCCCCGAGGAGGTTCACTTCCCCGCATAATGTGCACTCGGCTTCCAGGTGAGGGCACTCTGCTCCTCCTACAAGTATTGGCTCAGGGTCCGATTCCCCTGAGCTGGGGCTTTGGGCAGGAGCCCAGACACGCTGGGGCAGCACCCAAACACCTTCACACATCTCTCCTTGGTAGGAGAGCGCTAGGGAACCTACGTCTGTCAGGCACCTGCTTAGAGCCCACAGAGTGAGTCTCCGGGTTTGGGGACTGCAGACCCCAGCCAGGGACCTTGGGAGTCTGGTGCTTTCAGTGTGGCACTGAGTGTGGGCGGCTAAGCAACTACAGAAGGACCCCTGCAGTTGCCCTTCCATTCCCTCTCACAGAGCTCTCACTGCAGGAGCGATTGGCATTGTGGAACCCACCGGCCATAACGCCTCCCTAGGGTCGCCTGGGGCCTGGGTGCCAAGGCAAGGCAGGAGCAGAGCTGAGGCCAGGAAGGCGCCAGTGTTGTCTCGCAGCCTCGCGCACCGTGCTTCTTCCTGGGCAGTAAGCCTAGCAGTGAGACAATTCTAGGCAAGGCTCTCCCAGGGTGGAGGAGCCTCGTGCCAGGAACTCTGCCAGATCGGGCCTCTGAGCAGAGCTGGAGCTCTGCCATACTGGAGGCGCACTCGGCTCCGCCAAACCAGGGCTTGCAGCTTAACGCGGCTGGGCTGCCTCATCCTCCCCCGAGGAGGCTCGCTTCCCCGCAAGCTGTGCACTCGGCTTCCAGGAGTACCGCACCTCGCCTCCTGTAAGTCTCGGCTCAGGGGCTGTTTCCCCTGAGCTGGGGCTGTGGGCGGGAGCCCAGACAAGCAGGTGCAGGCGCCAACCACCTGCACACGTCTCTGCTAGGGAGGACAGCGCTAAGGAAACTACATCTTTCAGACACCTGCTTGGAGCCCACAGAGTGAGTCTTCAGTTGTGGGGACTGTTGACCCCAACCAGGGGCCCTGGGTACCTGGTGCTCTCAGTGCGGCGCTGAGTCTGAGCAACAAAGCAACAGCTGAATAGCTCTGCTGTTGCCCTTTTCTTCCCTCTTACAGAGATCTTATTGCTGGAGCCTTTGTCAGTCTGGAACCCACCCGCCCCTAACCCCTCCCCGAGGACGCCTGGGGCCTAGGTGCAAAGGCAAGGCAGGAGCGGAGCTGAGGCCAGGAAGGCACCAGTGGCCTTTCCCAGCCTGGCGCACTCTGCTCCTTCCTGGGCACAAAGCCTAGCAGCGAGACACGTCTCGGCAAGGCTCGCCCAGGGCAGAGCAGCCTCGCACCAGGAACTCTGCCAGATCAGGCCTCTGAGCAGAGCTGGAGCTCTTCTGAACTGGAGGCGCACTCGGCTCCGCCCAACCAGGGCTTGCAGCCGCACGCGGCTGGGCTGCTTCATCCTCTCCCAAGAGGCACGCTTACCTGGGTACTGTGCACTTGGCTTCCAGGCGGAGCCGCCCCTCGCCTTCTACAAGTCTTGGCTCAGGGGCTGTTTCACCTGACCTTGGGCTGTGGGTGGGAGCCCAGACACGCAGGTTCAGGCCCCAACCACATGCACACGTCTCTGCGGGGGAGGACAGTGCTAGGGAATCTACGTCTGTCAGGCACCTGCTGGGCGCCCACGGAGTGAGTCTCCATGTCTGGGGGCTGCAGACGCCAGACAGGGGCCCTGGGTGCCTGGTGCTCTCAGTGCGGCGCTAGGTCTGGACGGCGAAGCAACCGCTGGAGGATCCCTGCACTTGCCCTTCCCTTCCCTCTGACAGAGCTCTCACTGCTGGAACACATTGCAGTGTGCATCCCACTGGCCATAAGCCCTCCCCAAGAACGCCCGGGGCCTAGGTTCGAAGGAAATGCAGGAGCGGAGCTGAGGCCAGGAAGGCGCCACTGGCGTCTTCCTGGCCTCACGCAGCCTGTTCCTTCCTGGGCAGGAAGCCTAGCAGCGAGGCAAGTCTGGGCAAATCTCACCCAGGGCAGAGCAGCCTCGCACCAGGAACTCTGCCAGATCGGGCCTCTGAGCAGAGCTGGAGCTCTGCCGTACTGGATGTGCATTCGGCTCCGCCAAAGCAGGGCATGCAGCCACACGCGGCTGGGCTGCCTCGTCTACCCCGAGGAGGCTCGCTTCCACGCATGCTGTGCACTCTGCTTGCATGGAGGCGTGCCTGGCGGCTCCTGCAAGTCTTGGCTCAGGGGCTGCTTCCCCTGAGCTGGGGCTGTGGGCAGGAGCCAAGACAGGCAGGGGCAGGCCCCAAACACCTGCACACGTCTCTGCTGGGGAGGAGAGGGCTAGGGAACCTACGTCTGTCAGGCACCTGCTGGGTGCCCACGGAGTCAACTTTCTGGTGTGCGGGGCTGCAGACCCCAGCCAGGAGCCCTGGGAGCCTAGTGCTCTCTGTGCGGTGCTGAGTCTGCGCGGCCAACAACCGCTGGAGGAGCCCTGCTCTTGCCCTTCCCTTCCCTCTGACAGAGTTGTCACTGCTGAAGCCCTTGACGGTGTGGAACGCAACAGCCCCTAAGCCCTTCCCAAGGAAGCCTGGGGCCTAGGTGCAAAGGCAAGGCAGGAGCGGATCTGAGGCCAGGAAGGTGCCAGTGGCGTCTCACAGTCTCCAGTAGCCTGCTCGAACCTGGGCAGGAATCCTAGCAGCCAGGCAAGTCTGCGCAAGGCTAGGCCAGGGCAGAGGAGCCTCGCGCCTGGAACTCTGCCAGATCGGGCCTCTGAGCAGAGCTGGAGCTCTGCCATACTGGAGGCACACTCGGCTCCGCCCAGGCAGGGCTTGCAGCCTCATGCGGCTGGGCTGCCTTGTCTTCCCCCGAGGAGGCTGGCTTCCCTGCATGCTGTGCACTCGGCTTGCAGGCGGGGGCGCCCCGCGCCTCCTACAGGTCTTGGCTCAGGGGCTGCTTCCCCTGAGCTGGGGCTGTGGGCGGGAGCCCAGACACGCAGGGGCAGGGCCCAAACACCTGCACACGTCTCTGCTGGGGAGGAGAGCGCTAGGGAACCTACGTCTGTCAGGCACCTGCTGGGCACCCACTCAGTCAGCCTCCGGGTGTGCAGGGCTGCAGACCCCAGCCGGGGGCCCTGCGAGCCTGGTGCTCACGTGCGGCGCTGAGTCTGGGCGGCCAAGCAACCGCTGGAGGAGCCCTGCACTTGCCCTTCCCTTCCTTCTGACAGAGCTCTCACTGCTGGAGCCCTTGGCAGGGTGCAACCCACCGGCCCCTAAGCCCTCGCCAAGGACGCCTGGGGCCTAGGTGCAAAGGCAAGGCAGGAGCGGAGCTGAGGCCAGGAAGGCGCCAGTGGCCTCTCCCAGCCTCGTGCAGCCTGCTCCTCCCTGGGCAGGAAGCCTAGCAGCCAGGCAAGTCTGAGCAAGGCTCACCCAGGGCAGAGCAGCCTGGCGCCAGGACCTCTGCCAGATCGGGCCTCTTAGCAGAGCTGGAGCTCTGCCGTACTGGAGGCGCACTCGGCTCCACCCAAGCAGGGCTTGCAGCTGCACGCGGCTGTCCTGCCTCGTCTTCCCCCGAGGAGGCTCGCTTCCCCGCCTGCTGTGCACTGGCTTCCAGGCGGGGACGCCCCGCGTCTCCTGCAGGTCTTTGCTCAGGGGCTGCTTCCCCTGAGCTGGGGCTGTGGGCAGGATCCCAGACACGCAGGGGCAAGCCCCAACCACTGGCACACATCTCTGCTGTGCAGGAGAGCTCTAGGGAACCTACGTCTGTCAGGCACCTGCTGGGCGCCCACGGAGTCAGCCTCTGGCTGTGCGGAGCTGCAGACCCCAGCCAGGGGCTCTGGGAGCCTGGTGCTCTCCGTGCGGCGCTGAGTCTGGGTGGCCAAGCAACCGCTGGAGGAGCCCTGCAGTTGCCCTCCCCTTCCCTCTGACAGAGCTCGCACTGCTGGAGCCCTTGGCTGTGTGGCACTTACTAGCCCCTAACCGCGACTCCAAACCCCGAAGTCAACCCTGACCTCAAAACCCTATATTCCGAAACCGTAAACTGAACACCGAGCCTCAATCACCAAACCGTGAACCTGAACCATGATACCGTAACCCTAACCCAACCCCAAACCCGAACACCGACCCCTAAACCCCAAACCCAAACTCCAATCTCCAAACCCAAATCCAAACCGCAAACCTCTAACCCCTAAGCCGAATCCATACCCCAAACCCCAAGCCCCTAATCAGAACCAGAAACCCCAAACCCCGAACCCCAAACCCCTAACTCGAACACCATACCATGAACCCCAACCCATATACCGAATCCAAATCTCGAACTCCCAACCTGAACCAGGCTCCCCTAACCCAAACCCCTACCAGAACCCCTAACCCGAACCCGAAAACCAAACACCAAAACCCTAACGCATAACCTGAACTGCGACCCCTTACCCTAAAACACAAACCCCAATCACTAACCCCTAACCCGAACAGTGAACCCCTAACCCGAACCGAGAACCTATAACCTGATCCTCAACCCCCAAACCCGAACCGCGAACCCCTAACCCGAACCCCAACCCCCAACCCCTAAGCTGAACCTTGAACCCCTAATCGGAACCCCAACCCCCAAACTAGAACCATGAACCCCGAACCCCAAACCCTGAACCCCAAACCCCAAACACGAACCCTGAACCCTAAACTGAACCTGAATCCGAACCCTAAGAAGAGAGGGGATTCCGTGAACCCGAACTCTGAACCTGAACCCTAACAAGTTGGGGGGAAGCCGGAGCCCTAAACCTAACCCTAACAATAAAACTCTAAAATAAAAATAAACTTTTCTGGCCTAAGCCCCGCCCCTTGCGGTCCCCCACCCCCTAAAAGCAAAAGAGGCAAACCTGGGACCTGAATGCCTGACCTACAGACCCAGATTGCCCACTCACCTGGCTGTCGGCCTAACCACTATGCTACAGAGGTTCACTGGGTTTCATGTTGCTCCCAGGCACTCTTCAAGCCTCGGCCCGCCAGGGCAGGCTAATAAAGAACTATGGGCCCTATTAGCGCTCACTTTAAGCTGTAACCCTAACGCTAATGCCAACCCAACGGTAACCCGAACGCTGACCCTGACCCTGACCTGAACCCTAACCTGAACCCGAACTCTAAGAAGAGGGGGGTCCCCGAATCCTAATCCTAACCCCGAACCCTAACAAGTGGGGGGGTTGCCCGAACCTTAACCATAAACGTAACAATAAACCTCTAAATTAAAAAACTTCTCTGGTCTAAGCCCCGCCTCTTGCAGTCCCCTGCCCCTTAAAAGCCAAAGGGTTAGACAGGAGGCTTGAACTCCTATCTTACAGACCATAGTCTGCCTGCCTAATGGCCCACCCAACCGCAAGGCTACAGAGGCTTGCTGTTTCTGACAGGGCTCCCGGACCCTCTTCAAGCCTCGGCCTGCCAGGGCAGGCCAATAAAGAACTATGGGCCCTATTAGGGCTCACTTTAAGCTGTAACCCTAATGCCAATGCCAACACTAACCGTAACCTGAACCCTGACCAAAACCCGAACTTGCCGGGGTCCAGCCCCAGTGGATCCAGGGAATTCGAAGGGTGGATGGCGTTGGCGTGGAAAGACTTGTTTATTTATTAATATAAGATTAGATTAAGAAACTATAGCATAGTAGGAAGATTAAGTGGAGGAAGAGGGCTGAATAGCTTGGTTTATGCGGAAGACCAATAAAATTCCAGACAAGGAATTTGCACCATCTACGTTGGGCCACCGGCGCCCGCTTGAATATCTAAGGGTGCCTCACCTTAAGCTCCCTTTCGCGCGGGTCTTTACAGCCACGGCAAGTAAGTAGACCTGGCGAGCCTCTGCACCCCAGGTGGAGATTCAGCCAGAAATTAAAGTAAAGAGCAGAGAGAGAGAAAGGGAGAGAAGAAGAGAGAGAGGAAGACATGGGGGGAGCCAGATTCCCAAGAAACCAGGCCGAGAGACTAGTTCGAGAAACTGGTCTGAGAAGCTGGTCCCATCCTTTATTGTTCAGAAGGCCTTTTATACTTTTGATAAAACATGGAGATCAATGGGTAACACAAAATTATGTAGTGTTCGCAACCCAGATTCTTTCCATATATCATTTTGTATACAAAAGGTCTCAGGTGATTTACATTATCTTCTGGCCAAGAGGCTTGTTAACATTTTTTGGCTCTCTTCCTTAATGAATGTTATTTTTGTTTCCCCTGAAGTGTTTTTCTTTAATCTACATCTCCTTAAAGCGCTAATGTTACATCTCTATAGAACAAAGGTGCAGTGGGTTATAACAAAAAATGTACTTAACTCAAAGATCTAATGTTGCTAATACAAGGTCTACTACTTGTTTTTCTATATACCAACTATATCTAAAAATAAAGGATATGAAAATTTGGCAGCAAGCATTGACTCAACAAATGAAACTTTTAATCAGTCCTATTCTAAAGATTTTGACTCTTCGGAAGCCCCTACATTCCTAGGATGTTTTAAGCTTCCTGTGCCTCCTGTGGTCAGGAGGCCTCAAACAATCACATGTGCAGCTGTACAAGTCCTGCAGGCAGGCTAGAAAGCCATCAGAGGGTTTTTTGGATTGAAACACTCTTTCAAATGCAGAAGACTAAAGCCCTGAATTGACTTTTTCCAGAAAATGTCAGAAGAGTGGAAAAGCAGAGCACAAAAGCCGGCAGATTTTTGTTGGGGTACATGCTTAGGAATTTCCAGAGGGGTCCCTGAAGTCTGAGCACGCCTTGCGTATGTCAGCTTCCTTCTTCACGACCTTGTCACGGGCGGGATTCCTCACACTGCCTTCCGGCACGAACTCTTAGAAGAGGGGGATTCCCCAAATTCTAACCCTAACCCTGAACCTGAACCCAAACAAGTTGGGGGGTTGCCCGAACCCTAACCTTAACAATAAACCTCTAAAATAAAAATAAACTTTTCTGGTTTAACCCCCGCCTCTTGCAGTCCCCCGACCCCTAAAAGCAAGGGAGTCTGATTGGGCACTTGAACTCCTGACTTACAGGCCCTAGTCTGCCTGCTCACCAGCCTGCCTAACCACTACTCTACAGAGGCTTGTTGCTTCTGACAAGGCTCCTGGACCCTCTTCAAGCCTCGGCCCACCAGGACAGGCCAATAAAGAACTATGGGCCCTATTAGGGCTCACTTTAAGCTGTAACCCTAACGCTAATGCCAACCCTAACCGTAACCTGAACCCTGACCCTGACCTGAACCCTAACCCAAACCCGAACTCTTAGAAGAGGGATGTTCCCCGAATTCTAACCCTAACACTGAACCCGAACCCAAACAAGTTGGGGGGTTGCCTGAACCCTAACCCTAAGCTTAACAAAAACCTCTAAAATAAAAATAAACTTCTCTGGTCTAAGCCCCGCCTCTTGCAGTCCCCCACCCCCTAAAGGCAAATGAGTTAGACTGGGGACTTGAACTCCTGACTTGCAGACCATAGTCTGCCTGCTCACCAGCCCACCTAACTGCTACGCTACAGAGGCTTGCTGTTTCTGACAGGGCTCCCGGGCCCTCTTCAAGCCTCTGCCCGCCAGGGTCTGCTTCTATAGAATATCGTGGCTGTCCTAGGTCATCTTTGCTTTCTGTAGTCATAGTTTTATCCCCAAATCATAGACAGACCAGCTGAGAAAAAGCTTGGATTGTCTCGGTGGGGTGGATTTGCTTGTCCTTGTGTTTCACCTGGAGGCAGTCACGGTCCCCCGGGCTGTTCTGAAAGGGGGCATGGGGGTGGGGCACACCGTGCGCGCGTCAGGGGTGGGGCGAACCTGGGCGGCTGGTCAGGAGCGCGGCTCACGTGAGCGGGTCTGGGGTGGGATGAACATGGCAGCGCGTCACGGCCAGGGGTTCCCAGTTGTGCTCTCAGGGCTCGCCATTGCAGCTGGGAATGCTCGTTTCGTGGGCTCCTGGGTCCCCGTCGATTGGCATCCAGCGAGCAGAGCGGAGGGCTGTGGACCACAGGTAAGGGAACTCGGACTCAGCGGAGCAGGGAACCATGTATTCTGCCCTCTTTGTTTGCAGTCTCGGAGCCGACTAACATGGCGGTCGCAGAAAAGCCTCGCCTTTGGGGCCAAGGGTTTTACTGCTTTACCCCTTTGCATAAAGCTCAGACCCGCGCAGTTTTCCCAAGCAGCCTAGTGTATTGCTTCCTACAGGCCTGGAGAGGATACCAGGCAGGAAGGCCAGGGGTCTTCAGACAGAGAAAATAGACTGCAAGCGTCAGACGTTTTTTTCTCTCTCTTAAGAGGCAGGAGGAGACAAAAGAGTGTTGCATTTTTTTTTTCTCCATCTTGATACAAATTTAAAAAGAGGTTTCTCAAAAATTCTGTGTTGCCATGACAACTCCTGGCTCCACCTGAATTTAACTTTTCTCAAACCTTGAACTAAGCAATGCATTTTTCTTATGGAAATGTTTGTCTTAAGGTATGTTAATGTACTATGTATTTACCCAAGGCTCTGTCTTCAGGCCAGTTCCCCCTAAAGGCTCAGAAACGACTTGACAAACCAGTATGTTTTACTCATACCTTGTTCTCTTAATCTATGTGAATGAAACTATATATTTGCTTGGAAATCTGCCTTTCTTCAAGATTCATGTCCATCATTTTATGGCCTGGGATGACTCATCTGCTGCCAATGTTATCTCAATGCATGCTGTGGGTGAGGGGCCTGGTGCCATTCTCTGAGACATTGTCTTTCTTTCATTAGCAGACTGCTAGTGGCTGTATAACATCTGGCTAAAGACTAGCAGGGGGTCCTCTTTCTTCCCCCTTCTAATGTGTACGTCAGCAGCTCTCTCGATCTCTTTTATACTTTAATAAAACTTTTTAACAGAAAATCTCTGAGCCATCAAGCTTTGTCACTTGCCCTGGATTGAATTCTCCTCTGGAGGCCAAGAATGCTGGCATCTTTTGTGGTTTAGCAACCACCTTTCAGCCTTTTGTAATTCATATTGAATCTTCATTTCAGATTGAAGATGCATTCCACGGTATGGCCAATTGAAGTCTTTTCATCGCTATGGAGTATCTATCCATGTCTTTAGGGTATTTTTCAGCAATCATGTATCATTTCCAGTGTGCCAGTCTTGTCATCCTCATTCTGTCCATAGCAAAGTCTTTTATTAATGTTGACATGATTGAAAGGGAATTGTTTAAATTCCTTTTCAGATTGTTATTTGCTGGTGTATACAGATAACACTGTGTCATCATTCATTTGTATCAGTTTGGACAGCTTGATAGTTGTCTTTAGTTTCCTTAATTTCTCATAATTTAAGATGACCCTGGCTCATATATTTACAGTCTCACCCCTAGTCTCAGTCATTTCTTCAAAGAACTGTCCTTTTTTTTAAACATTACATTATTTTTGACTGTGCTGGGTCTTTATTGCTGGTTTGTCTAGTTGTAGTGAGCAGAGGCTACCCTCTAGTTAGTTGCTGTGCCATGGCTTCTCATTGCAGTGCTTTCTCTGTTTGCAGAACTTGGGCTCTGGAGCATGCAAACTTCAAGAGTTGTTCAAGGGCTTCGTTGCCCCTGGGCGTGTGGAATCTTCTACACAGGAATTGAACCCGTGTTCCCTGCATCGGTAGGCAGATTCTTTACCACCGGGCCATCGGAGATATTTCTTGTTCCCTTTGATTAGAGAATGATATTTAAAACATACATGTATGTAGGAGCTCAATATGCTCAGCTGACAATACATGGATATATATATACATGTATTCCAGCTCCCCTTTGAACATATTCAGTTAAAGGTAATTTGTGATGATGTCTCCAATTGTAACGTTTCCTTTTGTTTATCTGTAACTTTGCATTCCAATGGTAAGATACCTGGCTTCCACCGCTTGTCATACACAGAATTCAGTGCTTGTCCCATGTGGTTACTGAAAAAAAAACTGTCAGATTGTCTTTCAAAGGGGGCTCTGCGTGCATTGCACCAGTATCTTGAGTATGCTTTTGTATGATAGTTTACTATCAGTATACCCTCAGTGGCCAGGTGTCTATTTCAGTCGCTACCAATTATGAATGGGCTTGTTTGCTCTAGTGTTCTTGGACAATTCGAGTACAGTTTCTTTGTCAGATATGCATTTTTTTTTTTTTAGGAAAACAGTTTTATTTATTGTTGGCTGTGTTGCATCTTTGTGTGTGGGCTTTTTTCTAGTTTTGGTGAGCATGGGCCATAACTAGTGGTTTGCAGGCTTCTCACTGCAGTGTCTCCTCTTGTTGAGGGGCACAGGCTCACGGGCCTCAGTGGCTGCAGCATGTGAACTCGGCATCGTGGCTTCCAGGATCTAGAGCACAGGCTGGGCAGTTGTGGCACACAGACTCCATAGGATGTGGGATCTTCCCATCCTAGGGATCGCACATGCATCTCCAGCACTGGCAAGTGGATTCTTTACTATGGAACCACCAGGGCATATTTTAGATTCTAGTTTTCCACACATGTATCTAGTGAAAGAGGCCAGGATCAAGAGGCATGGCAGCTGGGAATCCTCAGCCACAGCTCTGGTGTGCTATCCACAGCTCTGGGGCCTTTGGTGAGCAGCTCAGCTTCCCTGGGACTGTTTCCTCCCGTCAGAAATGCCCTGCTTTTGGACTGTAGCCCACCAAGCTCCTCTGTCCCTGGGATTTCTGAGACCAGAATACTGCAGGTGGCGCCATTTCCTTCTCTGCTGCTGCTGCTGCATCGCTTCAGTCGTGCCTGACTCTGCGTGACCCCATAGACAGCAGCCTACCAGGCTCCTCTGTCCCTGGGATTCTCCAGGCAAGAACACTGGAGTGGGTTGCCATGTCCTTCTCCAGTGCATGAAAGTGAAAAGTGAAAGTGAAGTCACTCAGTGAAGTCGTGTCCGGCTCTTAGTGACCCCGGGGTTGCAGCCTACCAGGCTCCCCTGTCCATGGGATTCTCCAGGCAATGGTACTGGAGCGGCTGCCATTGCCATTTCCTTCCCTACAAGATAGTGTTTTGAAGATATTTTCTCCTGGATATTGCTTTTGATGAAGGCAGGGGGATCCCTTCCAGGGCTTGAGAGTGAGTTCTTGTCTGACACTGGGCAATGAGTTGTCTGAGGAGAGGAGTGCTGTCCAAGTGAGAGGCTTTATTGGGAAGGGCTGCCGGGGTGGAGGGCAAGAGGGTGAGGGAAACGGAGAGAACCACTCTGTCACGTGGCTCACAGTCTCAGGTTTTATGGTCATTGGGTTCATTTCTGGTTTGTCTCTTGCCAGGCATTCTGAACTGGGATCCTTCTTGGGGGCACAAGCATCACTCAGCCGAGATGGATTCCAGCGAAGTCGATCCTGGGAGGTTGGTAGGACCTCTAAACTGGAGCCTCCCATCACCTGACCTCTCCAGAATTCTGGTTGGTGGTAGCTTGTTCGTTCCTTGTTCATTCCCAGGACCTCCTGTTGTAAAATGACTCCTGCAAGTGTTTTCTTTTCTCTGTCGCCTGGCCAGGGTGGGTGGTTCATTTAACCGTTTATTTTTGGTTCTCTTGAGTAAGGTCCTCCACAGGGTAAATGTATGAAATGATAAAAGGCAATGTTTTAAATAATTTATATTCATAATTTAGTAAGCTGGCTTTTTTTGTGTATGTTAGACCTGATCACCAGACCAAAGGTCATGTAGAACTTTTGTAGTTTTCTAAAATTTCTATAGTTTTTAAAATGGAGTTACCTTGTTGCAAAGTTTGTGTTTATGTTCATATTTTTTTAAACAGTTATTACTTTTTAGTTGATTGATCATTGCTTTACAATATTGGTTTGATTTGTCATACATCCACATTAGGTGTACCTATGTCCTCTTGCTCTTGAATCTCCCTCCCACTTCACACCCATTCCCACCTCTCTAGGTTACTACAGAGCCCCAGTTTGAGTTCCCTGTATCATACAGCAAATTCCCATTGGTTGTCTATTTACAAATGTTGGTGTACCTGCATCCATGCTGCTCTCTCCATTCATCTCACCCTCTCCCTCTTGTTCCCCACCCTTGTCTGTAAGTCTGTTCTCCATGTCTGGATCTCCATTGCTGCTCTGTGGACAGACTCATCAGTACCATCCTTCTAGATTCCATGTTTTTCTCTCTTTGACTGACTCCCTCCCCTTTATTAGAACAAACTCAAATGTGTTCCTTTCTATGGCTGCATTCCATACAGGCTCTGAGTGTTCCTTAGCCATGTTTTGCGGAGGGTCATGGAGCTATTCTGCTCCATTTCAGTTTGGGCTTCCAGTCTGAGTGCTCGCAGCAGAGCTGCTTCTGGGTGAGCCCTCTGAGGTCTGTGAGCGCCGGGCTGCCCGCTCTTCTCTTGTGGCCCGCAGGGGGCGCCAAACCCCCCTCTGAGCCGCGGGCGCAGGACACTTTGCCTTTAGACTCTGCTCCGTGAGCAGCTGGCGGGAGCTTTGTCTCCTCAGGACCATCAGGGCTCAGGCTTCTGGATAACAGGGCTGCATCCAGGCTGAGAGGAGCAGGGTTGCCTCAGTGCCCACCAGCAGGGAGGCGCTGCAAGAGCGAAAAATGAGGATGGAGTAGACGTTTCCTATGTCCAGCTGAGGGCTGACTGGAGGTCCATCTCAGAGGACTCAGGGGGAAAGAGCTCCGTGTGCAAAACGGTGGGTTTTTAGTTAGATTTGCGTTAGATGATCTAGAGGATGACCAGTTCTTCCATGTAGGTGGCAGTTTCCCTGTCACTGTTTCTTGAGAAGACTGTCCTTTCCTCTTCGCTCGTTCCTGGTTTGATTTTCAGGAATTGACCATGTACATGTGGGTTTGTTTCTGGGCTCCCTATTCTCTCCTGGAGACCATGTGTCTGTGTTCCTGCCAGTTCCTCACTCTGGTGGTCACTAAAGCTCCGTGATGTAGTTTGAAGAGGGATAGGAAGATGCCTCCAGCTGTGTTCCTCTTTCTCAGTCTTTTTGGCCGTTTAAGGTCCTGTTCAACATTAGCAGTCTAATATTAGGAATATTTCTATTTCTGTGAAAAATGCCATTGAATATTATTTTGTGATTGCAGTCAGTGTATTTGTTGATGACTTTGGTTGGAATGGACCTTTTAATTCCTCATTGTTCCAGTGCATGAGTGTGGAATAACTTTCTGTGTATTTGTGTTTTCTTTGGTTTCTTTATCAGTGCTTTCTAGTTTTCTGACTACTGGTCTTTTATATTCTTGATTAAGTTTGTTGCTAGATGTTTTATTTAAGTGGGATTTTCTTAATTTTTTTTTCTGATTGTTATTAGTGTATAGAAATGCAAGTGATTTTTGGACTGTAAATGGTAGTATTTTATAGGATTGTAAATTGATCCAAAATGATTCAGCTTTACTGAATGTAGTCTAACAACTTTTTGTGAAGTTATGTGGAACATTTTATCTGTCAAATCTGTTTCTCCTGCAGTAGGTCATCCAGAGGACCCAAGACATGGTGGTTACTAATAGACTTCCCACAGTACTTCTTCATTCCACGTGGACTCCTTCAAGGGCAGTGAGCATCGCAGCTTCCCTTGAACTTCGTCTGGGTAAGCCTTGAACTTCGTCTGGGTAAGAAAGTTTCCTGCCTGTCTACTCTAAATGTCTTTTGTGGTATTGACATGGTTGTTTTGAAACCTAGTATACTTTCCAGTCATTTAAAATGTACAGAAAATGCCTAGCAATGGGAACAAGTGCTAGCATTTGCCACATCATCTAAAATACTCTATGTGTTTTATCCAAAATGGGTACCTTCTGCAGAACCAGCACATAATCTCCAAAATCAGGAAATCATATGGTATCTACATTATAATGTAATCCACAGCCCCACTTCCACTTTTAGCAATTGTTCAAGTGTATGAATATATCTTTTGTTTCCATCTTCATCCTTTTTTCTTTATTTAGAGTGTTACTGAGATTTTCAGTTATTTGGACAAACTTGATGGATTGAAAGCAGACATGGTGAATAAGGGTTCTGGGTGGCCTTTCCTATATGGATTTTTTTTCACTGAAGATGGTTTTAATATTTCTTCATGTTGTAACATGTATGAATCCTGCATTCTTTCTCCCCCCATAGTAATTAAAAATAAATAATATGCCACTTACCGTTTAGATATTTGTAAGCATACAGTGTTGTAGCAGACAACCTTTTCTTGTTTTGCAAACCAGTTTAATAATGTGCACCTTGTGCGTGCTTTGGAGAAACTCAGGAAACTGAGTCAGTGACTGAAATGGCCCAAGATATCACCTTAGATTCCATCTTCATCTAAAAACAAAACAGGCACTTCCTGGTGGTCCAGTGGCTGAGACTGGACACTCCCAAAGCAGGAGGCCCAGGTTTATTCCCTGATTCAAGAACTAGATCTCCCATGCCACAATGGAGAATTTGCATGCTGTAGCCAAATATCTGGCTTGCCTCAATGAAGGTTGACCTGGCGCAGCCAAATTAAAAAAGAAACAAATATTTAAAAAATACAACCAAAGGAAAGGAAGGGTATGGCTGCTGTGCAGATTTACGGATTAGCTTTCCCTATGGATAGAAAAGAAAAAAGAGTTTCAAAAGACTGTGTCTCATCCTTCTATCTGGCATATAGAGAGGATTCCTTTGAAATGAGATTTCTCTGGTAAATGTGACTCACAGAAGAGCTGTCTTGAACTTGGGTTTCAGAGATGATCATGTGTCCTCTAAAAAAATAAAAGTTAATTGGGTCCAACTAACTCTCATGCTGAGGTGGTATATTTTGTGGTAGCATTTGCTCCCCTTCACTTTGGATGTATCCCCATTTGTTTACACTGTCATCTACTGAAGACATCCTGATATTTGAAAGTGTTTAGTTATTACAAGTAGAGCTGTTGTATATAATCATGCGATACTTTTTGTCTGGATGTTTTCAAAGCTGTTTAGTAAGTGCTGGTCATGTAGTATTCAGGTCACAGGTGAGCCTTGTTTAGCTGTGGAAAAATCCAGCTATGTTTCTCTGTGGCACGTGGGATCTTCTGGGGTATGGGATCGAACTAGAGTGTCTTGCAGCCACCGGAGAAGCTGTGCCCTACCCCCTTTTTTTTGAGTTTACTGGATCTAATAGGTGTGCAGTGCTACCTCACTGTTATTTTAGTTTGTCATTTCCTAATGATATGTGATTTTGAGTCTTTTTGATAGGCTTATTTACTATCTTTATATTTCTGTAGGCCAGGTGTTTAGGTGTATACATTTTTTACAAGATGGTTCTAGATTTTTTGGTATGTTTGGAGTACAATCCTGTATCAGATATGTATTTTATAAATATATTTTCCTGTGGCTTGTGTTTAAGTTTTGTGAATAAGGTTTTTCACAGTTTAAATTTCTAATTGTTTAAAGTTGATGTTATATATGTTTTATATCCTTTTTTGGATAGACTTAGGGTGTTGTTGTTGTTACATTTTATAAGCAGAAGTGAGGTACTGTAGATACAGTTTTAAGCTAAGCTGAGGTACCATAGATACAGTTTTGCCTTTTGTCTGTTGAGAAGTTTGAGTGAGTTTGGTGTACACTGTAACATTATGTCAACATTGATTTGACTGGATATAGCTTCCAATTATTTGTCTAATTGGTTTTGGAGATATCACGGGAAGTCAGTTTTTCCAAGGGAAACTGAGGTCCATGAAACATGAACTCTCTTCGATCAGTCGGAATCACTTTCTGCTATTTCTGACAGATTTGACTTGTTTGGATATCTCATACGAGTGGAATCACAGAGCGTTTGTCTTTTTTTGGTCTCGTTTATTTCACTTAATCTAATGACCATAAGGTTTGTCCACATTGTCGCATTGTCAGAATTACTGACTCTGAAGGGCCGAATCAGATTCCATTGTGTGTATACCACAGTTTGTTTATGGAATTGGCTGCCATGGACACTTAGATTACTTCTGTTTGTTTGGCAGTGTGAATCATGCTGTTGTGAGTATGACTGAAGAAGTATCCATTTTTTCAGCCCCCTTTCCCAATCCTTTTGGGTACATAGCATGAATTGGAATCGAACTATGTATTTATTCCATGTGTTCGTTTTGGAGCCATTTCTGTAATGTCTTGCAGAGTGGCAGCACCATTTCATGTACTTTTTTGTATGGTGGAATACCGTTCAAGCTTCTGAATATACCTTGTGTTGCATATCCAGTCTCCCACCAACAGACACTTGAATGAGTTCTACCTTTGAGCTATTGTGACTGTCACTGTGAATATTTGTGTGTACCAGTTTTTGTTTGAATTATTAACAAATACATTACTATATATAAAAGAAGCCACAAGGACCTACTGTACAGTTTAGGAAACTATTAAATATCTTATGATAATGTATAATGGAAGAGAATCTCAAAAGGAATATATGAAAAGCACATAGTAAGCATGATATTTATTGTGCCAACACTATGAGTTATCATAGCACTACTCAACGTGTATTTATACATGCCACTAAAATATTCACATCTGTAAGGATATTATAAAAAATTATGTAAAAAATCAAGAATTCAAACAGAGAATAAATAAACTTCCTGTCATTGCTCATCATCATTTATACACTCATACTACCTGTAACACTCATTGTATAAGTGCTGGACTAGCAATTGACATTCTTGTAAACCAAGAGATTGTGAAGGTGTAAGGAAATATAACTTATTGAATTCCTTAATGAAGATTATAGAACTCTATGTCCATGAAGCGAATGAATTTCCATTTTATTGAGCCACATTCTTACTAGAGTGATGAGCTTCCACCCCACCCAACGTTAGTTCACAATGAAATCCTGCAGTCCTCTGGCCTCAATGTCTGCTTCCTGCTACCGAGAAAGAAAAGATGAGGAAGTCCTGACGAAACCGATGATATTTTTCTTTTTCTGATTGGTATTTTATCGCAGGGCTTGGCAAAAAGAGGGCCCAACCTGTTTTTAGAGTTCCATCCCAAGGGTTCCTCCGGCATGTTCTCTATGTTGACAAACTGCTGATTATTTTCAACAAAGGACAATGATCTGCACTTCACTATCTGTTGCTTGAGCTGGAATAGCAGGCATCCCTTGAAGTGCAGTCCTTCATGCTGAAGTAGGCATCCCTGAAGCAATAGTATAAGAGGAACACATTTATCATGTAGACATCGCATCCCATGCATTTGTAATAATTTTTCAGTTATACCCATCATCATTGGAGGAACTGACTTGTCCCAGTAATAACGAGAGTACCCAGTATAACAGTTCCTTGACTTATGAGTACTTCCTATGAATACCCTTATGAGTACTTCTTCCAATGTTGTTTCTCCTACTTTGGTCATGAACAGTAGGAGCTGATGGCAGTGGTCCTTGAAATGTATGTCGATTCCCAGGTGGCGCAGTTGATAAATAAATAATCTGCCTACCAGTGCAGGAGGTGGAAGTGATGTGGGTTTGATCCCTGGTTCAGGAAGATAACAATTCATACACATGTTTTATGTGAACAAGTCTGATACTCATGAGTTTTTTTCTTCTGTATATGGAAAAACAAATGCTGTTCAAGGACACTGAAAGAACCCTGATTTCGAAAATCAGATCTGTATTGTGAGCAATGCTTAGATATCCATGAGTCGAAGCATAGTATTATGCCTATCATCCTTGTATTTCCCTCAGTGAAATATGTTGAGGAAAACTCTTCATTCATGGTCTAGATTCACGAAGAAGCTAAACAGCATTCATCCTTTACGTTGACAACTGTGAATTTAAATCTCTTGTGAATCCTATGTGACAACCACACGTACCAACATGAGTTATTAGTATTCTATCAATATTTTTAGTCCTATTGTATGTCAACTAAAAAATCAATATATAATTGTACATGAAGTCAAGACATAAAATCAGTGCAAATACAAAATGTTCCATCCTTTGAGAAAGGGAGAAAAACATCTCTGTGCTTAGCCTATTGCATTTTTATGTATTAGATCCTTAAGTAGTTTATTCACCACACCCTATGAATGATTCACAGATCTTCAGAGAAGAAAGGATCATTTCTCTTAAACAATGAGTAGTTCAGCTCTTCTCAAAGCAAAGTCATAAGTGAGTCTAATTTTGTGTGAGACCATGAAAACTCAGTGTTTTCATTATGCTTGTGCTTATGATGGGAGGAGGTCTGAGAAGGTACTTCTGAAGGTTTATTCATACCAGTCGTTCTCATATGTATCGAGTCTTTAAAGGTCAAATCACCGAGGTGTTGCTTCTACACTTGGACTAGGCTGAGTAGCAACATTCCCTTTCTCCCTAAGTGCAGTAGATGTGTTCCCAACCTGTCTGTCTTCTGTCCTCTGGAGTATGTATTGCTTGAGCTCACCACAGCCTAGTAGATGGAAATGGTCAGGATATTCTGGAAACCCTTTTTATTTCAGTCTGTTCAGGAGGTTACCACTGCTGCAAACCTCTGGACTTTACCACGCACTTTTAACAACCTCAGATGAAGGATACAAGTCAACACTCGTGACAGCCATGGGCTTCCATGGCCTATACATGATTGTTGGCTTTGCTTTCATAATCATCCTGTTTCTTATACCAACTAAACTGTCACTGTATTTTTTTATTACCATTCTATCTTTGATGGTTTTTAGATCTATTATGGATTTCCCTATATATCTTCACTTATCGGTGAGGGTCTTATGTTAGTAGTAGTTACGACAACTGACTTCCAGTCAGTTAGCTGTGGCAGAATAGAAAAAAGAATGACCCGCTGTATATTATTAATATTATGTATCAATATATTATTCGTTTTATTGTTTGCAGTCATCCAATTCCAAGTTTCCGAAATAAACTGTCAGAAAAATCACATCCTTTTGAATGTCCGTTTGACTGAATAGGAGCACGGAAATGTTATTCCATAAAATTGTTTACAGTTTCCATTCCGTTCCTCCTGTTTGATGTAGATATCGGCCTTTGGTTCTATCACTAGCTTTGCAAGTAAAAAAAAATTAATTAGAGCTCTATGGTAATTTTACTGTTAGCAATAAGTTTAGCATAAAATGAACACAGAAGAGGTTACAGTAGACCAAATATGAAAGTCAGTTTAAAAGAAAACATAGTGTTGAATGTTTACAGTAGGAATATAGTTATGAAGTTCCTTTATTATTATTCTATCCTTTCTGTTTCTTTTGCAGGGGTGTCGATGTACAGATTCCAGTACTATGGCTGGAGTGAATAATAGTATCATTATTCTTGAGAGCAACTCTACTACGTCTTCACGCTCATGTCACTCAAGGTTTTTTAATACCTATTATGTCAGTCGTGTTTGTAGTTTGTGAAGTCACATAAGTTGCATTCATTCAAGCAATAGTATCAAACAGCTATGGCATCAATTATAGATGTGAATCAATATCGAATGTGAATCCATTTCACTGTGACAAGTTATTATTGTAGATATTCTATTCATGCCAGTAACAAAGCTGTGCAGAAATCATACAATGTTTATTAAGAAAATAAGATTTAATAATTTGTTTTATTATTCTATTTCTTTTAAACTGATTGAATGACAACAGGCTTAACTTTTCATTCACTTGTATGACTATGAGCAGTTTGACCAAGTTGAAGAAGATGACTCATTTGTAGTCTTCCTCATCAGCTCATTCCATCTACTAGCTTTAAAATCATTTAGTACAGAGCTCACCGTCTAGGTGTTCATCCAGTGTTTTGTTTGCTTATCATGCAGGATCATTTGAAAAGGAAAAGTATGTGTGTATGAGTTAGAGCTCTGATCCCAAGAGTCCATGTAGAAGCTTCCCCTGAGAAATGTATCGTTTTTGCACCAATGCTACTGAAATGTGTGAATGTGGTATACCACGCGTCCCAATAAGTGTAAACAGCTTCACATGCTACTTATTTGAAACGACCAGTACTCATGACATTCCATTCGTCTGAGGACTAAATATAGCCAACTTAGGCTGTGTTTCCCAAATAGACTTTGAAGCATTCTTCACACAGTCCTTCATCGACGCCAGTTTTCAGATCGAAGAAACCCTTGCTCCGTGAAGTTTGTGAACACATATACTCATGTTTTGTTTGAGATTTTAAAGTCATTCTTCAGTTTTGTTGGAGGAATGGTTCTGTATATGCCCTGTGGATCCCCAAATCCACTGATGTTCATGTGTCTTGGGGCTTCCGAGGTGGTTCTAGTGGTAAAGAACATGTGGAACATACCCATGCAGGAGACATAGGAGATATGGATTCGATCCCTGGGGCAGGAAGATCTCCTGAGGGAGAGCATGGCAACCCACTCCAGTATCCTTGCCTAGAGAATCTCATGGAGAGAGGAGCCTGGTGGGGCCTAGTCCCTATGATCCCACAGAGTTGGACACAATGTAAGTGACTTAGCACAGCACATGGTTCATTGTCATAGCTAATATAATGGAGATGACATCAAAAGAAGCACCAGCGGGCCAAAGTCAATATCCATCACTTTTAAACTTTGGAATGTATTGTGATATTTTACATCCATATTTATATGACTTGATAGTTGGCGAATCGATGCATATGAAGGCCTGATTGTGTTATATGTATGTTGAGGGAAGATATATTTTTATGTGGTTTGACATATGGGTCCCATTTCATTCGTAGACATCTGCATACTCATCACTTATCATCATTTTTTTTGAAAAGACCATTGTTTGGGAAGGTTGTTGTCTAACCATGAAAGATGCTTGAATTCTTGGGCTCCTTAGAGGAAGAATTCAACACGGGGCCAGTGATGAGGCTTGATCACTCAGAGCTTTTGTGTCGCAACGTTTTATTAAAGTATAAAAGAGAGAAAGCTTCTGACATAGACATCAGAAGGGGGCAGAAAGAGTGCCCCTCTACTCATTTTTAGCTGGATGTTATCTAGCTCCTAGCAGTCTACTCATTAGAGAAAGGAATGGCAGCAGACCCCTCACCCACAAGATATATGGAGATGACCGTGGCACCAGGTGAGTCATCCTGGGCCATAAAACGATTGATATGAGCAAATAGATAGCTTCAATCACATAGATCAGGAGAACCATGTATGAGTAAAGCATATTGGTTTGTCAAGTCAGTTCTGAGCCTTTAGGCAGAACCTACTTGAAGATAGAGTCTAGGGTAAATACATAGTACGTTCACATAGCTTAAGGCAAACCTTTCCATAAGAAAAATGCCTTGGTCAGCTCAAAGTATGAGAAAAGTGAAGTTCAGGTGGAACCAGGTGTCATTATAGCAACACAGAATTGTAAGAGTAAACCTCTTTTTAAATTTGTATCGAGAAGGGGAAAAAAGAGAACAGCTTGTTTCCTCCTGCCTCGGAAGTGACAGATAACAACTGTCTTACACTTGCACCCTGTTTCCTCCCTTTGGAGACCCCTGGCCTTCCTGGCTGTTACCCTCTCAGTTTCATTCATTGAGTGTTTTCTGCCTTGTGAAACATTGGGCATAGAAGTATGTGTTTATTTAGGGGTATTTCATCCAATTTCATTTAAATGCATATGTGAATTAGAAAGTTTGACATGCTGTTGCTTTGTATACCGATTGGGAAATGTGAGTCTCCAAGTTTAATTTAGTTTTTCATGTTCATTTTTCTTTTTAGGGGTACAAAGAAAAATAATATGACTGCTAAGATCAGCTTTCGTATTTTTTGCCAAATATGAATTGAGATCACATCGATCGGAGATGAGTCTGTGCATGAAAGCCCTAATAACTAATGTTAATTGACTTCACTACCATGGGATGTTTTCCTATCTATTGAGGATTTACTTCATGTATTTTGATTTTAACTTTCTGTCTTACAGCCTTGTTTGTAGATCAAAGCTATTTGAAATTGTCATCTGGTTTTCAATGGCTTGTGAAGTTATTCATGAGTGGTTTATAAAAACCAATGGATTGTACATAGCCATACTTTGTTGTCATTCTATGAATTTGAAGAATGTCTGAAGAATGTCTGCAGTTATGCCTTAAAGATTCATACAATTGATGTCCCATATTTATCTCAATAGACTTGCTTTCAATGTGTAGTTTCCTATGCGTATGTCTTTCTTTATGGATTTGGGTAGAACTTGTATTGGAACACTGAAAAATCTGTGATATCAACCGTGCTGACCTTCTTTCTGGTGGTCATCATTAAGATTTTCACGCTCACTGTCACTTTGTGCGATGCTATGGATCCTAGTGGAAACAGGTGCTGTTCATCCTACTTTTGTGAAGATTGAACTCATTGTAGAAAGTGGAATGTGTTGAAATATTTATGGTATAAATATATCTTGTGTATATAATTACCCAGATTACTGCTGCGTATTTGATTGCTAAGTTATAAAATGTATGAGAGAGATGTGATCCATCAATGGCGATTGGATACGTGGTGGAGAGGTATTTTGGTGATGCAAGAGATTTAAATGATGTGATCACAGTGTGTATATTCCTTTTATGTGGATAATGGGTCTTGGATCCATGTTTGAAACATTACAACCTTGTCTTTTGTTATGCATGGGAAGTGTCAAAAACGAAGATGAGGCGGGTACGTGCTTCAAGGGTAAGTATAGGGTTGAGGGCGTGACTATGATGTGGGTTAGGTTTAGGATGTGGATAGGGTGTCGGATTAGGGTAGGGTGCCAGGGGCCAGCGTGAGGAACTCCGCCCATGGCAAAGGTCATGAGGAAGGAGGCTTGGCATATGCAAAGGCGTGATCAAGCCTCAGGAAACCCCCTGTTCCCTAGCATCTACCCCAAAACCAGAGTCTGTTTTATGCTCTCACCTACACCTCTGACTTTACGGGGGGCTCTCCCCCATAACTGTTTTTCTCAGAGAAGGAGTAAACGTGCAGCTCCAAGGCAATAAAAATTCTTGGGCGTGACAAGAGTGTTTCAGCTTACGGACTGCTCTGAAGGTTATCTAGCCCACCTGTATAGGCCACATGTGATTTACAGCCTCCCAATCTGAGAGGCACGAGATGTTTTAGACTTACTAAAGGCAAATTATTTGGGGGAGTTAGAAATTATTAGTATAATGGGTTGGTAGGTTATATTGGTGAAGGGTTTTTCATTTGTTGTGTCAATAATTGCTGCTAATTCCCTGCTCTGGGTGGGACAAGGATGTCTCAGGTCAAACCTCTCTGCTGACAGACTAGCTTGTGTGACAGGATTATCCATACTCCTGCCACATGATTGTTTACTACCTCTTAACCATAAACAGCACAGAGTTTTGGAGAGTCTTAATTAGCATAGGGCTTTTTCTTCTTGTTGAGTCAATGATTGCCGCCAGGCCTCCATATCCTTAGGCACTTGGGAATATATTAATCAATGTATTTGGAATGTAGAAAAGGAAATACAGTAGTTTTTGATGTTAGCAATACTAGACTTTTTGAGCTAATGGATTTTCTGTTTTGTAATAGATCACTGTACTTTGTTATAAATCACTGTGTCCTTGCTATGTAAGAATGTAACTTTATCATATCTTAAGACTAAATAGATCTTAAGGGGAGCATTGGTGAAAGGATTTTCATTTGTTGGGCTGATGTTTGCTGCTAAATCTCCATGTTCCCTACCCTTCTAATGAATATAACTAACATATAGGAGAAATAAGTATTAACCTTTAAGATTAATCCTGTTAACCTTGGGTTAAATAAATTCCTTTCTTGATTGTAACTCACTACACCCTCACCCTATAGGAATGCAGCTTTATTTGGAGGGTGGTGCCTGGTTTGAGAAAAAACACACTTGGAAAAAATAAGTTTTTTGGTTATCAGAAAGAACGGATCATAAAATGTCAGCAGGTCTCACTCATGGCCAGAAGATGATGTAATATCCCTAAGACCTTTTTTTATACATTTATGTGAAGCACCTGATTTTGATAAAGGTCAGGATTCCTGACCCCCATGTGACTCTGTATTCATCCCTATGTGTAACAAAAGGTATATAAGCAAACCCAAAAATAGAGAAATCGGATCAGTTTCCAGAAAGACTGATTGCCCCATGTCACTTCTTTCTTGCTCCCATTTTTCTGGCTGAATTCCCATCTGGAGCATGGATGCTATTCCACGTAATCTAACTTATTCAGCCTCCTTTTCTCCACTAATCTTCCTACTACACTAACCATTTCTAATCTCTCTATCTCTGTGATTTAATATGTATTTTTCCAAAGACGCCAGCTCCGCCCGAACTTTGAATCACCCTGGATCCACCGGGGCTGGACCCTGGCAGTAGGGTTAAGGTTAGAGTTTGGGGAAGAGCCCCCCAACTTGTTAGGGTGAGGGGTGAGGCGTGAGGGTTCAGGGTCAGGGTGAGGGTGAGGGTAAGGGTTCAGGGTGAGGGTGAGGGTGAGGGTAAGGGTTCAGGGTGAGGGTGAGGGTAAGGGTTCAGGGTGAGGGTGAGGGTAAGGGTTCAGGGTGAGGGTGAGGGTAAGGGTTCAGGGTGAGGGTGAGGGTTCAGGGTGAGGGTGAGGGTTCAGGGTGAGGGTGTGGGTGAGGGTAAGGGTTCGGGGTGAGGGATCAGGGTGAGGGTGTGGGCCTCATATCTGATAAAGGATTGTACTCCAAATATACCCTTCCCTTCCCTTAAACACAGCTCTCACTGCTGGAGCCCTTGGCAGTGTGGAACACACCAGCCCCTAAAACCTCAACAAGGACGCCGGGGGCCTAGGTGCAAAGGCAAGGCAGGAGCGGAGCTGAGGCCAGGAAGGCGCCAGTGGTGTCTCCAAGCCTCGCGCAGCCTGCTCCTTCCAGGGAACTAAGATTAGCAGCGAACCAGGTCTGGGCAAGGTTCGCCAAGAGCAGAGCAGCCTCGTGCCAGGAACTCTGCCAGATCAGGCCTCTGAGCAGAGCTGAAGCTCTGCAGTAGTGGAGGCGCACTCGACTCCACCCAAACAGGGCTTGCAGCCGCATGTGGTTGGGCTGCCTCATCTTCCCCCGAGGAGGCTCGCTTCCCTGCATGCTGTGCACTCCGCTTCCAGGCAGGGGCCTCCTGCTTCTCCTACAGGTCTTACCTCAGGGGCTGCTTCCCCTGATCTGGGGCTGTGGGCGGGAGCCCAGACACACAGGGGCAGGCCCCACCCGCCTGCACACGACTCTGCTGGGGATGAGAGCGCTAGGGAATATACATCTGTCAGCACCTGCTGGGCGCCCACGGAGTGAGTCTCCGCGTCTGGGGACTGCAGATCCCAGCCAGGGGCCCTGGGTGCATGGTGCTCTCCGTGCTGCACAAGTCTGGGCAGCCAAGCAACAACTGAAGGAGCCCTGCAGTTGCCCTTCCATTCCCTCTGACAGAGCTCTCACTGCTCTAGCCCATGGCAGTGTGGAACCCACCGGCCCCTAACTCCTCCCCAAGGACGCCTGGGGCCTACCTGCAAAGGCAAAGCATGAACAGAGCTGAGGCAAGGAAGGCGCGCGTGGGGTCTACCAGCCTCACACAGCCTGCTCCTTCATGGGCACTAACCCTAGCAGCGAGGTACGTCTCGGCAAGGCTCACCCCGGGCAGAGCAGCCTCGCACCAGGAACTCTGCCAGATCGGGCCTCTGAGCAGACCTGGAGCTATTCCCTACAGGGGGCGCACTTGACTCCGACCAACCAGGGCTTGTAGCGGCACGCGGCTGTGCTGCCTCATCTTCCCCCGAGGAGGCTCGATTCCCCGCATGCTGTGCACTCGGCTTCCAGGCGGAGCCGACCCTCGCCTCCTGCAGGTTTTGGCTTAGGGTGTGCTTCCCCTGAGCTGGGTTGTGGGCAGGAGCTCAGAGACACAGGTGCAGGCCCCAACTACCTGCACACCTCTCTGCTGGGGAGGACAGCGCTAAGGAACCTACCTCTGTCAGGCACCTGCTTGGAGCCCACAGAGTGAGTCTTCGGTTGTGGGGACTGCAGAACTCAGCCATGGACCCTGGGTGCCTGGGGCTCTCAGTGCGGCGTTGAGTATGGGCAGCCAAGCAACAGCTGAAGGAGCTCTGTAGTTGCCCTTCCCTTCCCTCTGACAAAGCTCTCACTCCTGGAGCCCTTGGCAGTGTGGAACCCACCGGCCCCTAACCTCTCCACAAGGAGGCCTGGGGCCTGGGTGCAAAGGCAAGGCAGGAGTGGAGCTGAGGCCAGAAAGGCACCAGTGGCGTCTCCCAGCCTCGCGCAGCCTGCTTCTTCCTCGCAGGAAGCCTAGCAGCGAGGAAAGTCTGGGCAAGACTCGCCCAGGGCAGAGCAGCCTCACGCCAGGAACTCTGCCATATCGGGCCTCTGAGCAGAGCTGGAGCTCTGCCATACTGGAGGCGCACTCGGCTCTGCCCAAGCAGGGCTTGCAGCCACACCCAGCTGGGCTGCCTCATCTTCCCCCGAGGAGGCTCGCTTCCCCGCATGCTGTGCACTCGGCTTCCAGGCGGGGGCGCCCCGTGCCTCCTTCAGGGCTTGCCTCAGGGGCTTCTTCCACTGAGCTGGGGCTGTGTGAGGGACCCCAGACACGCAGAGGCAGGCCCCAACAACCTGCACACGTCTCTCCTGGGGAGGAGAGTGCTAGGGAACCTACGTCTTTCAGGCACATGCTGGAAGCCCACGGAGTCAGCCTCTGTTTGTGCGGGGCTGCAGACCCCAGCCAGGGGCCCTGGGAGCCTGGTGCTCTCCGTGCAGCGCTGAGCCTGGGCGGCCAAGCAACCGCTGGAGGAGCCCTGCGGTTGCCCTTCCCTTCCCTCTGACAGAGCTCTCACTGCTGGAGCCCTTGGCAGTGTGGAACCCACCGGCCCCTAAGCCCTCCCCAAGACACTTGGGGCATAGGTGCAAAGGCAAGGCAGGAGCGGAGCTGAGGCCAGGAAGGCGCCAGTGGCGTCTCCCAGCCTCGCGCAGCCTGCTCCTTCCTGGGCAGGAAGCCTAGCAGCAAGGAAAGTCTGGGTAAGGCTCACCCCGGGCAGAGCAGCCTCGCGCCAGGAACTCTGGCAGATCGGGCCTCTGAGCAGAACTCCAGCTCTGCTGTACTGGAGGCGCACTCGGCTCCGCCCAAGCAGGGCTTGCAGCCACTCACGGTTGGGCTGCCTCGTCTTCCATCGAGGAAGCTCGCTTCCCCGCATGCTCTGGACTCGGCTTCCAGGCAGGGGGGCCCCGCACCTCCTGCTTGTCTTGGCTCAGGGGCTGCTGTCCCTGCTGGGGCTGTGTGAGGGAGCCCAGACACGCAGGGGCAGGCCCCAACCACATGCACACGTCTCTGCTGGGGAGGAGAGAGCTAGGGAACCTACATCTGTCAGGCATATTCCGGGCGCCCACAGAGTCAGCCTCCGGTGTGCGGGGCTGCTGACACCAGCCAGGGACCCAGGGAGACTGGTGCTCTCCGTGCGGCAATGAGCCTGGGCGGCCAAGAAACTGCTGGAAGAGCCCTGCAGTTGCCCTTCCCTTCCCTCTGACAGAGCTCTCACTGCTGGAGCCCTTGGCAGGGTGCAACCCACCGGCCCATAAGCCCTCCACAAGGACCCCTGGGCCTAGGTGCAAAGGCAAAGCAGGAGCGGAGCTGAGGCCAAAAAGGCGCCAGTGGCGTCTCCCAGTCTTGCACACCCTGCTCCTTCCTGGGCAGGAAGCCTAGCAGCGAGGCAAGTCTGGGCAAGGCTCGCCCAGCCCAGAGCAGCCTCGCCCCAGGAACTCTGCCAGATCGGGCCTCTGAGCAGAGCTGGAGCTCTGCCATACTGGAGGTGCACTCGGCTCCGCTCAAGCAGTGCTTGCAGCCGCTTGCGGCTGGGCTGCCTCCTCTTCCCCCGAGGAGGCTCGCTTGCCCCCGTGCTGTGCACTGGGCTTCCAGGCGGGGGCGCCCCGCACTTCCTGCAGGTCTTGGCTCAGGGGCTGCTTCCCCTGTGCTGGGGCTGTGTGAGGGAGCCCAGACACGCAGAGGCAGGCCCCAACCACCTGCACATGTCTCTGTGTGGGAGGAGAGCGCTAGGGAACCCTTTTCTGTCAGGCACCTGCTGGGCGCCCACGGAGTCATCCTCCGGGTGTGTGGGGCTGCAGACCCAAGCCAGGGGCCCTGGGAGCCTGGTGCTCTCCATGCGGCGCTGAGTCTGGGAGGCCAAGCTACAGTTGTAGAAGCCCTGCAGTTGCCCTTCCCTTCCCTCTGACAGAGCTCGTACTGCTGGATCCCTTGGCTTTGTGGCACTCACTAGCCCTTAACCACGACTCCAAACCACGAACTCGACCCTGACCTCAAAACCCTATATCCCGAACCCGGAAACCGAATCCCGAGCTCCAGTCTCCAAACCGTGAACCTGAACCCTAACCCAACCCCGAGCCCAAACACCGACCCCTTAATCCCAAACCCAAACTCCAATCTCTAAACCGAAACCCCAAACCGCGAACCTCTAACCCCAAACCGAACCCCATACCCCAAACCCCAAGCCCATAATCAGAACCAGAAACCCCAAACTCTGAACCCCAAACCCCTAACCCGAACACCAAACCGTGTACCCAGCCCATATACCGAATCCAAATCTCGAACCCCAAGGACCGAACTCCCAACCTGAATCAGGATCCCCTAACCCAAACCCCTACCTGAACCCCTAATCCAAACCCGAAAACCAAGCACCAAACCCCTAACCCATAACCTGAACTGCGAACCCTAACCTAAAACACCAACCCCAATCACTAACCCCTAACCTGAACAGCGAACCCCTAAACCGAACCCCAATCCATGAATCCCGAACCTCGAGCCCCAAACCCCAAACCCCAACGCCAAACCCAAACCACAAACCCCTAAACTGAATCGAAACCCCAAAACCTAAACCCCAGACCCCAAACTCCTAACCCATACCCCAAAGTCCAAACTGCAAAACCCTAACCAGAACCCCAAACAACGAACCACGTACCCCAAACCCCGAACCACATACCCCAAACATGGAACCCGAACCCCAAACCCCATACCCTGAATCCGAACCCCTATCCCAACTGCAAACCCCAAACCCTGAACCGGGAACCCCAAACCCCTAACCCGAACTCAAAACCCCTAACCCAATCCCCAAACTCCAAACCCCAAACCCCTAACCCGAACCGTGAACCCCTTACCCTAACCAGAACCCGAACCCCTAACCCAAGCCCCAAACTCCAAACCCAAACCTCGACCCCCATACTCCAAACCGCAAACCCTGAACCACGTAGCCCAAGCCCCAAATCCATAACTCGAACCCCGAACCCCAAATCCGGAACCCCAAACCGCTAACCCGAACCCCAAACCCAAACCGCACACCCCTAATCCCTTACCGGAACCGCAAACCCCTAAACTGAACCCTAAACCCTGAACCCAAACCCCTAACCTGTACCCCACACCCCACACCCCGAACCCAACCTCAAACCCCTAACCCGAATCACAAACCCCTAACCCGAACCCCAAAGCCCAACCGCGAACACCGAAACTGAACCCTACAACCCCAAACCCAAACCCCCAAACCCAAACTCCAAACCCCTAACCCGAACCCCAAACCCCCAACCAGAACCCCAAACCTCAAACCCCAAACCGCACACCCCAAACCCCTAAGCCAAACCCCGAACCGCCCACCCCTAACTCCTAACCCGAACAGCGAAACTCTAAACTGCACCTCACACCAACCCCAAATCATGAACCCAAACCCCCAAACCCCAAACCCCAAACCTCAAATCTCGACCCCTGAACCACAAACCTCACATACTGAACCCCTAATCAGAACCCCCAACCCCAATCCCCGAACCCCAAACCCAAATCCCAAACCCCTAATCCCTAACCCGAACCGCGAACCCATAAACTGAACCCAAAACCCCCAACCCCCAACCCTGAACCCAAACCCCAAACCCATAACAGGAACCCCAAACCACAAACCCCTGACCCAAATCCCAAACTCCAAACCCCAAACCCCTAACCCCTAACCAAAACCGTGAACCCCTAACCCAATCCGAGAACCCCTAATCCGAACCCAAAACCCCAAACCCTAACCGCGAACCCCTAACCCAAACCCCAAACCCCAAACCCAAACCCCAAACCACTAACCCGAATCCCAAACCCAAAACCCTTAACCCAAATCCCAAACCTCGTACCCAAACCGCGAACCCCAAACCCCAAACCCCTAACTCTAACCTCAAACCCCATACCCGAACTGTGAGCCCCTAACCCAAACCGAGAACCCCTAACCTGATCCCCAAACCCCAAACCCAAACCACGAACCCCAAACCCCAAACCCTTAACCCGATCCTCAAACCCCAAACCCAAACCGCGAACCCCTAACCCGAACCCCAAATCCCAAACCCCTAAGCTGAATCTTGAGCCCCTAATCGGAACCCCAAACCCCAAACTAGAACCACGAACCCCTAACCCCAAACCCTGAACTTCAAACCCCAAACACGAACCGCGTACCCCAAACTCGAACCCTGAACCCTAACCCGAACCCTAACCATAACCCTGACCCTGACCCTGACCCTAAACCCTGACCCTAACCCTAGCCCTGACCCTGACCCAAACCCTGACCCTAACCCCAAACCCTGACCCTGACCCTAACCCCTGACCCTGACCCTGACCCTAACCCCTGACCCTGACCCTAAACCCTAACCCTGACCCTGACCCTAAACCCTGACCCTGACCCTGACCCTAAACCCTAACCCTAAACCCTGACCCTGACCCTGAACCCTAACCCTGACCCTGACCCTAAACCCTAACCCCTAACCCTAAACCCTGACCCTGACCCTGACCCTACCCCTACCCCTAACCCTATACCATAAATATTTCAAGAAATTGCACTTTCTATGATGAGTTCAATCTTCACAAAAGTAGGATGAACAGCACCTGTTTCCACTAGGATTCATAGCATTGCACAAAGTGACAGTGAGCATGAAAATCTTAATGATGACCACCAGAAAGAAGGTCAGCATGGTTGATATCACAGATTTTTCAGTGTTCCAATACAAGTTCTACCCAAATCCATAAAGAAAGACATACGCATAGGAAACTACAAATTGAAAGCAACTCTATTGAGATAAATATTGGACATCAGTTGTATGAATCTTTAAGGCATAACTGCAGACATTCGTCAGACATTCTTCAAATTCATAGAATGACAACAAAGTATGGCTATGTACAATCCATTCGGTTTTATAAACCACTCATGAATAACCTCACAAGCCATTGAAAACCAGACAATTTCAAATGTCATTTTCAATATTGAATAGCTTTGATCTACAAACAAGGCTGTAAGAGAGAAAGTTAAAATCGAAATACATGAAGTAAATCCTCAATAGATAGGAAAACATCCCATGGTAGTGAAGTCAATTAACATTAGTTATTAGGGCTTTCATGCACAGACTCATCTCCGATCGATGTGATCTCAATTCATATTTGGCAAAAAATACGAAAGCTGATCTTAACAGTCATATTATTTTTCTCTGTACCCCTAAAAAGAAAAACGAACATGGAAAACTAAATCTAACTTGGAGACTCACATTTCCCAATCGGTATACAAAGCAACAGCATGTCAAACTTTCTAATTCACATATGCATTTAAATGAAATTGGATGAAATACCCCTAAATTAACACATACTTCTATGCCCAATGTTTCACAAGGCAGATAACATTCAATGAATGAAACTGAGAGGGTAACAGCCAGGAAGGCCAGGGGTCTCCAAAGGGAGGAAACAGGGTGCAAGGGGTGCAAGTGTCAGACAGTTGTTATCTGTCACTTCCGAGGCAGGAGGAAACAAGCTGTTCTCTTTTTTCCCCTTCTCGATACAAATTTAAAAAGAGGTTTTCTCTTACAATTCTGTATTGCTATAATGACACCTGGTTCCACCTGAACTTCACTTTTCTCATACTTTGAGCTGACCAAGGCATTTTTCTTATGGAAAGGTTTGCCTTAAGCTATGTGAATGTACTATGTATTTACCCTAGACTCTATCTTCAAGTAGGTTCTGCCTAAAGGTTCAGAACTGACTTGACAAACCAATATGCTTTACTCATACATGGTTCTCCTGATCTATGTGATTGAAGCTATCTATTTGCTCATATCAATCGTTTTATGGCCCAGGATGACTCACCTGGTGTCACGATCATCTCCATATGTCTTGTGGGTGAGGGGTCTGCTGCCATTCCTTTCTCTAATGAGTAGTCTGCTAGTAGCTAGATAACATCCAGCTAAAAATGAGTAGAGGGGCACTCTTTCTGCCCCCTTCTGATGTCTATGTCAGAAGCTTTCTCTCTTTTATACTTTAATAAAACATTGTGACACAAAAGCTCTGAGTGATCAAGCCTCATCACTGGCCCCGTGTTGAATTCTTCCTCTAAGGAGCCCAAGAATTCAAGCATCTTTCCTGGTTAGATGACAACCTTTCAAAACAATAGTCTTTTCAAAAAAAATGATGATAAGTGATGAGTATGTATATGTCTATGAATGAAATGGGACCCATATGTCAAACCACATAAAAATATACCTTCCCTCAACATACATATCAGGCCTTCATACGCATTGATTCTCCAACTATGAAGTCAAACAAATATGGATGTAAAATATCACAATACATTCCAAAGTGATGGATACTGACTTTCGCCTGCTGGCACTTCTTTTTATGTCATCTCCATTATATTAGCTATGACAATGAATCATGTGCTGTGCTAAGTAACTTACATTGTGTCCAACTCTGTGGGATCATATGGACTAGGCCCCACCAGGCTCCTCTCTCCATGAGATTCTCTAGGCAAGGATACTGGAGTGGGTTGCCATGCTCTCCCTCAGGAGATCTTCATGCCCCAGGGATCGTATCCATATCTCCTATGTCTCCTGCATTGGTATGTTCTGCATGTTCTTTACCACTAGAACCACCTGGGAAGCCCCACGGGGCATATACAGAAACATTCCTCCAACAAAACTGAAGAATGACTTTAAAATCTCAAACAAAACATGAGTATATGTGTTCACAAACTTCACGGAGCAAGGGTTTCTTCGATCTGAAAACTGGCGTCGATGAAGGACTGTGTGAAGAATGCTTCAAAGTCTATTTGGGAAACACAGCCTAAGTTGGCTATATTTAGTCCTCAGACGAATGGAATGTCATGAGTACTGGTCGTTTCAAATAAGTAGCATGTGAAGCTGTTTACACTTATTGGGACGCGTGGTATACCACATTCACACATTTCAGTAGCATTGGTGCAAAAACGATACATTTCTCAGGGGAAGCTTCTACATGGACTCTTGGGATCAGAGCTCTAACTCATACACACATACTTTTCCTTTTCAAATGATCCTGCATGATAAGCAAACAAAACACTGGATGAACACCTAGACGGTGAGCTCTGTACTAAATGATTTTAAAGCTAGTAGATGGAATGAGCTGATGAGGAAGACTACAAATGAGTCATCTTCTTCAACTTGGTCAAACTGCTCATAGTCATACAAGTGAATGAAAAGTTAAGCCTGTTGTCATTCAATCAGTTTAAAAGAAATAGAATAATAAAACAAATTATTAAATCTTATTTTCTTAATAAACATTGTATGATTTCTGCACAGCTTTGTTACTGGCATGAATAGAATATCTACAATAATAACTTGTCACAGTGAAATGGATTCACATTCGATATTGATTCACATCTATAATTGATGCCATAGCTGTTTGATACTATTGCTTGAATGAATGCAACTTATGTGACTTCACAAACTACAAACACGACTGACATAATAGGTATTAAAAAACCTTGAGTGACATGAGCGTGAAGACGTAGTAGAGTTGCTCTCAAGAATAATGATACTATTATTCACTCCAGCCATAGTACTGGAATCTGTACATCGACACCCCTGCAAAAGAAACAGAAAGGATAGAATAATAATAAAGGAACTTCATAACTATATTCCTACTGTAAACATTCAACACTATGTTTTCTTTTAAACTGACTTTCATATTTGGTCTACTGTAACCTCTTCTGTGTTCATTTTATGCTAAACTTATTGCTAACAGTAAAATTACCATAGAGCTCTAATTAATTTTTTTTTACTTGCAAAGCTAGTGATAGAACCAAAGGCCGATATCTACATCAAACAGGAGGAACGGAATGGAAACTGTAAACAATTTTATGGAATAACATTTCCGTGCTCCTATTCAGTCAAACGGACATTCAAAAGGATGTGATTTTTCTGACAGTTTATTTCGGAAACTTGGAATTGGATGACTGCAAACAATAAAACGAATAATATATTGATACATAATATTAATAATATACAGCGGGTCATTCTTTTTTCTATTCTGCCACAGCTAACTGACTGGAAGTCAGTTGTCGTAACTACTACTAACATAAGACCCTCACCGATAAGTGAAGATATATAGGGAAATCCATAATAGATCTAAAAACCATCAAAGATAGAATGGTAATAAAAAAATACAGTGACAGTTTAGTTGGTATAAGAAACAGGATGATTATGAAAGCAAAGCCAACAATCATGTATAGGCCATGGAAGCCCATGGCTGTCACGAGTGTTGACTTGTATCCTTCATCTGAGGTTGTTAAAAGTGCGTGGTAAAGTCCAGAGGTTTGCAGCAGTGGTAACCTCCTGAACAGACTGAAATAAAAAGGGTTTCCAGAATATCCTGACCATTTCCATCTACTAGGCTGTGGTGAGCTCAAGCAATACATACTCCAGAGGACAGAAGACAGACAGGTTGGGAACACATCTACTGCACTTAGGGAGAAAGGGAATGTTGCTACTCAGCCTAGTCCAAGTGTAGAAGCAACACCTCGGTGATTTGACCTTTAAAGACTCGATACATATGAGAACGACTGGTATGAATAAACCTTCAGAAGTACCTTCTCAGACCTCCTCCCATCATAAGCACAAGCATAATGAAAACACTGAGTTTTCATGGTCTCACACAAAATTAGACTCACTTATGACTTTGCTTTGAGAAGAGCTGAACTACTCATTGTTTAAGAGAAATGATCCTTTCTTCTCTGAAGATCTGTGAATCATTCATAGGGTGTGGTGAATAAACTACTTAAGGATCTAATACATAAAAATGCAATAGGCTAAGCACAGAGATGTTTTTCTCCCTTTCTCAAAGGATGGAACATTTTGTATTTGCACTGATTTTATGTCTTGACTTCATGTACAATTATATATTGATTTTTTAGTTGACATACAATAGGACTAAAAATATTGATAGAATACTAATAACTCATGTTGGTACGTGTGGTTGTCACATAGGATTCACAAGAGATTTAAATTCACAGTTGTCAACGTAAAGGATGAATGCTGTTTAGCTTCTTCGTGAATCTAGACCATGAATGAAGAGTTTTCCTCAACATATTTCACTGAGGGAAATACAAGGATGATAGGCATAATACTATGCTTCGACTCATGGATATCTAAGCATTGCTCACAATACAGATCTGATTTTCGAAATCAGGGTTCTTTCAGTGTCCTTGAACAGCATTTGTTTTTCCATATACAGAAGAAAAAAACTCATGAGTATCAGACTTGTTCACATAAAACATGTGTATGAATTGTTATCTTCCTGAACCAGGGATCAAACCCACATCACTTCCACCTCCTGCACTGGTAGGCAGATTATTTATTTATCAACTGCGCCACCTGGGAATCGACATACATTTCAAGGACCACTGCCATCAGCTCCTACTGTTCATGACCAAAGTAGGAGAAACAACATTGGAAGAAGTACTCATAAGGGTATTCATAGGAAGTACTCATAAGTCAAGGAACTGTTATACTGGGTACTCTCGTTATTACTGGGACAAGTCAGTTCCTCCAATGATGATGGGTATAACTGAAAAATTATTACAAATGCATGGGATGCGATGTCTACATGATAAATGTGTTCCTCTTATACTATTGCTTCAGGGATGCCTACTTCAGCATGAAGGACTGCACTTCAAGGGATGCCTGCTATTCCAGCTCAAGCAACAGATAGTGAAGTGCAGATCATTGTCCTTTGTTGAAAATAATCAGCAGTTTGTCAACATAGAGAACATGCCGGAGGAACCCTTGGGATGGAACTCTAAAAACAGGTTGGGCCCTCTTTTTGCCAAGCCCTGCGATAAAATACCAATCAGAAAAAGAAAAATATCATCGGTTTCGTCAGGACTTCCTCATCTTTTCTTTCTCGGTAGCAGGAAGCAGACATTGAGGCCAGAGGACTGCAGGATTTCATTGTGAACTAACGTTGGGTGGGGTGGAAGCTCATCACTCTAGTAAGAATGTGGCTCAATAAAATGGAAATTCATTCGCTTCATGGACATAGAGTTCTATAATCTTCATTAAGGAATTCAATAAGTTATATTTCCTTACACCTTCACAATCTCTTGGTTTACAAGAATGTCAATTGCTAGTCCAGCACTTATACAATGAGTGTTACAGGTAGTATGAGTGTATAAATGATGATGAGCAATGACAGGAAGTTTATTTATTCTCTGTTTGAATTCTTGATTTTTTACATAATTTTTTATAATATCCTTACAGATGTGAATATTTTAGTGGCATGTATAAATACACGTTGAGTAGTGCTATGATAACTCATAGTGTTGGCACAATAAATATCATGCTTACTATGTGCTTTTCATATATTCCTTTTGAGATTCTCTTCCATTATACATTATCATAAGATATTTAATAGTTTCCTAAACTGTACAGTAGGTCCTTGTGGCTTCTTTTATATATAGTAATGTATTTGTTAATAATTCAAACAAAAACTGGTACACACAAATATTCACAGTGACAGTCACAATAGCTCAAAGGTAGAACTCATTCAAGTGTCTGTTGGTGGGAGACTGGATATGCAACACAAGGTATATTCAGAAGCTTGAACGGTATTCCACCATACAAAAAAGTACATGAAATGGTGCTGCCACTCTGCAAGACATTACAGAAATGGCTCCAAAACGAACACATGGAATAAATACATAGTTCGATTCCAATTCATGCTATGTACCCAAAAGGATTGGGAAAGGGGGCTGAAAAAATGGATACTTCTTCAGTCATACTCACAACAGCATGATTCACACTGCCAAACAAACAGAAGTAATCTAAGTGTCCATGGCAGCCAATTCCATAAACAAACTGTGGTATACACACAATGGAATCTGATTCGGCCCTTCAGAGTCAGTAATTCTGACAATGCGACAATGTGGACAAACCTTATGGTCATTAGATTAAGTGAAATAAACGAGACCAAAAAAAGACAAACGCTCTGTGATTCCACTCGTATGAGATATCCAAACAAGTCAAATCTGTCAGAAATAGCAGAAAGTGATTCCGACCGATCGAAGAGAGTTCATGTTTCATGGACCTCAGTTTCCCTTGGAAAAACTGACTTCCCGTGATATCTCCAAAACCAATTAGACAAATAATTGGAAGCTATATCCAGTCAAATCAATGTTGACATAATGTTACAGTGTACACCAAACTCACTCAAACTTCTCAACAGACAAAAGGCAAAACTGTATCTATGGTACCTCAGCTTAGCTTAAAACTGTATCTACAGTACCTCACTTCTGCTTATAAAATGTAACAACAACAACACCCTAAGTCTATCCAAAAAAGGATATAAAACATATATAACATCAACTTTAAACAATTAGAAATTTAAACTGTGAAAAACCTTATTCACAAAACTTAAACACAAGCCACAGGAAAATATATTTATAAAATACATATCTGATACAGGATTGTACTCCAAACATACCAAAAAATCTAGAACCATCTTGTAAAAAATGTATACACCTAAACACCTGGCCTACAGAAATATAAAGATAGTAAATAAGCCTATCAAAAAGACTCAAAATCACATATCATTAGGAAATGACAAACTAAAATAACAGTGAGGTAGCACTGCACACCTATTAGATCCAGTAAACTCAAAAAAAAGGGGGTAGGGCACAGCTTCTCCGGTGGCTGCAAGACACTCTAGTTCGATCCCATACCCCAGAAGATCCCACGTGCCACAGAGAAACATAGCTGGATTTTTCCACAGCTAAACAAGGCTCACCTGTGACCTGAATACTACATGACCAGCACTTACTAAACAGCTTTGAAAACATCCAGACAAAAAGTATCGCATGATTATATACAACAGCTCTACTTGTAATAACTAAACACTTTCAAATATCAGGATGTCTTCAGTAGATGACAGTGTAAACAAATGGGGATACATCCAAAGTGAAGGGGAGCAAATGCTACCACAAAATATACCACCTCAGCATGAGAGTTAGTTGGACCCAATTAACTTTTATTTTTTTAGAGGACACATGATCATCTCTGAAACCCAAGTTCAAGACAGCTCTTCTGTGAGTCACATTTACCAGAGAAATCTCATTTCAAAGGAATCCTCTCTATATGCCAGATAGAAGGATGAGACACAGTCTTTTGAAACTCTTTTTTCTTTTCTATCCATAGGGAAAGCTAATCCGTAAATCTGCACAGCAGCCATACCCTTCCTTTCCTTTGGTTGTATTTTTTAAATATTTGTTTCTTTTTTAATTTGGCTGCGCCAGGTCAACCTTCATTGAGGCAAGCCAGATATTTGGCTACAGCATGCAAATTCTCCATTGTGGCATGGGAGATCTAGTTCTTGAATCAGGGAATAAACCTGGGCCTCCTGCTTTGGGAGTGTCCAGTCTCAGCCACTGGACCACCAGGAAGTGCCTGTTTTGTTTTTAGATGAAGATGGAATCTAAGGTGATATCTTGGGCCATTTCAGTCACTGACTCAGTTTCCTGAGTTTCTCCAAAGCACGCACAAGGTGCACATTATTAAACTGGTTTGCAAAACAAGAAAAGGTTGTCTGCTACAACACTGTATGCTTACAAATATCTAAACGGTAAGTGGCATATTATTTATTTTTAATTACTATGGGGGGAGAAAGAATGCAGGATTCATACATGTTACAACATGAAGAAATATTAAAACCATCTTCAGTGAAAAAAAATCCATATAGGAAAGGCCACCCAGAACCCTTATTCACCATGTCTGCTTTCAATCCATCAAGTTTGTCCAAATAACTGAAAATCTCAGTAACACTCTAAATAAAGAAAAAAGGATGAAGATGGAAACAAAAGATATATTCATACACTTGAACAATTGCTAAAAGTGGAAGTGGGGCTGTGGATTACATTATAATGTAGATACCATATGATTTCCTGATTTTGGAGATTATGTGCTGGTTCTGCAGAAGGTACCCATTTTGGATAAAACACATAGAGTATTTTAGATGATGTGGCAAATGCTAGCACTTGTTCCCATTGCTAGGCATTTTCTGTACATTTTAAATGACTGGAAAGTATACTAGGTTTCAAAACAACCATGTCAATACCACAAAAGACATTTAGAGTAGACAGGCAGGAAACTTTCTTACCCAGACGAAGTTCAAGGCTTACCCAGACGAAGTTCAAGGGAAGCTGCGATGCTCACTGCCCTTGAAGGAGTCCACGTGGAATGAAGAAGTACTGTGGGAAGTCTATTAGTAACCACCATGTCTTGGGTCCTCTGGATGACCTACTGCAGGAGAAACAGATTTGACAGATAAAATGTTCCACATAACTTCACAAAAAGTTGTTAGACTACATTCAGTAAAGCTGAATCATTTTGGATCAATTTACAATCCTATAAAATACTACCATTTACAGTCCAAAAATCACTTGCATTTCTATACACTAATAACAATCAGAAAAAAAAATTAAGAAAATCCCACTTAAATAAAACATCTAGCAACAAACTTAATCAAGAATATAAAAGACCAGTAGTCAGAAAACTAGAAAGCACTGATAAAGAAACCAAAGAAAACACAAATACACAGAAAGTTATTCCACACTCATGCACTGGAACAATGAGGAATTAAAAGGTCCATTCCAACCAAAGTCATCAACAAATACACTGACTGCAATCACAAAATAATATTCAATGGCATTTTTCACAGAAATAGAAATATTCCTAATATTAGACTGCTAATGTTGAACAGGACCTTAAACGGCCAAAAAGACTGAGAAAGAGGAACACAGCTGGAGGCATCTTCCTATCCCTCTTCAAACTACATCACGGAGCTTTAGTGACCACCAGAGTGAGGAACTGGCAGGAACACAGACACATGGTCTCCAGGAGAGAATAGGGAGCCCAGAAACAAACCCACATGTACATGGTCAATTCCTGAAAATCAAACCAGGAACGAGCGAAGAGGAAAGGACAGTCTTCTCAAGAAACAGTGACAGGGAAACTGCCACCTACATGGAAGAACTGGTCATCCTCTAGATCATCTAACGCAAATCTAACTAAAAACCCACCGTTTTGCACACGGAGCTCTTTCCCCCTGAGTCCTCTGAGATGGACCTCCAGTCAGCCCTCAGCTGGACATAGGAAACGTCTACTCCATCCTCATTTTTCGCTCTTGCAGCGCCTCCCTGCTGGTGGGCACTGAGGCAACCCTGCTCCTCTCAGCCTGGATGCAGCCCTGTTATCCAGAAGCCTGAGCCCTGATGGTCCTGAGGAGACAAAGCTCCCGCCAGCTGCTCACGGAGCAGAGTCTAAAGGCAAAGTGTCCTGCGCCCGCGGCTCAGAGGGGGGTTTGGCGCCCCCTGCGGGCCACAAGAGAAGAGCGGGCAGCCCGGCGCTCACAGACCTCAGAGGGCTCACCCAGAAGCAGCTCTGCTGCGAGCACTCAGACTGGAAGCCCAAACTGAAATGGAGCAGAATAGCTCCATGACCCTCCGCAAAACATGGCTAAGGAACACTCAGAGCCTGTATGGAATGCAGCCATAAAAAGGAACACATTTGAGTTTGTTCTAATAAAGGGGAGGGAGTCAGTCAAAGAGAGAAAAACATGGAATCTAGAAGGATGGTACTGATGAGTCTGTCCACAGAGCAGCAATGGAGATCCAGACATGGAGAACAGACTTACAGACAAGGGTGGGGAACAAGAGGGAGAGGGTGAGATGAATGGAGAGAGCAGCATGGATGCAGGTACACCAACATTTGTAAATAGACAACCAATGGGAATTTGCTGTATGATACAGGGAACTCAAACTGGGGCTCTGTAGTAACCTAGAGAGGTGGGAATGGGTGTGAAGTGGGAGGGAGATTCAAGAGCAAGAGGACATAGGTACACCTAATGTGGATGTATGACAAATCAAACCAATATTGTAAAGCAATGATCAATCAACTAAAAAGTAATAACTGTTTAAAAAAATATGAACATAAACACAAACTTTGCAACAAGGTAACTCCATTTTAAAAACTATAGAAATTTTAGAAAACTACAAAAGTTCTACATGACCTTTGGTCTGGTGATCAGGTCTAACATACACAAAAAAAGCCAGCTTACTAAATTATGAATATAAATTATTTAAAACATTGCCTTTTATCATTTCATACATTTACCCTGTGGAGGACCTTACTCAAGAGAACCAAAAATAAACGGTTAAATGAACCACCCACCCTGGCCAGGCGACAGAGAAAAGAAAACACTTGCAGGAGTCATTTTACAACAGGAGGTCCTGGGAATGAACAAGGAACGAACAAGCTACCACCAACCAGAATTCTGGAGAGGTCAGGTGATGGGAGGCTCCAGTTTAGAGGTCCTACCAACCTCCCAGGATCGACTTCGCTGGAATCCATCTCGGCTGAGTGATGCTTGTGCCCCCAAGAAGGATCCCAGTTCAGAATGCCTGGCAAGAGACAAACCAGAAATGAACCCAATGACCATAAAACCTGAGACTGTGAGCCACGTGACAGAGTGGTTCTCTCCGTTTCCCTCACCCTCTTGCCCTCCACCCCGGCAGCCCTTCCCAATAAAGCCTCTCACTTGGACAGCACTCCTCTCCTCAGACAACTCATTGCCCAGTGTCAGACAAGAACTCACTCTCAAGCCCTGGAAGGGATCCCCCTGCCTTCATCAAAAGCAATATCCAGGAGAAAATATCTTCAAAACACTATCTTGTAGGGAAGGAAATGGCAATGGCAGCCGCTCCAGTACCATTGCCTGGAGAATCCCATGGACAGGGGAGCCTGGTAGGCTGCAACCCCGGGGTCACTAAGAGCCGGACACGACTTCACTGAGTGACTTCACTTTCACTTTTCACTTTCATGCACTGGAGAAGGACATGGCAACCCACTCCAGTGTTCTTGCCTGGAGAATCCCAGGGACAGAGGAGCCTGGTAGGCTGCTGTCTATGGGGTCACGCAGAGTCAGGCACGACTGAAGCGATGCAGCAGCAGCAGCAGAGAAGGAAATGGCGCCACCTGCAGTATTCTGGTCTCAGAAATCCCAGGGACAGAGGAGCTTGGTGGGCTACAGTCCAAAAGCAGGGCATTTCTGACGGGAGGAAACAGTCCCAGGGAAGCTGAGCTGCTCACCAAAGGCCCCAGAGCTGTGGATAGCACACCAGAGCTGTGGCTGAGGATTCCCAGCTGCCATGCCTCTTGATCCTGGCCTCTTTCACTAGATACATGTGTGGAAAACTAGAATCTAAAATATGCCCTGGTGGTTCCATAGTAAAGAATCCACTTGCCAGTGCTGGAGATGCATGTGCGATCCCTAGGATGGGAAGATCCCACATCCTATGGAGTCTGTGTGCCACAACTGCCCAGCCTGTGCTCTAGATCCTGGAAGCCACGATGCCGAGTTCACATGCTGCAGCCACTGAGGCCCGTGAGCCTGTGCCCCTCAACAAGAGGAGACACTGCAGTGAGAAGCCTGCAAACCACTAGTTATGGCCCATGCTCACCAAAACTAGAAAAAAGCCCACACACAAAGATGCAACACAGCCAACAATAAATAAAACTGTTTTCCTAAAAAAAAAAAAATGCATATCTGACAAAGAAACTGTACTCGAATTGTCCAAGAACACTAGAGCAAACAAGCCCATTCATAATTGGTAGCGACTGAAATAGACACCTGGCCACTGAGGGTATACTGATAGTAAACTATCATACAAAAGCATACTCAAGATACTGGTGCAATGCACGCAGAGCCCCCTTTGAAAGACAATCTGACAGTTTTTTTTTCAGTAACCACATGGGACAAGCACTGAATTCTGTGTATGACAAGCGGTGGAAGCCAGGTATCTTACCATTGGAATGCAAAGTTACAGATAAACAAAAGGAAACGTTACAATTGGAGACATCATCACAAATTACCTTTAACTGAATATGTTCAAAGGGGAGCTGGAATACATGTATATATATATCCATGTATTGTCAGCTGAGCATATTGAGCTCCTACATACATGTATGTTTTAAATATCATTCTCTAATCAAAGGGAACAAGAAATATCTCCGATGGCCCGGTGGTAAAGAATCTGCCTACCGATGCAGGGAACACGGGTTCAATTCCTGTGTAGAAGATTCCACACGCCCAGGGGCAACGAAGCCCTTGAACAACTCTTGAAGTTTGCATGCTCCAGAGCCCAAGTTCTGCAAACAGAGAAAGCACTGCAATGAGAAGCCATGGCACAGCAACTAACTAGAGGGTAGCCTCTGCTCACTACAACTAGACAAACCAGCAATAAAGACCCAGCACAGTCAAAAATAATGTAATGTTTAAAAAAAAGGACAGTTCTTTGAAGAAATGACTGAGACTAGGGGTGAGACTGTAAATATATGAGCCAGGGTCATCTTAAATTATGAGAAATTAAGGAAACTAAAGACAACTATCAAGCTGTCCAAACTGATACAAATGAATGATGACACAGTGTTATCTGTATACACCAGCAAATAACAATCTGAAAAGGAATTTAAACAATTCCCTTTCAATCATGTCAACATTAATAAAAGACTTTGCTATGGACAGAATGAGGATGACAAGACTGGCACACTGGAAATGATACATGATTGCTGAAAAATACCCTAAAGACATGGATAGATACTCCATAGCGATGAAAAGACTTCAATTGGCCATACCGTGGAATGCATCTTCAATCTGAAATGAAGATTCAATATGAATTACAAAAGGCTGAAAGGTGGTTGCTAAACCACAAAAGATGCCAGCATTCTTGGCCTCCAGAGGAGAATTCAATCCAGGGCAAGTGACAAAGCTTGATGGCTCAGAGATTTTCTGTTAAAAAGTTTTATTAAAGTATAAAAGAGATCGAGAGAGCTGCTGACGTACACATTAGAAGGGGGAAGAAAGAGGACCCCCTGCTAGTCTTTAGCCAGATGTTATACAGCCACTAGCAGTCTGCTAATGAAAGAAAGACAATGTCTCAGAGAATGGCACCAGGCCCCTCACCCACAGCATGCATTGAGATAACATTGGCAGCAGATGAGTCATCCCAGGCCATAAAATGATGGACATGAATCTTGAAGAAAGGCAGATTTCCAAGCAAATATATAGTTTCATTCACATAGATTAAGAGAACAAGGTATGAGTAAAACATACTGGTTTGTCAAGTCGTTTCTGAGCCTTTAGGGGGAACTGGCCTGAAGACAGAGCCTTGGGTAAATACATAGTACATTAACATACCTTAAGACAAACATTTCCATAAGAAAAATGCATTGCTTAGTTCAAGGTTTGAGAAAAGTTAAATTCAGGTGGAGCCAGGAGTTGTCATGGCAACACAGAATTTTTGAGAAACCTCTTTTTAAATTTGTATCAAGATGGAGAAAAAAAAAATGCAACACTCTTTTGTCTCCTCCTGCCTCTTAAGAGAGAGAAAAAAACGTCTGACGCTTGCAGTCTATTTTCTCTGTCTGAAGACCCCTGGCCTTCCTGCCTGGTATCCTCTCCAGGCCTGTAGGAAGCAATACACTAGGCTGCTTGGGAAAACCGCGCGGGTCTGAGCTTTATGCAAAGGGGTAAAGCAGTAAAACCCTTGGCCCCAAAGGCGAGGCTTTTCTGCGACCGCCATGTTAGTCGGCTCCGAGACTGCAAACAAAGAGGGCAGAATACATGGTTCCCTGCTCCGCTGAGTCCGAGTTCCCTTACCTGTGGTCCACAGCCCTCCGCTCTGCTCGCTGGATGCCAATCGACGGGGACCCAGGAGCCCACGAAACGAGCATTCCCAGCTGCAATGGCGAGCCCTGAGAGCACAACTGGGAACCCCTGGCCGTGACGCGCTGCCATGTTCATCCCACCCCAGACCCGCTCACGTGAGCCGCGCTCCTGACCAGCCGCCCAGGTTCGCCCCACCCCTGACGCGCGCACGGTGTGCCCCACCCCCATGCCCCCTTTCAGAACAGCCCGGGGGACCGTGACTGCCTCCAGGTGAAACACAAGGACAAGCAAATCCACCCCACCGAGACAATCCAAGCTTTTTCTCAGCTGGTCTGTCTATGATTTGGGGATAAAACTATGACTACAGAAAGCAAAGATGACCTAGGACAGCCACGATATTCTATAGAAGCAGACCCTGGCGGGCAGAGGCTTGAAGAGGGCCCGGGAGCCCTGTCAGAAACAGCAAGCCTCTGTAGCGTAGCAGTTAGGTGGGCTGGTGAGCAGGCAGACTATGGTCTGCAAGTCAGGAGTTCAAGTCCCCAGTCTAACTCATTTGCCTTTAGGGGGTGGGGGACTGCAAGAGGCGGGGCTTAGACCAGAGAAGTTTATTTTTATTTTAGAGGTTTTTGTTAAGCTTAGGGTTAGGGTTCAGGCAACCCCCCAACTTGTTTGGGTTCGGGTTCAGTGTTAGGGTTAGAATTCGGGGAACATCCCTCTTCTAAGAGTTCGGGTTTGGGTTAGGGTTCAGGTCAGGGTCAGGGTTCAGGTTACGGTTAGGGTTGGCATTAGCGTTAGGGTTACAGCTTAAAGTGAGCCCTAATAGGGCCCATAGTTCTTTATTGGCCTGTCCTGGTGGGCCGAGGCTTGAAGAGGGTCCAGGAGCCCTGTCAGAAGCAACAAGCCTCTGTAGAGTAGTGGTTAGGCAGGCTGGTGAGCAGGCAGACTAGGGCCTGTAAGTCAGGAGTTCAAGTGCCCAATCAGACTCCCTTGCTTTTAGGGGTCGGGGGACTGCAAGAGGCGGGGGTTAAACCAGAAAAGTTTATTTTTATTTTAGAGGTTTATTGTTAAGGTTAGGGTTCGGGCAACCCCCCAACTTGTTTGGGTTCAGGTTCAGGGTTAGGGTTAGAATTTGGGGAATCCCCCTCTTCTAAGAGTTCGTGCCGGAAGGCAGTGTGAGGAATCCCGCCCGTGACAAGGTCGTGAAGAAGGAAGCTGACATACGCAAGGCGTGCTCAGACTTCAGGGACCCCTCTGGAAATTCCTAAGCATGTACCCCAACAAAAATCTGCCGGCTTTTGTGCTCTGCTTTTCCACTCTTCTGACATTTTCTGGAAAAAGTCAATTCAGGGCTTTAGTCTTCTGCATTTGAAAGAGTGTTTCAATCCAAAAAACCCTCTGATGGCTTTCTAGCCTGCCTGCAGGACTCGTACAGCTGCACATGTGATTGTTTGAGGCCTCCTGACCACAGGAGGCACAGGAAGCTTAAAACATCCTAGGAATGTAGGGGCTTCCGAAGAGTCAAAATCTTTAGAATAGGACTGATTAAAAGTTTCATTTGTTGAGTCAATGCTTGCTGCCAAATTTTCATATCCTTTATTTTTAGATATAGTTGGTATATAGAAAAACAAGTAGTAGACCTTGTATTAGCAACATTAGATCTTTGAGTTAAGTACATTTTTTGTTATAACCCACTGCACCTTTGTTCTATAGAGATGTAACATTAGCGCTTTAAGGAGATGTAGATTAAAGAAAAACACTTCAGGGGAAACAAAAATAACATTCATTAAGGAAGAGAGCCAAAAAATGTTAACAAGCCTCTTGGCCAGAAGATAATGTAAATCACCTGAGACCTTTTGTATACAAAATGATATATGGAAAGAATCTGGGTTGCGAACACTACATAATTTTGTGTTACCCATTGATCTCCATGTTTTATCAAAAGTATAAAAGGCCTTCTGAACAATAAAGGATGGGACCAGCTTCTCAGACCAGTTTCTCGAACTAGTCTCTCGGCCTGGTTTCTTGGGAATCTGGCTCCCCCCATGTCTTCCTCTCTCTCTTCTTCTCTCCCTTTCTCTCTCTCTGCTCTTTACTTTAATTTCTGGCTGAATCTCCACCTGGGGTGCAGAGGCTCGCCAGGTCTACTTACTTGCCGTGGCTGTAAAGACCCGCGCGAAAGGGAGCTTAAGGTGAGGCACCCTTAGATATTCAAGCGGGCGCCGGTGGCCCAACGTAGATGGTGCAAATTCCTTGTCTGGAATTTTATTGGTCTTCCGCATAAACCAAGCTATTCAGCCCTCTTCCTCCACTTAATCTTCCTACTATGCTATAGTTTCTTAATCTAATCTTATATTAATAAATAAACAAGTCTTTCCACGCCAACGCCATCCACCCTTCGAATTCCCTGGATCCACTGGGGCTGGACCCCGGCAAGTTCGGGTTTTGGTCAGGGTTCAGGTTACGGTTAGTGTTGGCATTGGCATTAGGGTTACAGCTTAAAGTGAGCCCTAATAGGGCCCATAGTTCTTTATTGGCCTGCCCTGGCAGGCCGAGGCTTGAAGAGGGTCCGGGAGCCCTGTCAGAAACAGCAAGCCTCTGTAGCCTTGCGGTTGGGTGGGCCATTAGGCAGGCAGACTATGGTCTGTAAGATAGGAGTTCAAGCCTCCTGTCTAACCCTTTGGCTTTTAAGGGGCAGGGGACTGCAAGAGGCGGGGCTTAGACCAGAGAAGTTTTTTAATTTAGAGGTTTATTGTTACGTTTATGGTTAAGGTTCGGGCAACCCCCCCACTTGTTAGGGTTCGGGGTTAGGATTAGGATTCGGGGACCCCCCTCTTCTTAGAGTTCGGGTTCAGGTTAGGGTTCAGGTCAGGGTCAGGGTCAGCGTTCGGGTTACCGTTGGGTTGGCATTAGCGTTAGGGTTACAGCTTAAAGTGAGCGCTAATAGGGCCCATAGTTCTTTATTAGCCTGCCCTGGCGGGCCGAGGCTTGAAGAGTGCCTGGGAGCAACATGAAACCCAGTGAACCTCTGTAGCATAGTGGTTAGGCCGACAGCCAGGTGAGTGGGCAATCTGGGTCTGTAGGTCAGGCATTCAGGTCCCAGGTTTGCCTCTTTTGCTTTTAGGGGGTGGGGGACCGCAAGGGGCGGGGCTTAGGCCAGAAAAGTTTATTTTTATTTTAGAGTTTTATTGTTAGGGTTAGGTTTAGGGCTCCGGCTTCCCCCCAACTTGTTAGGGTTCAGGTTCAGAGTTCGGGTTCACGGAATCCCCTCTCTTCTTAGGGTTCGGATTCAGGTTCAGTTTAGGGTTCAGGGTTCGTGTTTGGGGTTTGGGGTTCAGGGTTTGGGGTTCGGGGTTCATGGTTCTAGTTTGGGGGTTGGGGTTCCGATTAGGGGTTCAAGGTTCAGCTTAGGGGTTGGGGGTTGGGGTTCGGGTTAGGGGTTCGCGGTTCGGGTTTGGGGGTTGAGGATCAGGTTATAGGTTCTCGGTTCGGGTTAGGGGTTCACTGTTCGGGTTAGGGGTTAGTGATTGGGGTTTGTGTTTTAGGGTAAGGGGTCGCAGTTCAGGTTATGCGTTAGGGTTTTGGTGTTTGGTTTTCGGGTTCGGGTTAGGGGTTCTGGTAGGGGTTTGGGTTAGGGGAGCCTGGTTCAGGTTGGGAGTTCGAGATTTGGATTCGGTATATGGGTTGGGGTTCATGGTATGGTGTTCGAGTTAGGGGTTTGGGGTTCGGGGTTTGGGGTTTCTGGTTCTGATTAGGGGCTTGGGGTTTGGGGTATGGATTCGGCTTAGGGGTTAGAGGTTTGCGGTTTGGATTTGGGTTTGGAGATTGGAGTTTGGGTTTGGGGTTTAGGGGTCGGTGTTCGGGTTTGGGGTTGGGTTAGGGTTACGGTATCATGGTTCAGGTTCACGGTTTGGTGATTGAGGCTCGGTGTTCAGTTTACGGTTTCGGAATATAGGGTTTTGAGGTCAGGGTTGACTTCGGGGTTTGGAGTCGCGGTTAGGGGCTAGTAAGTGCCACACAGCCAAGGGCTCCAGCAGTGCGAGCTCTGTCAGAGGGAAGGGGAGGGCAACTGCAGGGCTCCTCCAGCGGTTGCTTGGCCACCCAGACTCAGCGCCGCACGGAGAGCACCAGGCTCCCAGAGCCCCTGGCTGGGGTCTGCAGCTCCGCACAGCCAGAGGCTGACTCCGTGGGCGCCCAGCAGGTGCCTGACAGACGTAGGTTCCCTAGAGCTCTCCTGCACAGCAGAGATGTGTGCCAGTGGTTGGGGCTTGCCCCTGCGTGTCTGGGATCCTGCCCACAGCCCCAGCTCAGGGGAAGCAGCCCCTGAGCAAAGACCTGCAGGAGACGCGGGGCGTCCCCGCCTGGAAGCCAGTGCACAGCAGGCGGGGAAGCGAGCCTCCTCGGGGGAAGACGAGGCAGGACAGCCGCGTGCAGCTGCAAGCCCTGCTTGGGTGGAGCCGAGTGCGCCTCCAGTACGGCAGAGCTCCAGCTCTGCTAAGAGGCCCGATCTGGCAGAGGTCCTGGCGCCAGGCTGCTCTGCCCTGGGTGAGCCTTGCTCAGACTTGCCTGGCTGCTAGGCTTCCTGCCCAGGGAGGAGCAGGCTGCACGAGGCTGGGAGAGGCCACTGGCGCCTTCCTGGCCTCAGCTCCGCTCCTGCCTTGCCTTTGCACCTAGGCCCCAGGCGTCCTTGGCGAGGGCTTAGGGGCCGGTGGGTTGCACCCTGCCAAGGGCTCCAGCAGTGAGAGCTCTGTCAGAAGGAAGGGAAGGGCAAGTGCAGGGCTCCTCCAGCGGTTGCTTGGCCGCCCAGACTCAGCGCCGCACGTGAGCACCAGGCTCGCAGGGCCCCCGGCTGGGGTCTGCAGCCCTGCACACCCGGAGGCTGACTGAGTGGGTGCCCAGCAGGTGCCTGACAGACGTAGGTTCCCTAGCGCTCTCCTCCCCAGCAGAGACGTGTGCAGGTGTTTGGGCCCTGCCCCTGCGTGTCTGGGCTCCCGCCCACAGCCCCAGCTCAGGGGAAGCAGCCCCTGAGCCAAGACCTGTAGGAGGCGCGGGGCGCCCCCGCCTGCAAGCCGAGTGCACAGCATGCAGGGAAGCCAGCCTCCTCGGGGGAAGACAAGGCAGCCCAGCCGCATGAGGCTGCAAGCCCTGCCTGGGCGGAGCCGAGTGTGCCTCCAGTATGGCAGAGCTCCAGCTCTGCTCAGAGGCCCGATCTGGCAGAGTTCCAGGCGCGAGGCTCCTCTGCCCTGGCCTAGCCTTGCGCAGACTTGCCTGGCTGCTAGGATTCCTGCCCAGGTTCGAGCAGGCTACTGGAGACTGTGAGACGCCACTGGCACCTTCCTGGCCTCAGATCCGCTCCTGCCTTGCCTTTGCACCTAGGCCCCAGGCTTCCTTGGGAAGGGCTTAGGGGCTGTTGCGTTCCACACCGTCAAGGGCTTCAGCAGTGACAACTCTGTCAGAGGGAAGGGAAGGGCAAGAGCAGGGCTCCTCCAGCGGTTGTTGGCCGCGCAGACTCAGCACCGCACAGAGAGCACTAGGCTCCCAGGGCTCCTGGCTGGGGTCTGCAGCCCCGCACACCAGAAAGTTGACTCCGTGGGCACCCAGCAGGTGCCTGACAGACGTAGGTTCCCTAGCCCTCTCCTCCCCAGCAGAGACGTGTGCAGGTGTTTGGGGCCTGCCCCTGCCTGTCTTGGCTCCTGCCCACAGCCCCAGCTCAGGGGAAGCAGCCCCTGAGCCAAGACTTGCAGGAGCCGCCAGGCGCGCCTCCATGCAAGCAGAGTGCACAGCATGCGTGGAAGCGAGCCTCCTCGGGGTAGACGAGGCAGCCCAGCCGCGTGTGGCTGCATGCCCTGCTTTGGCGGAGCCGAATGCACATCCAGTACGGCAGAGCTCCAGCTCTGCTCAGAGGCCCGATCTGGCAGAGTTCCTGGTGCGAGGCTGCTCTGCCCTGGGTGAGATTTGCCCAGACTTGCCTCGCTGCTAGGCTTCCTGCCCAGGAAGGAACAGGCTGCGTGAGGCCAGGAAGACGCCAGTGGCGCCTTCCTGGCCTCAGCTCCGCTCCTGCATTTCCTTCGAACCTAGGCCCCGGGCGTTCTTGGGGAGGGCTTATGGCCAGTGGGATGCACACTGCAATGTGTTCCAGCAGTGAGAGCTCTGTCAGAGGGAAGGGAAGGGCAAGTGCAGGGATCCTCCAGCGGTTGCTTCGCCGTCCAGACCTAGCGCCGCACTGAGAGCACCAGGCACCCAGGGCCCCTGTCTGGCGTCTGCAGCCCCCAGACATGGAGACTCACTCCGTGGGCGCCCAGCAGGTGCCTGACAGACGTAGATTCCCTAGCACTGTCCTCCCCCGCAGAGACGTGTGCATGTGGTTGGGGCCTGAACCTGCGTGTCTGGGCTCCCACCCACAGCCCAAGGTCAGGTGAAACAGCCCCTGAGCCAAGACTTGTAGAAGGCGAGGGGCGGCTCCGCCTGGAAGCCAAGTGCACAGTACCCAGGTAAGCGTGCCTCTTGGGAGAGGATGAAGCAGCCCAGCCGCGTGCGGCTGCAAGCCCTGGTTGGGCGGAGCCGAGTGCGCCTCCAGTTCAGAAGAGCTCCAGCTCTGCTCAGAGGCCTGATCTGGCAGAGTTCCTGGTGCGAGGCTGCTCTGCCCTGGGCGAGCCTTGCCGAGACGTGTCTCGCTGCTAGGCTTTGTGCCCAGGAAGGAGCAGAGTGCGCCAGGCTGGGAAAGGCCACTGGTGCCTTCCTGGCCTCAGCTCCGCTCCTGCCTTGCCTTTGCACCTAGGCCCCAGGCGTCCTCGGGGAGGGGTTAGGGGCGGGTGGGTTCCAGACTGACAAAGGCTCCAGCAATAAGATCTCTGTAAGAGGGAAGAAAAGGGCAACAGCAGAGCTATTCAGCTGTTGCTTTGTTGCTCAGACTCAGCGCCGCACTGAGAGCACCAGGTACCCAGGGCCCCTGGTTGGGGTCAACAGTCCCCACAACTGAAGACTCACTCTGTGGGCTCCAAGCAGGTGTCTGAAAGATGTAGTTTCCTTAGCGCTGTCCTCCCTAGCAGAGACGTGTGCAGGTGGTTGGCGCCTGCACCTGCTTGTCTGGGCTCCCGCCCACAGCCCCAGCTCAGGGGAAACAGCCCCTGAGCCGAGACTTACAGGAGGCGAGGTGCGGTACTCCTGGAAGCCGAGTGCACAGCTTGCGGGGAAGCGAGCCTCCTCGGGGGAGGATGAGGCAGCCCAGCCGCGTTAAGCTGCAAGCCCTGGTTTGGCGGAGCCGAGTGCGCCTCCAGTATGGCAGAGCTCCAGCTCTGCTCAGAGGCCCGATCTGGCAGAGTTCCTGGCACGAGGCTCCTCCACCCTGGGAGAGCCTTGCCTAGAATTGTCTCACTGCTAGGCTTACTGCCCAGGAAGAAGCACGGTGCGCGAGGCTGCGAGACAACACTGGCGCCTTCCTGGCCTCAGCTCTGCTCCTGCCTTGCCTTGGCACCCAGGCCCCAGGCGACCCTAGGGAGGCGTTATGGCCGGTGGGTTCCACAATGCCAATCGCTCCTGCAGTGAGAGCTCTGTGAGAGGGAATGGAAGGGCAACTGCAGGGGTCCTTCTGTAGTTGCTTAGCCGCCCACACTCAGTGCCACACTGAAAGCACCAGACTCCCAAGGTCCCTGGCTGGGGTCTGCAGTCCCCAAACCCGGAGACTCACTCTGTGGGCTCTAAGCAGGTGCCTGACAGACGTAGGTTCCCTAGCGCTCTCCTACCAAGGAGAGATGTGTGAAGGTGTTTGGGTGCTGCCCCAGCGTGTCTGGGCTCCTGCCCAAAGCCCCAGCTCAGGGGAATCGGACCCTGAGCCAATACTTGTAGGAGGAGCAGAGTGCCCTCACCTGGAAGCCGAGTGCACATTATGCGGGGAAGTGAACCTCCTCGGGGGAAGACGAGGCAGCCAAGCCGCGTGTGGCTGAAAGCCCTTCTTGGACGTAGCGAGTGTGCCTCCAGTACGGCAGAGCTCCAGCTCTGCTCATAGGCCCGATCTGGCAGAGTTCCTGGCGCGAGGCTCCGCTGCACTGGGCGAGCCTTGCCCAGACTTGCCTTGCTGCTAGGCTTCTTTCCCAGGAAGGAGCAGTCTGCGCGAGGCTGGCAGATGCCACTGGCGCCTTCCTGGCCTCAGCTCTGCTCCAGTCTTGCCTTTGCATATAGGCCCCTGGCGACTTGGGGAGTGGTTAGGGGCTGATGGGTTCCACACTGCTAAGGGCTCCAGCAGTGAGAGCTCTGTCAGAGGGAAGGGAAGGGCAACTGGAGGGCTCCTCTAGCTGTTGCTTGGCCTCCCAGACTCAGCGTCCCACGGAGAGCACCAGGCACCCTGGGCCCTGGCCTGGGTCTGCAATTCCCACACCCAGAGACTGACTCCGTGGGCGCCCAGCAGGTGCCTGACAGACGTAGGTTCCCCAGTGCTCTCCTCCTCAGCAGAGACGCGTGCAGGTGGTTGGGTCCTGCCCCTGGGTGTCTGGGCTCCTGCCAACAGCCCCAGCTCAGCGGAAGCACACCCTGAGCCAAGACTTGCAGGAGGCTTTGGGTGCTCCCGCCTGGAAGCCGAGTGCACAGCATGCAGGGAATCGAGACTCCAAGGGGGAACCCAGGGCAGCCCAGCTGCGTGCGGCTGCAAGGTCTCGTTGGGAGGAGCCGAGTTCAGCTCCTGTATGGCATAGCTCCAGCTCTGCTCAGAGGCCCGATTTGGCAGAGTTACTGGCGTGACGCTGCTCTGCCCTGGACGAGCCTTGCCCAGATTTGGCTCGCTGCTAGGCTTAGTGCACAGAAAGGAGCAGGCTGGGCGAGGCTGGGAGACACCACTGGCGCCTTCCTGGCCTCAGCTCCACTCCTGCCTTGCCTTTGCACCTAGGGCTATTGCGTCCTTGGGGATGGGTTAGGTGCCATAGGGTTCCACACTGCCAAGGGCTCCAGCAGTGAGAGCTCTGTCAGAGGGAAGGGAAGGTCAACTGTAGAGCTCCTTCAGATGTAGCTTGGACGCCCAAACTCAGCGCCACACTAGAGCACCAGGCTCCCAGGGCCCCTGGCGGGTGTCTGCAATCCCCACTACCAGAGACTCATTTGGTGGGCTCCAAGCAGGTGCCTGAGAGACGTAGGTTCCCTAGCGCTCACCTCCCCATCCAAGACATGTGCATGTGATTGTAGCCTACGCCTGCGTGTCTGGGCTTCCGCCCACAGCCCCAGCTCAGGGGAAGGAGGCCATGAGCCAAGACCTGCAGGAACTAGGGGCACCGCTGCCGGAGGCCAAGTGCACAGCATGCGAGGAAGCGAGCCTTCTGGGGGCAAGATGAGGCAGCCCAGCCACGAGCGGCTTCAACCACTGGTTGGGCGGAGCCTAGTACGCCTCCAGGATGGCAGAGCTCGAGCTCTGCTCAGAGGCCCAATTTGGCAGAGTTCCTGGCATGAGGCTGCTCTGCCCTGGCCGAGACTAGCCCAGACTTGCCTCGCTGCTAGGCTTACTGTCCAGGAAGGAGCAGACTGTGCGAGGCTGGGAGACGGCACTGGCGCCTTCCTGACCTCAGTTCCGCTCCTGCCTTGCCTTTGAACTTAGGCCCCCGGGTCCTTCGGGAGGGGTTAGGGGCCTTTGCCTTCACACTGCCAAGGGCTCCAGCAGTGGGAGCTTGGTCAGAGGTAAGGGAAGGGCAACTGCCAAGCTCCTTCAGCTCCTGCTTGGCTGCCCAGACTCAGCGCCGCACTGAGAGCACCAGGCACGCAGGGCCCCTGGCTGGCGTCTGCAGCCCCCAGACCCGGAGTCTCACTCCGTTGGCGCCCAGCAGGTGCCTGACAGATGTAGGCTCCCTAGCGCTCTCCTCCCCAGCAGAGACTTATGCAGGTGGTTGGGGCCTGCCCCTGCCTGTCTGGGCTCCGGCTCACAGCCCCAGCTTAAGGAAAGTAGCCCCTGAGCTAAGACCTGCAGGAGGAGTGGGGCGCTGCAGCCTGGAAGCCGAGTGCACAACATGCGGGGAAGCATTCCTCCTCCGCGTTTCCGCGTAAGACGAGGCAGCCCAGCCGCGTGTGGCTGCAAGCCTTGGTTGGGCGGAGCCAAGAGCGCCTCCTGTATGGCAGAGCCCCAGCTCTGCTCAGAGGCACGATCTGGCAGTGTTCCTGGCGTGACGCTGCTCTGCCCTTGGCGAGCCTTGCCTAGACTTGCCTCCCTGCTATGCTGTAGTGCCCAGGAAGGAGCAGGCTCTTTGAGGCTGGGAGATGCCACTGGCGCCTTCCTGGCCTCAGCTCTGCTCCTGCCTTGCCTGTGCAACTAGGTCCCAGGCGTCCTTGGGGAGGGGTAAGGGGCCGGTGGGTTCCTCTCTGCCAAGAGCTCCAGCAGTGAGAGCTCTGTCAGAGGGAAGGGAAGGGCAACTACAGGGCTCCTTCAGCTGTTGCTTGTCTGCCAGACTCAGCGCCGCACTGAGTTCCAGGCACACTGGGCCCCTGCCTGGGGTCTGCAATCCCCACTGCCAGAGACTCATTTGGTGGGCTCCAAGCAGGTGCCTGTCAGACGTAGGTTCCCTAGCGCTTTCCTCCCCAGCAGAGACCTGTGCAGGTGGTTGGGGCCTGCACCTGCATGTCTGGGCTCCCACCCACAGCCGCAGCTCAGGGGAAGCAGCCCCTGAGCTAAGACCTGCAGGAGGAGCTGGGCACCCCAGCCTGGAAGCCAAGTGGACAACATGCGGGGATGGAGCCTCCTCGGGTGAAGATGAGCCAGCCCAGCCGCGTGCGGCTGCAAGCCCTGCTTGGGCGGAGCCGAGTGCGCCTCCAGTATGGCAGAGCTCCAGCTCAGCTCAGAGTCCCGATCTGGCACAAACAAGGGCGTGAGGCAGTTGTGTCCTGGGCGAGCCTTTCCCAGACTTGCCTCACTGCTAGGCTTACTGCCCAGGAAGGAGCAGGCTGCACGAGGTTGGGAGATGCTGCTGGTGCCTTCCTGGCCTCAGCTACACTCCTTTGCCTTTGAACCTATTCCCCAAGTGTACTTGTGGATGTGTTAGGGGCCAGTGGGTTCCAACCTGCCGAGGGCTACAGCAGTTAGAGGTCTGTCAGATGGAAGGGAAGTGAAACTGCAGGGCTTCTACAGCCTTTGTTTGGCCGCCCAGATTCAGCACCGCACAGAGAGCACCAGGCTCCCTGGGGCTGTGGATGGGGTCTGCAGCCCCCAACACCTGGAGGCTGACTCCGTGGGCGCCTAGCAGGTGCCTGACAAACGTGGGTTCCCGAGCACACTCCTCCCATCAGAGACATGTACAGGTGGTTTCGGCCTGGCCCTGCGTGTCTGGGCTCCGGCCCACAGCCGCAGCTCAGCGGAAGCAGCCCCTGAGACAAACATGCTGGAGGCGTCCAGGAGAGATGAGGCCCTTTAACGCTGAGGCATATCCTGGCAAAATGCACCATCCCTCTAGAACTTCCAAATGGTCCTTCACAATTTTGCTGCAACTCAGGAAGTTCACCAACAATCCCGTCTCCACTCGAGAGGAAGAAAGAGGGTTCAGGAAACATCAGGAGGAGCCTCGTTTCCACCTCATAATTGAGATGAGGGATCCTTTCTCTGCTTCGTCAGGAAGGATTCCTGGCGTTCCCGATGCATCTCAAGAGTAGGCGGTCTCAATGAGAAAGTCGAGAGGAACTACAGGGTTCGTGCCCCAGTGCAAAAGTCCCCCAAATGTCTCATCCCACTCCGAAGGACCTGATTTCCCTGCACTGCCTCGAGTTTCACGCCGAGTATCGATTCACACACACGATGTCACGTGTGACAGACCTGTGCGAAAGCCACGTGGGAAAACCTCGAGGGAAAGCCACAGATCCCTTGATCCACGTGACGGGAAGCCTGACACGGCTGCTACAGCTCGGGAGGAAAGTGCACGTGCATGCCCCCCTTCAGGACGAGGACGGAATCCCCTGGGGAGACTCCAGAAGTACCCCCAAGATCCATGTCAGCACTGGAGAGGAATCCTCAGGTTCCAGCCCCACTTCACACAAGGTTTTAGGCCCTGGCATCGATTGGAGAGGAATCCCGAGAGGCCACATTGCAACTCGCATGGGGACTGGCCATTCCTGAGGCCAACAGAGCGGGTCCTTGAGGTCCCCATAGTAACTCGAGTGGACCTGCCGCAACTCGAGAAACTCCAGGAGGTTCTCCCCTCCAGGCGAGATGAGGCCCTTTTCCACTGAGGCGTCTCGAGGCTAATCACACCTTCCCTCTGGAACTTCAAAAGGGTCCTTCACACCCTTGCTGCAACTCAAAAAGTGCCCCGACATACCCGTCTCCACTGGAGAGGAAGCACGAGGTTCCCACCCACATCCAGAGGAGCCCCGTTTCCGCCTCATAGCTCGAGATGAGGGATCCTTTCCCTACTCTGTCAGGAAAGAATTCCCGGCGTTCCCATCCCATCTCAAGAGGAGGCGCTCTCAACAGGAAAGGCGAGAGGAACTCCATGGTCGTGCCACCATTCCAAGAGTGCCCCAGATGTCTCAGTCCATTCCAGAGGAACCTGTTTTCCCTGCACTGCCTCGACTTTCACGCCGAGGATGGACTCACACCACGGTGGCACGTGGGACAGCCCTGTGGGTAAGCCTCGTGGGAAAGCCTCGAGGGAAAGCCACAGATCCCTTGATCCACACGACGGGAAGCATGACACTGCTGCTACAGCTTGGGAGGAAAGCGGACGTGCATGTCCGCACTCGAGACGAAGACTAACTCCCCTGTGGAAACTCCAGAAGTACTCCAAGATGCATGTCAGCACTGGAGAGGAATCCTCAGGTACCGGCCCCGACTCCACACAAGGTCTCAGGCCCCGGCATCGACTGGAGAGGAATCCCTAGGGCCCCCCTACAAATTCGCATGGGGACTGGCCTTTCCTGAGGCCACCAGAGTGGGTCCCTGAGGTCCCCGTCGTAACTCGAGAGCACCTGCCACAACTCGAGGAAATCCAGGAGGTTTTCTACTCCAGGCAAGGTGAGGCCCATTTCTGCTGAGGCTTCTCGATGCTAATCACACCTAACACCTGGAACTTCGAAAGGGTCCTTCACACCCTTGCTGCACCTCAAGATGTTCCCCGACATACCCGTCTCCACTCGAGAGGAAGCACGAGGGTCCCGCCCACATCCAGAGGAGCCCCGTTTCCGCCTTGTAGCTCGAGATGAGGGATCCTTTCCCTGCTTCATCGGGAAAGAATTCCCGGCATTCCCGTTGTATCTCAAGAGGAGGCGCTCTCAACAGGAAATGGGAGAGGAACTCCAGGTTCGTTCCACAATTCCATGGGTCCCGCAGATGTCTCAGTCCATTCCAGAGAAACCTGTTTTCCATGCACTGCCTCGATTTTCACATCGAGGATTGATTCACACCTCGGTGGCACGTGGGAGAGCCCTGTGGGAATGCCTCGTGGGCAAGCCTCGAGGGAAAGCCACAGATCCCTTGATCCAGCGACGGGAAGCGTGACACTGCTGCTACAGCTCAGGAGGAAATCGGACGTGCATGCCCCGACTCGAGACGAGGACTGACTTCCCTGTGGACACTCCAGAAGTACCCCAAGATCCAAGTCAGCACTGGAAAGTAATTCTCAGCTTTCGGCCCTGACTCCACATAAGGTCTTAGGCCCATGCATCGACTGGAGAGGAATCACCAGAGGCCCCCTAGCAACTCGCATGGGGCCTTTCCTTTCCTGAGGCCACCAGAGCGGATCCCTGAGATCCCAGTCGTAACTCGAGAGCACCTGCCGCAACTCGAGAAAATCCAGGAGGTTCTCCCCTCCAGGCAAGATGAGGCCCATTTCCGCTGAGGCGTCTCGAGGCTAATCACACCTTCCCTCTGGAACTTCTAAAGGGTCCTTCACACCCTTGCTGCAACTCATTAAGTGCCCTGACATACCCGTCTCCACTCACTCGAGAGGAAGCACGAGGGTCCCGCCCCCATACAGAGGAGCCCCGTTTCCGCCTCATAGCTCGAGATGAGGGATCCTTTCCCTGCATCGTTAGGAACGAATTCCCGGCATTCCCATCGCATCTCAAGAGGAGGCGCTCTCAACAGGAAAGGCGAGAGAAACTCCAGGGTCGTTCTTCCATTCTCACAGTCCCCCATATATCTCAGTCTATTCCAGAGGAACCTGTTTTCCCTCCACTGCCTCGACTTTCACGCCGAGCATCACTCACACCACGGTGGCATTGGGACAGCCCTGTGGGAGAGCCTCGAGGGAAAGCCACAGATCCCTTGATACACGGGTTGGGAATGGTGACACTGCTGCTACAGCTCGGGAGGAGAGCGGACTTGCATGCCCCCCTCGAGACAAGGACGGACTCCCCTGTGGAGACTCCGGAAGTACCCCACGATCCATGTCATCACTGGAGAGGAATCCTCAGGTTCCAGCCCCGACTCCACACAAGGTCTTAGGCCCTGGCATTGACTGGAGAGGAATCCCGAGAGGCCCCCTAGCAATGCGCATGGGGACTGGTCTTTCCTGAGGCCACCAGAGCGGGTCCCTGTGGTCGCTGTCGTAACTCAAAAGCACCTGCTGCAACTCGAGAAAATCCAGGAGGTTTTCCCCTCCAGGCGAGATGAGGCCCATTTCCGGTGAGGTGTCTCGAGGCTAATCAAACCTTCCCTCTGGAACTTCGAAAGGGTCCATCACACCCTCGCTGCAACTCACGAAGTTCCCCGACATACCCATCTCCACTTGAGAGGAAGCACGAGGATCCCGCCCACTTCCAGAGGAGCCCCGTTTCCGCCTCGTAGCTGGAGAAGAGGGATCTTTTCCCTACTTCGTCGGGAAAGAATTTGCGGCATTCCCGTCGCATCTCAAGAGGAGGCTCTCTCAACAGGAAAGGCGAGAGGAACTCCAGGGTCGTGCCACCATTCCAAGAGTCCCCAGGTGTCTCAGTCCATTCCAGAGGAACCTTTTTTCCCTGCACTGGCTCGACTTTCACGACAAGGATCGACTCACACAACAGTGGCACTAGGGACAGCCCGGTGGGATAGCCTTGTGGAAAGCGTCGAGGGAAAGCCACAGATCCCTTTATCCATGTGATGGGGAGCATGACACTGCTGCTACAGCTCGGGAGGAAATCGGACATGCATGCCCCGACTCGAGACGAGGAGTGACTCCCCTGTGGAGACTCCAGAAGTACCCCAAGATCCATGTCAGCACTGGAGAGGAAACCTCAGGTTCTGGCCCCGACTCCACACAAGGACATAAGCCCTGGCATCGACTGGAAAGGAATCCCGAGAGGCCCCCTAGCAACTCGCATGGGGACTGGCCTTTCCAGAGGCCACCAGAGCGGGTCCCTGAGGTCCCCGTCATAACTCCAGAGCACCTGCCACAACACGAGAAAATCCAGGAGGTTCTCCCCTCCAGGCGAGATAAGGCCCATTTCCAGTGAGGCGTCTCGAGGCTAATTACGCCTTCCCTCTGGAACTTCGAAAGGGTCCTTCACACCCTTGTTGCAACTCAAGAAGTTCCCCGACATACCTGTCTCCTCTTGAGAGGAAACAGGAGGGTCCCGCCCACATCCAGTAGAGCCCTGATTCCACCTCGTAGCTCCAGATGAGGGATCCTGTCCCTTTTTCGTCGGGAAAGAGTTCCCGGCATTCCTGTCGCATCTCAAAAGGGGGCGCTCTCAACAGGAAAGGCGAGAGGAACTCCAGTTTCGTGCCACCATTCCAAGAGTCCCCCAGATGTCTCAGGCCATTCGAGGAACTTGTTTTGCCTGCACGGCCTCAACTTTCACGCCAAGGATCGACTCACACCACGGTGGCACGTGGGACAGCCCTGTGGGACAGCGTCGTGGGAAAGCCACAGATCCCTTAATCCACGCGATGGGAAGCGTGACACTGCTGCTACAGCTTGGGAGGAAAGCGGACGTGCATGCCCCCAATCTTTATGAGGACTGACTCCCCTGTGAGGACTCCAGATGTTCCCCACGATCCATGTCATCATTGGAGAGGAATCCTGAGGTTCCGGGACGGAAACCACACAAGGTCTTAGGCCCTGCCATAGACTGGAGAGGAATCCCGAGAGGCCCCCTAGGAACTCGCATGGGGACTGGCCTTTTCTGAGGCCACAGAGCGGGTTCCTGTGGTTCCCGTCATAACTCGAGAGCACCTGCCGCAACTTGAGAAAATCCAGGAGGTTTTCCCCTCCAGGCGAGATTAGGGCCATTTCCGCTGAGGTGTCTCGAGGCTACTCACACCTAACCTCAGGAACTTTGAAAGGGTCCTTCAAACCCTTGCTGCAACTAAAGAAATTCCCTGACATACCCGTCCCCACTCGTGAGAAAGGACGAGTATCCCGCCCACATCCAAAGGAGCCCCGATTACGCCTCGTCGCTCTAGATGAGGGATCCTTTCCCTGCTTCGTCGAGAAAGAATTCCCGGCGTTCCCATCGCATCTCAAGAGGAGGCGCTCTCAACAGGAAAGGCGAGAGGAGCTGCAGGGTCATGCCACCATTCCAAGAGTCCCCCAGATGTCTCACTCCATTCCAGATGAACCTGTATTCCCTGCACTGCCTCAACGTTCACACCGAGGATCGACTCACACCACGGTGGCACATGGGACAGCCCTGTGGGAAAGCCTCGTGAGAAAGCCTCTAGGGAAACCAACAGATCCCTTGATCCCCGGGACGGGAAGAGTTACATTGCTGCTACAGCTCGGGAGGAGAGCTGACATGCATGCCCCCACACGAGACGAGGACTGACTCCCCTGTGGAGACTCCAGAAGTACCCCAAGATTCATGTCAGCAATGGAGAGGAATCCTCAGGTTCCGGCCCGGACTCCACATAAGGTCTCAGGCCCCGGCATCGAAGGGAGAGGAATCCCGAGAGGCCACATTGCAACTCGCCTGGGGACTGGCCTTTCCTGAGGCCACCAGAGCGTGTCCCTGAGGTCCCCGTCGTAACTCGAGAGCACCTGCCGCAACTCGAGAAAATCCAGGAGGTTCTCCCCTCCAGGCGAGATGAGGCCCATTTCCACTGAGGCGTCTCGAGCCTAATCACACCTGAACTCTGGAACTTCGAAAGGGTCCTTCACACCCTTGCTGCAACTCAAGAAGTTCCCCGACATACCCATCTCCATCGAGAGGATGCACGAGGGTCCCGTCCACATCCAGTGGAGCACTGTTTCCGCCTCGTAGCTCGAGATGAGGGATCCTTTCCCTGCTTCGTCGGGAAAGAATTCCCGTCATTCCCGTGGCATCTCAAGAGGAGGCGCTCTCAACAGGAAAGGAGAGAGGAACTCCAGGGTCGTGCCACCATTCCAAGAGTCCCCTGATGTCTCAGTCCAATCCAGTGGAAACTGTTTTCCCTGCACTGCCTCGAATTTCATGCCTAGGATCGATTCACACCATGGTGGCACTTGGGACAGGCCTGTGGGAAATCCTCATGGGAAAGCTTGGAGGGAAAGCCACAGATCCCTTGATCCAGCAATGGGAAGCGTGACACTGCTGCTACAGCTTGGGAGGAAAGCGGACGTGCATGTCCCCAATCTAGACGGGGACTGACTCCCCTGTGTAGACTCCAGAAGTATTCCAAGATCCATGTCAGCACTGGAGAGGAATCCTCAGGTTTCGGCCCAGACTCCACACAAGGTTTAAGGCTCTGGCATCGACTGGAGAGGAATCCCTAGAGGCCCCACAGCAACTCGCATAGGGACTGGCCTTTCCTGAGGCCACCAGAACGGGTCCCTGAGGTCCCCATCGTAATTCAAAAGCACCTGCTGCAACTCGTGAATATCCAGGAGGTTCTCCCCTCCAGGCGAGATGAGGCCAATTTCCGCTGAGGCGTCTCGAGGCTAATCACACCTTGCCTCTGGAACTTCTAAAGGGTCCTTCACACCCTTGCTGCAACTCATTAAGTGCCCCGACATACCGTCTCCACTCACTCGAGAGGAAGCACGAGGGTCCCGCCCACATCCAGAGGAGCCCCGTTTCCGCCTCGTAGCTCGAGATGAGGGATCCTTTCCCTGCATCGTTAGGAACGAATTCCTGGCATTCCCGTCGCATCTCAAGAGGAGGCGCTCTCAACAGGAAAGGCGAGAGGAACTCCAGGGTCGTTCCTCCATTCTCAGAGTCCCCCATATATCTCAGTCCATTCCAGAGGAACCTGTATTCCCTCCACTGCCTCGACTTTCACGCCGAGGATCGACTCACAACACGGTGGCAGTGGGACAACCCTGTGGGAGAGCCTCGAGGGAAAGCCACAGATCCCTTGATCCACGCGACGGGAAGCGTGACACTGCTGCTACAGCGTGGGAGGAAATCGGACGTGCATGCCCCCACTCGAGACGAGGCCTGACTTCCCTGTGGAGACTCCAGAAGTACCCCAAGATCCAAGTCAGCACTGGAAAGTAATTCTCAGCTTTCGGCCCCGACTCCACATAAGGTCTTAGGCCCCTGCGTCGACTGCAGAGGAATCACCAGAGGCCCCCTAGCAACTCCCATGGGGCCTTGCCTTTCCTGAGGCCACCAGAGCGGATCCCTGAGATCCCAGTCGTAACTCGAGAGCATCTGCCGCAACTCGAGAAAATCCAGGAGGTTCTCCCCTCCAGGCAAGATGAGGCCCATTTCCGCTGAGGCGTCTCGAGGCTAATCACACCTATCCTCTGGAACTTCAAAAGGGTCCTTCACACCCTTGCTGCAACTCATTAAGTGCCCCGACATACCCGTCTCTACTCAAAAGGAAGCACGAGGGTCCCGCCCACATCCAGAGGAGCCCCGTTTCCGCCTCGTAGCTCGAGACGAGGGATTCTTTCCCTGCATCGTCAGGAACAAATTCCCGGCGTTCCCGTCGCATCTCAAGAGGAGGCGCTCCCAACAGGAAAGGCGAGAGGAACTCCAGGGTCGTTCCTCCATTCTCAGAGTCCCCCATATATCTCATTCCATTCCAGAGGAACCTGTATTCCCTGCACTGCCTCGGTGTTCACTCCGAGGACCGACTCACACCATGGTGGCACGTGGGACAGGCCTGTGGGAAAGCCTCGTGAGAAAGCCTCGAGGGAAAGCCACAGATCCCTTGATCTGGCGATGGGAAGCGGGGCACTGCTGCTACAGCTCGAGAGGAAAGCAGGCGTGCATGCCCCCAATCTAGACGGGGACTGACTCCCCTGTGTAGACCCCAGAAGTATTCCAAGATCCATGTCATCACTGGAGAGGAATCCTCAGGTTTCGGCCCGGACTCCACACAAGGTCTTAGGCTCTGGCAACGACTGGAGAGGAATCCCGAGAGGCCCCATAGCAACTCGCATGGGGACTGGCCTTTCCTGAGGCCACCAGAGCGTGTCCCTGAGGTCCCCGTATAACTCGAGAGCACCTGCCGCAACTCGAGAAAATCCAGGAGGTTCTCCCCTCCAGGCAAGATAAGGCCCATTTCCAGTGAGGCGTCTCGAGGCTAATTACGCCTTCCCTCTGGAACTTCGAACGGGTCCTTCACACCCTTGTTGCAACTCAAGAAGTTCCCCGACATACCTGTCTCCACTTGAGAGGAAACAGGAGGGTCCCGCCCACATCCAGTGGAGCCCTGATTCCGCCTCGTAGCTCCAGATGAGGGATCCTTTCCCTGTTTCGTCGGGAAAGAGTTCCCGGCATTCCGTCGCATCTCAAAAGGGGGCGCTCTCAACAGGAAAGGCAAGAGGACCTCCAGTTTCGTGCCACCATTCCAAGAGTCCCCCAGATGTCTCAGGCCATTCGAGGAACCTGTTTTGCCTGCACGGCCTCAACTTTCATGCCGAGGATGGACTCACACCACGGTGGCACGTGGGACAGCCCTGTGGGAAAGCTTCGTGGGAAAGCCTCCAGGGAGAGCCACAGATACCTTGATCCACGCGACCGCAAGCGTGACACCGCTGCTACAGCTTGGGAGGGAGGTGGACGTGCATGCCCCCACTCGAGACGACAACTGACTCCCCTGTGGAGACTCCAGAAGTACCCAAAGATCCACGTCTGCACTGGAGAGAAATCCTCAGGTTCCGGTCCCGACTCCACACAAGGTCTTAGGCCCCAGCATCGACTGGAGAGGGATCCCGAGAGGCCCCCTAGCAACTCGCATGGGGACTGGCCTTTCCTGAAGCCACCAGAGTGGGTCCCTGGGGTGCCCATCGGAACTCGAGAACACCTGCCGCAACTCGAGAAAATCTAGGAGGTTCTCCACTCCAGGCGAGATGAGGCCCATTTCTGCTGAGACATCTCGCGGCTAATAACACCTTCCCTCTGGAACTTCGAAAGGGTCCTTCACACCCTTGCTGCAACTCAAGAAGTTCCCCGACATATCTGTCTCCACTGGAGAGGAAGAACAAGACTCCCGCCCACATCCAAAGGAGCCCTGTTTCCGCCTCATAGCTCAAGATGAGGAATCCTTTCCCTGCTTCGTCGAGAAAGAATTCCAAGCATTCCCGTCGCATCTAAAGAGGAGGCGCTCTAAACAGGAAAGGCGAGAGTAAACCCTGGGTCGTGCCACCATTCCAAGAGTCCCCCAGATATCTCAGTCCATTCCAGAGTAACCTGTTTTCCCTGCACTGCCTCGACTTTCACGCCGAGGATCGACTCACACCATGGTGGCACGTGGGACAGCCCTGTGAGAAATCCTCGTAGGAAAGCCTCTAGGGAAAGCCACAGATTCTTTGATTCACATGACCGGAAGCCTGACAATGCTGCTAAAGCTTGGGAGGAAAGCATACGTGCATGCCCCCACTCGAGACGAGGACTGACTCCCCTGTGGAGACTCCAGAAGTACCCCAAGATCCATGTCAGTATTGGAGAGGAATCCTCAGTTTCCCGCCCCGACTCCACACAAAGTCTGAGGCCCCGGCATTGACTGGAGAGGAATCTCGAGAGGCACCCTAGCAACTCGCATGGGGACTAGCCTTTCCTGAGGCCACCAGAGCGGGTCCCTGAAGTCCCTGTCGTATCTCGAGAGCACCTGCCGCAACTCGAGAAAATCCAGGTGGTTCTCCCATCCAGACGAGATGAGGCCCATTTCCGCTAAGACGTCTCTAGGCTAATCACACCTTCCGTCTTGAACTTCGAAAGGGTTCTTCACACCCTTGCTGCAACTCAGAAGTTTCCCGACATTCCCATCTCCACTCGAGTGGAAGCACGAGTATCCCGCCCAATCCAGATGAGCCCCGTTTCCTCCTATAGTTACGACGACTAGGATCCCACATCGTGAGCTTCGAGGCGGAAATTTGGCTCCTATGGATATGGGCGGGATCCTCGTGCTTCCTCTTGAGTGGAGACGGGAATGTCAGGGAATTTCTTGAGTTGTAGCAAGGGTGTGAAAGTTCCTTTCGATGTTCAAGAGGGAAGATGAGATTATCCTCCAGACGCCTCAGCAGAAATGTGCCTCATCTCACCTGGAGGGGAGAACCTCCTGGATTTTCTCGAGTTGTGGCAGGTGCTCTCGAGTTACGACCGGGACCTCAGGGACCCGCTCTGGTGGCCTCAGGAAAGGCTAGTCCCCATGCGAGTTGCTAGGGGGCCACTCGGGATTCCTCTCCAGTCGATGCTGGGGCCTAAGACCTTGTGGGGAGTCAGGGCCGGAACCTGAGGATGCCTCTCCAGTGCTCACATGGATCTTGGGGTACTTCTGGAGTCTCCACAGGGGAGTCAGTCCTCGTCTCGAGTGGGGGCATGCACGTCCGCTATCCTCCCGATCTGTAGCAGCAGTGTCACGCTTTCCATCGCGGGCATCAAGGGATCTGTGTCTTTCCCTTGAGGCTTTCCCATGAAGCTTTCTCCCAGGACAGTCCCAGGTGCCAATGTAGTGTGAGTCGATCCTTAGCGTGAAAGTCGAAGAAGTGCAGGGAAAACAGGTTCCTCTGGAATGGACTGAGAAATCTGTGGGACTCTTGGATTGGTGGCACGACCCTGGAGTTCCTCTAGCATTTCGTGTTGAGAGCGCCTCCTCTTGAGATGCGATGGGAACGCTGGGAATTCTTTCTCGACGAAGCAGGGAAAGGATCCCTCATCTCGATCTACGAGGTGGATACGGGGCTCCTCTGTATGGGGGCGGGGCCCTCGTCCTTCCTCTAGAGTGGAGCCGGGTATCTCGGGGAACTTCTTGAGTTGCAGCAAGTGTGTGAAGGACCCTTTTGAAGTTCCAGAAGTTAGGTGTGATTAGCCTCGAGACACCTCAGCGGAAATGGGCCTCATCTCGCCTGGAGGGTAGAACCTCCTGGATTTTCTCCAGTTGCGGCAGGTGCTCTCGAGTTACGACGGGGCCTCAGGGACCCGCTCTGGTGGCCTCAGGAAAGTCCAGTCCCCATGGGAATTGCTAGGGGGCCCCCCAGAACTCCTCTCCAGTCGATGCCGGGGCCTAAGACCTTGTGTGGAGTCAGCGCCGGAACCTGAGGTTGCCTCTCCAATGCTGACATGGATCTTTGGGAACTTCCGGAGTCTCCACAGGGGAGTCAGTCCTCGTCTTGAGTGGGGGCATGCACGTCCGCGCTCCTCCCGAGCTTTATCAGCTGTGTCAGGCTTTCCGTCTCCTGCATAAAGGGATCTGTCTCTTTCCCTCGAGGCTTTCCCACGAGGCTTTCCCACAGGGCTGTCCCACGTGCCACCGTGGTGTGAGTCGATCCTCGGCATGAAAGTCGAGGCAGTGCAGGGAAACAGGTTTCTCTGGAATGGACTGAGACATCTGGGGAACTCTTGGAATGGTGGCACGACCCTGAAGTTTCTCTCGCCTTTCCTGTTGAGAGCGCCTGCTCTTGAGATGCGACGAGAATGCCGGGAATTCTTTCCCAAAGAAGCAGGGAAAGGATCCCTCATCTCGAGCTACGAGGCATAAACGGGGCTCCTCTGGATGTGGGCGGTACCATCGTGCTTCCTCTCGAGTGGAGACGGGTATGTCGGGGAACTTCTGAGATGCAGCAAGCGTGTGAAGGACCCTTTCGAAGTTCCAGAGGTTAGGTGTGATTAGCCTCTAGACACCTCAGCGAAAAAGGGCCTCATCTCGCCTAGAGGGGAGAACCTCCTGGATTTTCTCGAGTTGTGGCAGGTGCTCTCGAGTTACGACGGGGACCTCAGGGACCCGCTCTGGTGGCTTCAGGAAAGGCCAGTCCCCATGCGAGTTGCTAGCGGGCCTCTCTGGATTTCTTTCCAGTCAATGCTGGGGCCTAAGACCTTGGTGGAGTTGGGGCCGGAAGCTGAGGATTCCTCTCCAGTGCTGACATGGATCTTGGGGTTCTTCTGGAGTCTCCACAGGGGAGTCAGTCGTCATCTCGAATGGGGGCATGCATTTCCGCTTTCCTCCCGATCTGTAGCAGCAGTGTCACACTTCCCATCGTGTGGATCAAGGGATCTGTGGATTTCCCATGAGGCTTTTCCACGAGGCTTTCCCACAGGGCTGTCCCACATGCCACCGTGGTGTGAGTCGATCCTGGGCGTGAAAGTGGAGGCAGTGCAGGGATAACAGGTTTCTCTGGAATGACCTGAGATATCTGGGGGACTTTTCGAATGGTGGCACGACCCTGGAGTTCCTGTACCCTTTCCTGTTGAGAGACCCTCCTCTTGAGATGGGTCGGGAACGCCGGGAATTCTTTCCCGAAGAAGCAGGGAAAGGATCCCTCATCTCCAGCTACGAGGAGCAAACGGGGCTCTTCTGGTTGTGGGCGGGACCCTCGTGCTTCCTCTCCAGTGGAGACAGGTATGTCGGGGAATTTGAGTTGCAGCAAGGGTGTGAAGGACCCTTTCGAAGTTCCAGACGTTAGGTGTGTTTAGCCTCGAGGCACCTAAGAGGAAATGGGCCTCATCTCGCCTGGAGGGGAGAACCTCCTGGATTTTCTCGAGTTCCGGCAGGTGCTCTCGAGTTACGATGGGGCCCTCAGGGACCAGCTCTGGTGTCCTCAGGAAAGGCCAGTCCCCATGCGAGTTGCTAGGGTTCCCCTCGGGATTCCTCTCCAGTCAATGCTGGGGCCTAAGGCCTTGTGTGGAGTTGGGGCTGGAACCTGAGGATTCCTCTCCAGTGCTGACATGGATCTTGGGGTACTTCTGGGGTCTCCACAGGGGAGTCAGTCGTCATCTCGAGTGGGGGCATGCACGTCCACTTTCCTCCCGATCTGTAGCAGCAGTGTCACGTTTCCCGTCGTGTGGATGAAGGGATCTGTGGCTTTCCCTCGAAGCTTTCCCATGAGGCTTTCCCACAGGGCTGTCACACATGCCACCGTGATGTGAGTCGATCCTTGGCATGAAAGTCGAGGCAGTCCAGGGAAATCAGATTCCTTTGGAGAGGACTGAGACATTTGGGGGACTTTTGAAATGGTGGCACGACCCCTTGAGTTCCTCTCGACTTTCCTGTTGAGAGTGCCTCCTCTTGAGATGCGACGGGAACGCTGGGAATCCTTTCCCAATGAAGCAGGGAAAGGAACCCTCATCTCGAGCTAGGAAGTGGAATCGGGGCTCCTCTTGATATTGGCGGGACCCTAGGTGTTCCTCTCGATTGGAGACAGGTATGTCGGGGGACTTCTTGAGTTGCAGCAAGAATGTGAAGGACCCTTTCTAAGTTCAAGAGGGTAACTGTGAGTTGCCTCGAGCCTCCTCAGTGGAAAAGGGCCTCATCTCGCCTGGAGGGGTGAACCTCCTGGATTTTCTCGAGTTGTCGAAAGTCCCTCTCGAGTAAAGACTGGTACCTCAGGGACCCCACTTGTGGCCTCAGGAAAGGCCAGTCTCCATGCGAGTTGAGATGGGCTTCTCAGGATTCCTCTCCAGTCAGTGCCGGGGCCTAAGACCTCGTGTGGTGTTGAGGTCCAACTTGAGGATTCCTATCCAGTGCTGACATGGATCTTGGGGTACTTCTGGAGTCTCCACAGGGGAGTCAGGCCTCATCTCACTTGGGGCCATGCTCGCCTGCTTTCCTTCCGAGCTGTAGCAGCAGTTTCAGGCTTCCCGTCGCGTTGATACAGGGATCTTTGTCTTTCCCTCTAGGCTTTACCACAAGGCTGCCACAGGTGCCGCCGTGGTGTTCTGGGAGTCAGCGTGAGGAATTCCACCCATCACAAGGTCATGTGCCAAAAGCTCTGATGGCAAGGCTAATCAGACCTCAGGTTTTCCCCCTGGAAATTCCTGAGCATCCACCCCCCCAAAAAAATAAGAATCTGCCTGCTTTTCCAGTCTTCTGATACTCTCTAGTAAAAAGTCAATTCAGGGCTTTAGTCTTCTGCATTTGAAAGATGTTTCAGTTAAACCGCCTCTGTTAGCTCTCTATCTTGCCTAACAGGTTCCCCTGGACCTCTTACAGTTTGTGAATTGCTTACAGCCCCCAATCGCGAGAGGCACAAAGCTTGAAAGCATCTTAAAGAAACAGAGCCTTTTCTAAAGAGTTAAAAATTATATTGGTAGACGGTTTTCACTGTTGACTCAAGGATTGCTGCCAGACCTCCATATTCTTTATCTTTTAGGCATCTGGAAGGATGTTACTCAATGTAAGCAGGATGTAGAAAAAGACTCATAGTAATTTTGATGTTAGCAACGCTAGACTTTTGAGTTAATTGCTTCTCTTTTGCTGTAAATCACTGTACTCCCTCTACTTGTTATAAGTTGCTGTATCTTTGCTGTGTAAGAATGTAACTTTATTTAGTGCTTTCTGAGAGTGGCACCAGACCTTGGGAAGATCAACACAAATAAGTCTTCTGGTTGACTAACCCGTATCAGAAAAAAAGGCTGTAAATTGTTAATTGGCCCTTTTGGCTGGAAGATGATGTAAATTACCTAAAACTTGTGTATACAATTAGGTATGCAGAGAGGAAAGCCTGGTTTTGATAAGAGTCTGGACTGCTAACACTGCATAACTTTGTGTTACCCATTGAGCTCCATGTTTTATCAAAAGTATAAAAGGCCTTCTGAACAATAGGGGCTGGAGCTATTGCTGGACTGGTTTCCCCCGTGTCTCTCTCTTTCTTCTCCTCTTTACTCTAATTTCAGGCTGAATTTCCACCTGGGGCGCGGAGGCTCGCCAAGTCTACTTACTTGCCCTGGCTGTTAAGACCCGTGTGAAAGGGAGCCCAATGAGAGGCACCCTTAGATATTCAAGCGAGCACTGGTGGCAACGTAGATGGTGCAAATTCCTTGTCTGGAATTTTATTGATCTTCTGTGTAATCTAAGCTATTCAGCCCTCTTCTTCCACCTAATCTTCCTACTACACTATTTATTCCTAATCTAATCTTATATTTCTTATATCAATCAATAAATAAGTTTCTCTCACACCAACGCTGTCCACCCTTCCAATTCCCTGGATCCACCGGGCCTGGACCCTGGCAAGTGGCGCCCAGAACAGGCTATTCGAAGGTAGGTTCCCAAGCAATTAGGGTCATCAGCCCTATTGCCACCCCTTTGGAGCAAGTAGGGTCATCAGCTCTATTGCTCTGAACATCTAGGGTCATCAGCCCTGTTCCCCTAGTAAGCAGCAAGTAGGATCATCAGCCCTATTGCTCAGAACAACTAGGGTCATCAGCCCTGTTGTTCCCCAGTGTTGAGTGTTTGGGATGGATAGGACCCCACTCAGGGTGCCGCGGACCCCCCTGTAAGATAGACAGGGTGAGTAGAAGTGGGAAGTGTTGAAGGGTTTAAGAGAAACCTGGTGCTCTAGAGGTTGAAAGAAACCTGCTTTCTTCGGGTCAAACCCCTCCTTGCCCAGGTTAAAACCCTTGACAAGGTAGACTTTTCTATCCTAGGGTTGAAAAGAAAACCCCGCTTGCAAAAGGTAAAACCTTTTGTCAAGGCAGACTTTTCTATAAATCTTAATTTTCTGACACGGGTAACAATGACTCAAAAGAACGACAACTCTTTTTAGAAGTAATTTAGCAACTGTTAAACAAAAGAGAAATTAACGTTAAGAAAAGGCTAGTGTTACAGGAGCAATGTCCTTGGTTTCCACAAGAGGGTACTGTTAATTTAGATATTTGTGTGAAGCTACAAAAACAGCTAAAAACTTATTATACTTATTATACTTTGCATAAGCCAAAAAACGTTCCTGTAAATGCTTTTGCTCTGTAAAATATGATCAGAAATGTTCTGGACCCCCATCATGAGGCTGTTAGATAGCCTATGGGAGAGGCTATAGCGGCAGATGCTAGTGGGTCTCCACCTTCTACACAGATCATATTTTCTGCCATTGGCAAAGAAAAGGAGAAATACTGTACTCTTCCTCCCAAGGAAGGAGAGTGCTTACAGGACGCAGCGGCTGAGCGCCCTGGAGAGCCCCCTCCCCCTCTACACAAACCAAACCTTTAAAAAGTTATCTTATTTAAGGCGACCACTGCAACCTCTGCTTGCGCCTCCCCAGGGGTTAAGAACTCCCTACTTTGCATCCAAAGCCTCTCAGAACATTGCCTAAGGTTAAAAAGGATAGGGAGAATATTTTTGAGCAAAAGAGCTTTTAAAACAGAGCCTGCTCGTTGCATAAAATCCCCTCAGGAGGGGCCTCACCCAAGGAAAAAAAAGAGAAAAAAGAAAAGAAAAAAGGAAGAAAAACAGAGAAAAAGAAAGAAAAATAATCGTAATAAAAAGGATTTTAAAAATACAAAATGTTTCTCTTGTGGGCAAATGGCACATTTTTGCTGGCAATGTCCTGCTAAACAGAAACGAAAAGCACCACCAATTAACCCCAGGACTTAGCAGCAGCAGCAGCAGCTCAGGACTAGAACTCAGCTCCCCTACGGCAACAATATTAACCCCTGATGTACCAGTTGCTCAGATTCCAATGGGAGTCGCTCGCCCCCTGCCTTAGGACATTATAAGACTTGTGCTAGGGAATAGCTCGCTTTCTTTTCAAGGAATTTCGGTGGTATCTGGAGTAGTAGATTCTGATTATACTGGAAAAATTAAAGTTTTGATCTCGCTACCTGCTAAAACTGTGCAAATTAATATAGGTTAAAGAATGGCACAGCTTTTGCTTTTACCTTATTACCAGACAGAAAAAGCCCCAGAGGATCTAGATCTAGGTTTTTGGGTGCAGAAAATTACAGCTTCTAGGCCTTTGAAAGATTTTTTTAATTCAATGAATAAAATGTCAGGGCTGTTAGACACTAGAGCAAACGTTTCTTGCATTACTGAGAAAGACTAGCCCAGCTCCTAGCCAACATATACTACTAAAAAGGAGTTGGTGGGGTTAGAGAAAGTGGTACGCAGGATGGGAATGCTGTAGACAAGAGGTGAAAAAGAGTTTAAAACATTGGCGAGTAGTGAGCTCCCCGTTACTGGAAGTATTCAAGCAAAGATTAAATGGTTACTTGTCATCTAAAAGGCTATAGACCATTTTTGGGTTATAAAAAGATCATTGGAAAAGCTTATAAAGATATTGTGTAACAGCTCTTTACTTGCTTCTTATATTTAGGTTTGCCAAAAGTTTTAAAAACTGATAATGTCCCTTTAAAGTTGCAGAGAGATTGTTTACTAATCTTAAATGATTTTCAAAAATTATTAGGGGATATTAATTGGATATGCCCACATTTAAAACTGACTGCTTCAGATTTAAAGCCTTTTGTTTGATTGCTTAATAAACAATCCTAATCCCAGTTCTAGGAAAAGGTTAATCAGTGAGACAGAGTTGGCTTTTGTTAAAGTGAATTAGGCTTTAAATGATGAGTTAATTAAGATTAATATTGCCAAAAGAGGAGATTAAATTTTTCTTGCCACAAAACAAGATGCTTGTGACAAGAAGGCCTAGTGGTTCCATCTACCTGTGACCCCCCCAAAAAATAGTTTTATCTTATCCCAGCTTGGTGGCACAATTAATCTTAAAAAGAAGAAAAAGAAGTATGGAACTTAGAAAAAAAAGTAACAAATATAGTAATTCCACTCAATAAAGATCAACTGCAAGTCTTTTACAGAATAGTGATGATTGGCAAGTTGCTCTGATGGATTTCATGGGTCAAATTTTGTTTCATTTGCCCTCAAGCCCCCACAGTAGTTAAAAGTACAAAAATGTAGATTGGCAGTTTGAGGATACCTGTGAAACTTTCCTAACTCTATGTAGTTCCTTCGCTCCCCTTTACCCTATGGGGGAGGGACGTGCTGTTTCAAATAGGAGTTGCTTGGAAAAGGGATTTTTCAATTTCTTAGTTCTCAATAGGCAGTACAATTAACAATACTTCATATATTGATATAAATACATATTATATTTGCCTAATTACAGTTTGCCTGATTGAGTATGGGTATAAATAAAATATAATAAAGGTATACCTACTGGTGTTTGAAATTACTAAGGTTTTAAAGGATTACAAACAATGTTACAGTAACATCCAGAAGCGACAAGCACAAAGGTATAAAAGTCTAAACTGGAAAAAAAAAACTTGAAACCCTCATGTTAATTCTTAAATGTAATATTTCTAACTTGTGACAAGACAGATTGGTAGGCAGCCATTTTTGTGTCTTAAAATAACTGGGGGCATAGTTAAGATTTTATACATCAAATGATTGCTAAGGAACATTGCAGGCAAGATGTGGTTATTTTTAGTTTATTTGAAATGTCTTAAGGTGAGGGAAGGAGGGAGAGCAAATATTTATATTCGGAAAACTCTAAACCTTTTGATAAGAAATTGTAATTTTCACCTATTTATCTTTAAGGATATAAAAGGTTGATAAATTGGTGTAGTTAAATTAAGCCATAACCATTGGTGATCATGGGGACCAGTAATTGAGCATGCAGAAAAAAAAATTATTATTACAATCTAAGAATTTAAAAAATAACATCCTAAAGATTTTGTTTAATTGCATCAATTTCTGTATTTTATGTGCATTTAAAAACTGCAGTAAGTTGAATTGGGCTAATCTTGTCTAATATAAGTAAATGAGTCTGTAGACTGTGATCTCCCCAAACTAAAAAATACAGTACTTGAAATTGTGTTCTTTATGGTTGTAGTGTTGGTAGAGCACTGATGTGCAGAAAATGATGGAATTACACATTGCAAAAAAAAAAGGGGGGTATACCTAATTCTATTTATAGATCTATACTTAATTAATTCATATATAAATTAAGATGTATACTATATATACATATTGAATATATACTGTATAATTATATTATATATATGTGTATATTGCAGTAATATAGTATGTATGTGGCTGATATTAATTGGCAAAGATTGGCATGCTGTGGTAACATGTTATATATACTGTATAATTATACTGTGTGTGAGACATGTGTTATTACAGTACATTGGTTTGTGTTGGTTGGTATTAGTTGTGTGCATGTTGTATTGCTGCAATATGTATTAATTATAAAGATTAATTCAAGTATATTGATTTATTAAATTGTTTAGTAAAGAGTCATCAAAAATTGTAATTCCGTATAACAGAGAACAACTTGATGCTTTTCAAATGTTTGATGATGATTGGCAGATTGCTATAGGAAATTATTGGGGTCAAATATTGCATCATTTACCCTCACGTGCTTTGTTAATTCAAAAATTAAAAAAGGAGAATTTAAGTATAGTTTTTCCCCATCAGATTTTACAACATGTTCTCCTCGTAATAAGTTAAATGCTGATTCGTCTGGAACAGTAAAATGGAAAGCCATTGGTAAAGTGAAAAGATCTCCTCCAGATATCAAAAAGATCCCAACCCAGAATTTACTGCTGGTTGAGGAAGTGTTTATATTTTTTCCACAGGGCGCCGATTCATCAGTTTGGATCCCAGACAGACTGATTAGCCACAAAAGAAAAAGGAAACTCCTTTGCCGCCGCTCGCACCGCCGCCGCCGCTCAAAACAGCCGCTCTCCGGGAGCCGCCGGTGGGGCCAGCCTGACTGACTGACGGAACCCAGTGCGCCGCACTCACAGCCCTGTAACAGCGCCAGCGTCCGTCTGCAAAACTATGGGATAGAGACTTGACGGAGAAAAGAGATATATGGGAACTGCATTATTTGCTCAAGTTTTTGTGTCCCTTGGCCGCTGCGGTTTCAGTAGAGGGCGGGGTGAGGGCCGCCGCGCACGATGGCAGGAGAGGCAAGATAAACATCAAGATCCTGGTGTGACTGACAGCTGCTGCAGCACAAACTCCAACCAGAAAATGACTCAATTTACTCTATTTTGGCTTGTCTATCCTCTCTTTATGTTTTTCTACCACCAAGGATTCCGGAAAACTCAAAGTACAAATGGACCTAATGTAGTGTCTTGTGAACAATGTTTGCTTTCATCCTGTTTAACTCCTCAATATATGTCTGCTCTTTTGTGGCTTTAAAACGTCCACCCTGTAACTGTAACAACTGATGCCTGTAACTGTAACAACTTATTGATATGATAATTATGGTCTTGCTGTGTTACAACAACTGTTACTGTTATTGTTATTGTTACTATGGCAGCGATCATTGACTTTACAAGTGTAAATGCCCAATATGTTTTAGGTGTTTGGAACAGCTCAGATATTAGCTTAGACTTAGGGAAACTTCATAATCAGATTCAGATCTTGAAACACTCCCGATTAGATTTCTCTGGCCCAGGAGAAGCCAATGACTTTTTCCACACCTTTTCTAACTTCATTTCTAGAAAGACTATTCTGTCTACTGTTTATAATCTTACTCCTCATAATCATTCTTCCGTATTGTCTAGATTCTTCGGCAGAGCACTCGGAATCTCGCGACCGAACTGCACCTGATTTTAAAAATAAATAAATAAATAAAATAAAAAAGGGTGAGATGCCAGGAGCCAGCGTGAGGAATTCCACCCGTGACAAGGTTATGCGGCAAGAGCTCTGATGGGCAAGGCTAATCAGACCTCAGGTTTTCCCCCTGGAATTTCCTGAGCATTCACCCCCCCCCAAAAAAAAGAATCTGCCAACTTTTCTACTCTTCTGATATTCTCTGGGAAAAAAAATCAATTCAGGGCTTAAGTCTTCTGCATTTGAAAGGGATGTTTCAGTTAAACCGCCTCTGATAGCTCTCTAGCTTGCCTAACAGGTTCCCCTGGACCTCTTACAGTTTGTGAATTGGTTACAGCCTCCCAACCACGAGAGGCACAAAGCTTGAAAGCATCTTAAAGAAACAGAGCCTTTTCTAAAGAGTTAAAAATTATATTGGTAGACGGTTTTCACTGTTGACTCAAGGATTGCTGCCAGACCTCCATATTGGTTAACTTTTAGGCACCTGGAAGGACGACTCAATGTAAGCAGGATGTAGAAAAAGATTCATAGTAATTTTGATGTTAGCAATGCTAGACTTTTGAGTTAATTGCTTCTCTTTGCTGTAAATCACTGTACTCCCTCTACTTGTTATAAGTTGCTGTATCTTTGCTGTGTAAGAATGTAACTTTATTTAGTGCTTTCCGAGAGTGGCACCAGACCTTGGGAAGATCAACACAAATAAGTCTTCTGGTTGACAAACCCTTATCAGAAAAAAGGCTGTAAAATGTTTTGGCCCTTTTGGCTGGAAGATGATGTAAATTACCTAAAACTTGTGTATACAATTAGGTATGCAGAGAGAAAAGCCTGCTTTTGATAAGAGTCTGGACTGCTAATGCTGCATAACTTTGTTACCCATTGATCTCCATGTTTTATCAAAAGTATAAAAGGCCTTCTGAACAATAGGGGCTGGAGCTAGTTGCTGGACTGGTTTCCCCCGTGTCTCTCTCTTTCCTGTCCTCTTCACCCTAATTCCAGGCTGAATTTCCACCTGGGGTGCGGAGACTCGCCAAGTCTACTTACTTGCCCTGGCTGTTAAGACCCGCGTGAAAGGGAGCCTAATGCGAGGCATCCTAAGATATTCAAGCGAGCACCAGTGGCCGAACCTAGATGGTGCATATTCCTTGTCTGGAATTTTATTGGTCTTCCACGAAATCCAAGCTATTCAGCCCTCTTCCTCCACTTTATCTTCCTACTACACTATTTCTTCCTAATCCAATCTTATATTTCTTATATCAATCCATAAATAAGTTTTTCTCACGCCAACGCCGTCCACCCTTCGAATTGGCTGGATCCACCTGGGCTGGACCCCAGCAGTGGTGTGAGTGGATACTCGGCAGTGCAGGGAAATAAGTTCCTCTGGAGTGGACTGAAACATTTTGGGGACTTTTGGAATGGTGGCCCGACCCCTTGAGTTCTTTTCGACTTTCTTGTTGAGAGCGCCTCCTCTTGAGATGCGACGGGAACGCCTGGAAACCTTTCCCGAAGAAGCAGGGAAAGGAACCCTCATCTCGAGCTACGAGGCGGAAATGGGGTTCCTCTTGATGTTGGCGGGACCCTCGGTGTTCCACTGGAGTGGAAATGGGTTTGTCGTGGAATTTCTTGAGTTGCATCAAGGGTGTCAAGGACCCTTTCAAGGCTCAAGAGAGAAGGTGGATTTCTCTCGAGACATGGCAACAGAAAAGGGTCTCATCTCGTGTTGAGGTGAGAATCTCCTGGTTATTCTCCAGTTGCAGCAGGAAACATGGGGTTCCTCTCGAGTTACGATGGGGACCTCAGTGACCCGCTCGTGTCACCTCAGGAAATTCCAGTTTCCGTCGAGTTATGAAGACCTCTCGGGATCCCTCTCCATTCGGTGCCAGGTCCTTGGTCCTCATCTGGAGCTGAGGCTGCAACCTCTGGTTTCCTCTCCAGTGCTAACATGGATCTTGGTGTTCCTATGGAATTTCCACAGGGGAGTCAGGGCTCATCTCTTGTGGAGACATGCAGTCCGCTTTCCTTCCAAACTGTAACAGTCGAGTCACGCTTCCTGTTGAGTTGACATAGGGATCTGTGGCTTTCTCTTGGTGCCACAGGACTATCACACGTGCCATCGTGTTGTGAGTCAATACTCGGGGTGACAACTGAGTCAGTTCAGGGGAAGGTGGCATATCTCGTGTGGACTGGGATTTTGGGGTCTTTTGGAATGTTGGCATGACCCCTGGAGTTTCTCTTGTCTTTCAAGTTGCGACCGCCTCCTCTTGAGGTGTGCCACGAACGCCAGGATTCCTTACCAAAGAAGCAGGGAAATGGACCCTCATCTCGAGATGAGGAGGGAAAAGCGGGGCTCCTCTTGAGCTGTGGCAGGACTGTTGGTGTTCCTCTTGAGTGGAGACGTGTATGTCGGGGAACTTCTTGAATTGCATCAAGTGTGTCAAGGACCCTTTCGAGGCTCAAGAGGGAAGGTGGATTTCTCTCAAGACACCGCAGCAGAAAAGGGCTTCATCTCGCGTTGAGGAGAAAATCTCCTGGTTTTTCTCGAGTTGCGTCAGGAAACTTGGGGTTCTTCTTGAGTACTACAAAGACCACAGGGTATCACTCATGTGGCCTCTGGAAGGTCCATTCTCCATGTGAGTTGCGTGGGACCTCTCGAGTTCCTCTCCAGTCGCTTCTGGGGCCGAGATCCTCATCTGGAGCTGAGGCTGCAACCTCAGCGTTCCTGCCAGTGCTGACATGGATCTCGGGGTTCCTATGGAGTTTCCAGAGCGGAGTCTGGCCTTGTTCGTGTGGAGACATGCAAGTCCGCTTTCCTCCTGAGCTCTAACAGTACTGTCAGTCTTCCTGTTGGGGTGACATAGGGATCTGTGGCTTTCTCTCGCAGTGTCACAATTATGTCACACGTGCCATCATGTTATAAATCGACACTCGGGGTGACAGTCCAGTCAGTGCAGGGGAATTAGTTGTATCTGGATTGGACTGGGACGTTGGGGTCTTTTGGAACAGTGGCCTGACCCCTGGTGATCTCCTCGACATTCAAGTTGAGAGTGCCTCCTCTTGAGGTGCAACAGGAACGACGTGATTCCTTTCTCAATGAAGCAGGGGAAGGGACCTTCATCTCGAGACGAGGAGGGAAAAACGGGACTCTTCTTGTGTTGTGTTAGGACCTTCGGTCTTGGCTCGAGTGTAGCCGGGTATGTCAGGGAACTTCTTCAGTTGCCTCAAGGGGGTCAAGGACCCTTTCGAGGCTCAAGAGGGAAGGTGGGATTGCTCTCGAGATGCTGCAGTGGAAAAGGGCCTCATTTCGCGTTGAGGGGAGAATCTCCTGGTTTTTCTCGAGTTGACTCAGGAAACTTTGGGTTCCTTTCAAGTTACGACGGGGACCTCACGGAGTTGCTCATGTGGCTGCAGGAAAGTCCAGTCTCCATGCGAGTTGCAAGGGGCCTTTCGGGATTCCTCTCCCATCTGTGCCGGGTTCTAAGTCCTCATCTGGAGCTGAGACCGCAACCTCAGGCTTCCTCTTCAGTGCTGACATGGATTTCAGGGCTTTTATGCAGTCTCCACAGGGGTGTCAGGCCTCGCCTCATGTGGAGACATGCAATTCCGCTCACCTCCAGAGCTGTAACAGTAGTGTCAGGCCTCCTGTCGAGTTGACATAGGGATCTGTGGCTTTCTCTCAAGGTGCAACAGGGCTGTCACACGTGCATTCCTGTTGTGAGTGGATACTCAGGGTGACAGTCGAATCAGCACAGGGGAATCAGGTGCATTTGGAGTGGACTGGGACATCAGGATCTTTTGAAATGGTAGCACGAACCCTGGAGTTCTTCTCGAATTTCAAGTTGAGACCACCTCCTCTTGAGGTGCGACGGGAATTTGGGGATTCCTTTCCCGAAGAAGCATGGAAAGGGACCCCCAACTCGGGATGAGGAGGAGAAAATGGGGCTCTTCTTGAGGTGGCTGGACCCTCGGTGTTCCTCTCGAGTGGAGACGGATATCCGGGGAACTTCTTGAGTTGCCTCAAGGATGTCAAGGACCCTTTTGAGTCTGAAGAGTGAATGTGGGATTTCTCTCGAGACGCCACAGCAGAAAAGGGCCTCATCTCGCATTGAGGGGAGAATCTCCTGGTTCTTCTCGAGTTGTGGCAGGAAACTTGGGTTTCCTCTCGAGTTACGTTGGGGACCTCTGGGACCCGCTCTTGTGTACTCAGGAAAGTCCAGTCTCCATGCGAGCTGAGAGGGTCCTCTCAGGATTCCTCTGCAGTCAGTGCCAGGACCTAGGTCCTCATCTGGAGCTGAGGCTGCAACCTCAGTGTTCCTCTCCCTGCTGACATGGATCTCGGGGCTCCTATGGTTTCCACAGGGGAGTCAGGCCTCGTCTCATGTGGAGACATGCAAGTCCACTTTCCTGCCGTGCTGTAACAGTAGAGTCAAGCTTCCTGTCGAGTTGACATAGGGCTCTGTGGCTTTCTCTCGAGGTTCCACAGGGCTGTCACACGTGCTATTGTGTTGTGAGTTGATACTCTGTGTGACAGTCAAGTAAGTGCAGGGAAATTTGGCATATCTGGAGTGCACTGGGACATCGGGGTTATTTGGAATGGTGGCACAAACACTGGAGTTCCTGTCAACTTTCAAGTTGAGACCGCCTCCTCTTGAGTGCGACAGGATGCCGGGATTCCATTCCTGACAAAGTAGGGATATGGTCCCTCATCTCGAGATGAGGAGACAATAACTGGGCTCTTCTTGAATTGTGATTGGACCCTCGGTGTTACTCTCGAGGGAGAAGGATATGTCGAAGAGCTTCCTGAGTTGCATCAAGGACGTCAAGGAACCTTTCTAGTCTCAAGAAGGAAGGTGGGATTTCTCTCGAGACGCCGCAGTGGAAAAGGGACTCATCTCGCCTTGAGGGGAGAATCTCCTGGTTTTTCTCGAGTTGTGGCAGGAAACTTGGGGTTCCTCTCGAGTTAAGATGGGGAATGCAGGGATACGCTAGTGTGGCCTCAGGAAACTCCAGTCTCCATGTGAGTTAGGAGGGGACTCTCTGGATTCCTCTCCAGTCATTGCCGGGTCTTAGGTCCTCATCTGGAGATGAGGCCGCAACCTCAGGCTTCCTCTCCCTTGCTGACATAGATCTCGAGGTTCCTATGGAGTTTCCAGAGAGGAATCAGGCCTCGTCTTGTGTGGAGATGTGCAAGTTCTCCTTCCTCTCCAGCTGTAACAGTAAAGTTAGGTTTCCTGTCGAGTTGACACACGGATCTGTGGCTTTCTCTCAAGGTGCCACAGGGCTGTTACACGTGCCATCGTGTTGTGAGTCGATACTCGGGGTGACAGTCGAGTCAGTGCAGGGGAATCAGGTGTATCTGGAGTGGAGTGGGACATAGGTGTCTTTTGGAATGGTGGCAAGACCCCTGGAGGTCCTCTCGTCTTTCAAGTTGAGACCGCCTTCTCTTTTTTTTTTTTTTAATTTAATTTTTTTATTTTTTTATTTTTACTTTATTCTACTTTACACTAGTGTATTGGTTTTTGCCATACATTGACATGAATCCTCCACGGGTGTACATGAGTTCCCAATCCTGAAACCACCTACCACCTCCCGCCCCATATCATCTGTCTGGATCATCTCCATGCACCAGCCCCAAGCATCCTGTATCCTGTATTGAACATAGATTGGTGATTCGTTTCTTACATGATAGTATACATGTTTCAGTGCCATTCTCCCAAATCATCCCACTCTCTCCCTCTCCCTCAGAGTCCAAAAGTCCGTTCTATACATCTGTGTCTCTTTTGCTGTCTCGCATACAGGGTTATCCTTACCATCTTTCTAAATTCCATATATATGTGTTAGTATACTGTATTGGTGTTTTTCTTTCTGGCTTACTTCACTCTGTATAATCGGCTCCATTTTCATCCATCTCATTAGAACCGATTCAAATGTATTCTTTTTAATGGCTGAGTAATAATCCAGTGTGTATATGTACCACAGCTTTCTTATCCATTCATCTGCTGATGGACATCTAGGTTGTTTCCATGTCCTGGCTATTATAAACAGTGCTGCAATGAACATTGGGGTACATGTGCCTCTTTCAATTCTGGTTTCCTCAGTGTGTATGCCCAGCAGTGGGATTGCTGGGTCATAAGGCATTTCTATTTACAATTTTTAAAGGAATCTCCACACTGTTCTCCATAGTGGCTGTACTAGTTTGCATTCCCACCAACAGTGTAAGAGGGCTCCCTTTTCTCCACACCCTCTCCAGCATTTATTGCTTGCAGACTTTTGGATCATAGCCATTCTGACTGGTGTGAAATGGTACCTCATTGTGGTCTTGATTTGCATTTCTCTGATAATGAGTGATGTTGAGCATCTTTTCATGTGTTTTTTAGCCATCCGTAAGTCTTCTTTGGAGAAATGAGACCGCCTTCTCTTGAGGTGCGACGGGATTGCCGGGATTCCTTTCCCAACAAAGCAGGAAAAGGGTCACTCATCTCGAGATAAGGAGGAAAAAACGGGGCTTTTCTTGAGTTGTGGTGGGACCCACTGTGTTCCTCTCGATTTGATAAGGGTATGTCGGTGAACTTCTTGAGTTGCATCAAGGGCGTCAAGGACCTTTTCGAGGCTCTAGATGGAAGGTGGGATTTCTCTCGAGATGCTGAAGTGGAAAAGGGCCTCATGTAGCGTTGAAGGGCAAATCTCCTGGTTTTTCTCGAGTTACAGCAGGAAAGGTGGTGTTTCTCTCGAGTTACGACGGGGATCTCAGGAACATGCTTGTGTGGCCTCAGGAAAGTTCAGTCTCCATGAGAGTTGTGAGGAGCCTCTCGGGATTCCTCCCCAGTCGGTGCTGAGTCCTAGGTCCTCATCTGGAGCTGAGGCCACAACCTTAGGGTTCCTCTTCCGTGCTGACATGGAACTCGGGGATCCTAAGGTGATCCCACTGGGAGTCAGTCCTCGTCTCATGTGGAGTCATGCAAGTTCACTTTCCTCCCCAGCTGTAACAGTAGAGTTAGGCTCCCTGTCGAGTTGACATAGGGATCTGTGGCTTTCCTTTGAGGTGCCACAGGGCTGTCACACGTGCCATCGTGTTGTGAGTCGATACTCGGCATGAGATTCTCATCAGTGTAGGGGAATCAGGTGTATCTGGAGTTCACTGGGACTCGGGGTCTTTTGGAATGGTGGCATGACACTTGGAGTTCCTCTCCACTTACAAGTTGAGAGCGCCTCCACTTGAGGTGCGACGGGAACTCCGGGATTCCTTTTCCAACCAATTCGGGAAAAGGATCCTCATCTCGAGATGAGGAGGGAAAAACGGGGCACTTCTTGAGTTGTGGCGGGATCCTCGGTGTTCCTCTCGAATGGAGACGGGAATGTCAGGAAACTTCTTGAGTTGCATCGAGGGTGTCAAGCACCCTTTTGAGTCGCAAGCGGGAAGGTGGGATATCTCTCAGTACACCGCAGCAGAAAAGGGCCTCATCTCGTGTTGAGGGGAGAATCTCCTGGCTTTTCTCAAGTTATGGCAGGAAACTTGGTGTTCCTCTCGAGTTACAATGGGGATCTCAGGGACCCACTCGTGTGGCCTCAGGAAAGTCAAGTCTCCATGCGAGTTGCAAGGGGCTTCTCGGGATTCCTCTCCAGTCGGTGCTGGGTCCTAGGTCCACATCTGGCTCTGAGGCCACAACTTTAGGGTTCCTCTTCAGTGCTGACATGGATCTCGGAGTTCCTATGGAGTTTCCACAGGGGAGTCAAGCCTCGTCTTGTGTGGAGATGCGCAAGTCTGCTTTCTTCCAAAGCTGTAACAGTAGTGTCAGTCTTCCTGGCCAGTTGACATAGGGATCTAAGGCTTTCTCTCGAGGTGCCACATGGCTGTCACACCTGCCATCAAATTGTGAGTCTATAATCTGGATGACAGTCGAGTCAGTGCAGGGGAATCAGGTAGATCTGGAGTGGACTGGGACATCAGGGTCTTTTGGAATGGTGGCTCGACCCCTGGAGTTCCTCTCAACTTTCAAGTTGAGATCGCCTCCTCTTGAGATACGACGAGAACACCAGGATTCCTTTCCCGACGAAGCAGGGAAATGGACCTTCATCTCGAGATAAGGAGGGAGAAACAGGGCTCTTCTTGAGTTGTGGTGGATCCTCTGTGTTCCTCTCGAGTAGTGACTGGTATATCGGGGAACTTCCTGAGTTGTATCAAGGGTCTCAAGGATCCTTTCAAGGCTCAAGAGGGAAGGTGGGATTTCTCTCGAGACGTCGCAGCAGAAAAAGGCCGCATCACATGTTGAGTGGAGAATGTGCTGATTTTTCTCGTGTTGTGGCGGAAACTTGGGGTTCCTCTCAAGTTACGACAGGGACCTCAGGGACCCGCTCCTGTCGCCTCAGGAAAGTACAGTCTCGATGCAAGTTGCCAGGAGCCTCTAGGGATTCCTCTCCAGTCAGTGCCGGCTCCCAGGTCTTCATCTGGATCTGAGGCCACAACCTCAGGTTCCTCTCCAGTGCTGACTAGGATATAGGGGTTTCTATGGAGTTTCCACAGGGGAGTCAGGACTTGGCTCGTGTGGAGACATGCAAGTCCGCATTCCTGCCGAGCTGAAACTGTAGCGTCAGGATTCCTGTTGAGCTGTCATAGAGATCTGTGTCTTTCTCTCGAGGTGCCACAGGGCTGTCACACGACCATCGTGTTGTGAGTCAATACTCAGTGTGACAGTCAAGTCAGTGCAGAGGAATCAGGTGTATCTGGTGTGGAATGGTAATTAAGGTCCTTTTGGAATGGTGGTATGATCCCTGGATTTCCTCTCGACTTTCAAGTTGAAACCGCCTCCCCTTGAGGTGCGAAGAGTTTGCCGGGATTCCTTTCCTGATGAAGCAGGAACAGGGACCCTCATCTAGAGATGAGGAAGGAAAAACGGGGCTATTCCTGACTTGTGGCAGATCCATCGGGTTCCTCTCGATTGGATAGGGTATGTCGGTGAACTTCGTGAGTTGCCTCAAGGGTTTCACGGACCCTTTCGAGGCTCAAGAGGGAAGGTGGGATTTCTCTCCAGATACAGCATTGGAAAAAGGCCTCATCTTGCGTTGAGGGGAGAATCTCCTGGCTTTTCTCGAGTTGAGGCAGGAAACTTGGGATTCCTCTCCAGTTAAGATGCGCACCTCAGGGACCCAATCGTGTGACCTCAGGAAAGTCCACTCTCCATGCGAGTTGCAAGGGGCCTCTCGGGATTCCTCTCCAGTCGGTGCCGGATCCTAGGTCCCCTTCTGGAGCTGAAGCTGCAACCTCAGGCTTCCTCTCCAGTGCTTACATGGATCTAGGGGTTTCTATGGAGTTTCCACAGGGGAGTCAGACATCCTCTCGTTTGGAGACATGCAAGTCCACTTTCCTGCCGAGCTGTAAGTTGAGTCAGGCTTCCTGTCGTGATGAAATAGGAATCTGTGGCTTCCTCTAGAGGAGCCACAGGGCTCTCACACGTGCCATCGTGTTGTGAGTCGATACTCGGGGTGACAGTCGAGTCAGTGAAGGGGAATCAGGTGTATCTGGTGTGGACTGGGACAACCAGGTCTTTTGGAATGGTGGCACGACCCCTGTAGTTCCTCTCAAGTTTCAGGTTGAGACACCCTCCTCTTGAGGTGTGATGGAAACGCTGGGATTCCTTTCCCGAAGAAGCAGGAAAAGGGACCCTCATCTTGAGATGAGAATTGAAGAACGGGGCTCTTCTTCAGTCGGCAGGACCCTCGGTGTTCCTCTCAAGTGGAGACATGTATGTTCAGGAACTTCTTGAGCTGCATCAATGGCGTCAAGGACCCTTTCAAGGCACAAGAGGGAACGTGGGATTTCTCTCGAGATGCTGCAGCAGAAAAGGGCCTCAGCTCGCTTTGAGGAGAGAATCTCATGGTTTTTCTCATGTTGCAGCAGTAACGCGGGGTTCCTCTCGAGTTACAACAGGGAACTCAGGGACCCACTGGTGTCGCCTCAGGAAAGTGCAGTCTGCATGCGAGTTGCGAGCGGCCTCTCTGGATACTTCTCCATTCGGTGCCGGTCCTATGTCGTCACCTGGAGATGAGACCACAACCTCAGGGTCCCTCTCCAGTGCTGACATGGATCTCGGTGTTCCTTTGGAGTTCCACAGGGGAGTCAGGCCTCGTCTCATGTGGAGACATGCAAGTCCGCTTTCCTCCCCAGCTGTAACAGTAGAGTCACACTTCCTGTCAAGTTGACATAGGGATCTGTGGCATTCTCTCGTGGTGCCACATGGATGTCACAAGTGCCATCGTGTTGTGATTTTATACTCGGGGTGACAGTCGAGTCAGTGCAGGGGAATCAGGTGTATCTGGAGTGGACTGGGACATCGGGGTCTTTTGGAATGGTGGCACGACCTCTGGAGTTCCTCTCGACTTTCAAGTTAATACCGCCTCCTCTTGAGGTGTGACATGATTCCTGGGATTCCTTTCCCGACGAAGCAGGAACAGGGACCCTCATCTAGAGATGAGGAGGAAAAACCGGGGCTCTTCTTGAATTGAGGCAGGACCCTTGGTGTTCCTCTCGAGTGGATAAGGGTATGTCGTTGAACTTCTTGAGTTGCCTCAAGGGTGTCAAAGACCCTTTCTAGACGCAAGAGGGAAGGTGGGATATCTCTCAAGACGCCGCAGAGGAAAACGGCCTCATCTTGTGTTGAAGGGAGAATCTCCTTGTTTTTCTCAAGTTGCGGCAGGAAACTTGGAGTTCCTCTCGAGTTACGATGGGGACGTCAGGCAACTGCTGGTGTGGTCTCAGGAAAGTCCAGTCTCCATGCGAGTTATGAGGGGCCTCTTGGGATTCGTCTCCAGTCGTTGCCAGGTTCTAGGTCCTCATCTGGAGCTGAGACCGCAACCTCAGATTTCCTCTCCAGTGCTGACATGGATCTCGGGGTTCGTATGGAGTTACCACAGGGGACTCAGGCCTCATCTCATGTGGAGATATGCAAGTCCGTTTTCCTCTCGAGCTGTAACAGTAGAGTCAGGCTTCCTGTCGAGTTGACATAGGGATTTGTGGCTTTTTCTCAGAGTGCCACTGGGCTCTTGTCTGGGTCCAGCCCCGGTGGATCCAGGGAATTTGAAGCAGGGATGGAGTCGGACCCTGGGAAAAGACTATTTAATTTGAAACATAAGAGAGATTATGAAAAAGTATTGTTGTAGAAGACTGAAAGGAGAATAGAGACTGAATAACGTGGTTTACATGGAAAATTAATAAAACCTCCAAATAAGAGGTTTGCACCATCTACATTAGGCCACCAGCATCCGCTTGAATAACAGGGGTTGCCCTGCATTAAGCTCTCTCTCGTGTGGGTCTTAGAAGCCAGGGCACATAGGTAGACGTGGTGAGCCTCCATGCTCCAGATGGGAATTCTGCCTGAAAAGGAGAGGGAGGGAGAAGGAGAAAGAGAGAGAGAGGAAGTCGACATGGGGGAGCCAGATTTCCAAGAAACCAGTTCCAGAAGCTGGTCTGAGAAACTGGTCCATCCTTTATTGTCTGGAAAAGCTTTTTATACCTTTGGTTGTACATAGAGATCAATGGATAATCCAAAATTATGCAGCGTCAGCAGCCCTGACTCTTATCGAGACCAGGCTTTCTCTCTGCATACCTAGCTGTATACACAAGTCTTAGGTGATTTACATCATCTTCTGGCCAGAGGGCCAATTAACATTTTATGGCCGTTTTCTGATAAGGGTCTGTCAACCAGAAAACCTTAAAAGTGTTGTTCTCCCAAAGCCTGGTGCCACTCTCAGAAAGCACCAAATAAAGTTACATTCTAACATAGCAAGGACACAACAATTTATAACAAAGAAAGAGGAGTACAGTGATCTATAACAAAGAGAAAATTAATTAACTCACAGGTCTAGTGTTGGTAAGATCAAAACTACTATATTCCTTTTTCTATATCCAAAGTGTATTGATTAGTATCCTTCAGGTGTATAAAAGATAAAGAATATGGAGGCCTGGCAGCAGTATTTGACTCAACAGTGAAACCCATCACTAAAATAATTTTTAGCTTTTTAGAAAAGGCTCTGTATCTTTAAGATGCTTTAAGCATCGTGCCTCTCGCGGTTGGGGGGCTGTAAACAATCACAACTTGTAAAAGTTCGGGGGAACCTCTCAGGCAAGTTAGAGAGCCATCAGAGGGATTTGAGCAGAAACATTCCTTTCATATGCAGGAGACCGGTTGGAGCTCTGAGTTAAAATTTTCCAGAGAAAGGTGGTGTGGGACAGCCCCTGTTAATGTCAGAAGAGTGGAATGCACAGTACAATAAGGCAGGCAGACCGGTTTTTGGGGGTAGATGCTCAGGAAAATCCAGGGGGTAACCCTGAAACCAGATCATGCCTTTTGCGTATGTCAGGATTCCTTCCTCATGACCTTTGCAATGGGTGGGATTCCTCACTCTGGCTCCTGGCAGGCTGTCACACGTGCCATCGTGTTGTGAGTCACTACGCGGGGTGACAGTCGAGTCAGTGACGGGGAAATCAGGTGTATCTGGAGTACACTGGGACATCGGGGTCTTTTGGAATGGTGGCACTACCCCTGGAGTTCCTCTCGATTATCAAGTTGAGACCATCTCCTCTTGAGGTAAGACAGCAATGCAGGGATTCCACAGGGACCCTCATCTCAAGATGAGGAGGGAAAAATGGGACTCTTCTTTAGTTTTGGCGAGACACTCAGTGTTCCTCTCGAGAGGAGACGGGTATGTCGGGGAAATTCTTGAGTTGCATCAAGGGTGTCAAGGACCCTTTTGAGGCTCAAAGGGAAGGTGGGATGTCTCTTGAGAAGCCACAGTGTAAAAGCGCCTCATCTCGCATTGAGGGTACAATCTCCCAGTTTTTCTCGAGTTGCGGCAGGAAAATTGGGATTCCCCTCAAGTTATAATGGAGAGTTCTGGGACCCGCTGGTGTGGCCTCAGGAAAGTCCGGTCTCCATGCGAGTTGCGAGGAGCCTCTTGCAATTCCTCTCCAGTCGGTCCCAGGTCCTAGGTCCTTATCTGGAGCTGAGTCCGGAGCCTCAGGTTTCCTCTCCAGTGCTGACATGAATCTCGGATTCCTATGAAGTTTCCACAGAGGAGTCAGGCCTCGTCTCGTGTGGAAACAAGCAAGTCCGCTTTCCTCTCGTGTTGTAACAGTAGTGTCAGGTTTCCTGTTGAGTTGACATAGGGATCAGTGGCTTTCTCTCAAGGTGCCACAGGGCTGTCACACGTGCCATCGTCTTGTGAGTTGATAATCGGGGTGACAGTCGAGTCAGTGCAGGGGAGTCAGGTGTCTCTGGAGTGCATTGGGACATCGGAGTCTTTTGGAATTGTGGCACGACCCCTGGAGTTCCTTTCGTGTTTCAAGTTGAGAGCGCCTCCTTTTGAGGGGTGACGGGAAAGCTGGGATTCCTTTCCTGAAGAAGCAAGGAAAGGACCCTCATCTCGAGATGAGAAGGATAAAGGGGGCTCTTCTAAAGTTGTGGCCAGACCATCGGTTTTCCTCTCGAGTGGAGACGGGTATATCTTTGTCGAGAAAGGAATCCCAGCGTTACCGTCGTCCCTCAAGAGGAGGCGGGTCTCAATTTGAACCTCGAAAGGAACTCCAGGGGTCGTGCCAAAATTCCAAAAGACCCCGAATTCCCATTCCACTCCAGATACACCTGTTTCCCCTGCACTGACTCGGCTGTCACCGCGAGTATCGACTCACAACACGATGGCACCTGTGACAGCCCTCTGGAACCTCGAGAAAAAGCCACAGATCCCTGTGTCAACTCGACAGGAAGCCTGACACTAGAGTTACAGCTCGAGAGGAAAGCAGACTTGCATGTCTCCACATGAGACGAGGCTGGACTCCCCTGTTGAAACCCCATAGGAACCCCAAGATCCATGTCAGCGCTGGAGAGGAACCCTGAGGTTCCGGCCTCAGATCCAGATGAGGACCTAGGACCTGGCACTGACTGGAGAGGAATCCTGAGAGACCCTTTGCAACTCGCATGGAGACTTGAATTTCTTGTGGCAACACGAGCGAGTTCATGAGGTCCCCATTGTATCTTGAGAGGAACCCCACGTTTCCTGAAGAAACTCGAGAAACACCAGGAGATTCTCCACTCAACGCTAGATGAGGCCCCTTTCCGCTGCAGCATCTTGAGAGAAATCCCACCTTCCCTCTTAATCTCAAAAGGGTCCTTGACAACGTTCATGCAACTCAAGAAATTCTCTGACATACCTGTCTCCCCTCGAAAGGAACACCGAGGGTCCCGCCACAACTCAAGAAGAACCCCAGTTTTCCCTCCTCAATTTGCGATGAGGTTCCATTTCCCTGCTTCGTCTGGAAAGGAATCCCAGTGTTCCCATCGCACCTCAAGAGGAGGCGGTCCCTACTTGAAAGTCGAGAGGAACTCCAGGGGTCATACCACCATTCCAAAAGACCCCAATGTCCCAGTACCTCCAGATACACCTGACTCCCCAACACTGACTCGACTGTCAACCCAAGTATTGACTAAACACGATAGCACTTATGACAGCCTTTGACATCTCAAGACATAACCATAGATCCCTATGTCAACTCGACAGGAAGCCTGACACTACTGTTACAGTTCAATAGGAAAGCAGATTTGCATGTCTCCACATGAGACGAGGCCTGATACCCTTTTGAAACTCCATAGGAACCCCGAAATCCACATCAGACAGGAGAGGAAACCTGAGGTTCTGGCCTCAGCTCCAGATGAGGACCTAGGACCCGGCACCGACTGGAAAGGAATCCCGAGAGGCCCGTGCAACTCGCATGGAGACTGGCGTTTCCTGAGGCAATACAAGCGGGTTCCTGATTTCCTTGTTGTAACTCAAGAGAAACCCCAAGTTTCCTGCCACAACTCGAGTAAAACCAGAAGATTCTCCTCTCAACGTGAGATGAGGCTTTTTTCCACAGTGTTGTCTTGGGAGATATCCCACTTTCCCTCTTGAGCCTCAAAAGGGTCCTTGACACCCTTGATGCAACTCAAGAAGTTCCCCGAAATACCCGTCTCAACACGAGAGAAATACCGGGTGTTCAGCCTCAACTCAAGATGAGCCCCGTTTTTCCCTCCTCATCTTGAGATGACATTCCACTTCCCTGCTTCATCAGGAAAGGAATCCCGGTGTTCCCATCACACCTCAAGTGGAGGCGGTCTCCATTTAAACCTCGAGAGAACTCCGGGGGTTGTGCTTCAATTCAAAAAGTCCTCGATGTCCCAATCCACTCCAGATAATCCTGATTCCCCTGCATTGACTCGACTGTCACCCCAAGTGTCAACTCAAAACATGATGGGAGGTGTGACAGTCCTGTGACACCTCGAGAGAAAGCAGCAGATGCCTATGTCAACTCAGCTAAAAACCAGAAACTACTATTACATTTCGAGAGGAAAGCTGACTTGCATATCTCCACACGAGACGAGGTCAGGTCTTACTACACTGTTGAAACTCCATAGGAACCCTGAGATCCATTTCAGCCCTGGAGAGGAACCCTGAGGTTCAGCCTCAACTCGAGATAAGGACCTAAGACCTGGCACCGACTGGAGAGCATCCTGAGAGGCCTCTCACAACTCGCATGGAGACTTGACTTTCCTGAGGCAACACGAGCAGGTCCCTGAGGGCCACGTCATAACTTGAGAGGAACCCCATTTTTCCTGCTGCAAACAGAAAAAGCAGGAGATTCTCCTCTCAATGCGAGATGAGGCCTCTTTCCCCTATGGTGTCTCGAGAGAAATTCCACTTTCCCCCTTGAGCCTCGAAAGGGTCCTTGACACCCTTGATGCAACTCAAGAAGTTCCCCGACGTACACTCCCCCACTCGAGAGTAACACTTAGGGTCCCACCACAACTCAAGAAGAGCCCCGTTTTTCCCTCTTCATCTCGAGATGAGGGTCCATTTCCCTGCTTCGTAGGGAAAGGAATCCCAGCATTCCTGACACACTTCAAGAGGAGGCGGTCTCAACTTGAAACTCGAGAGCAACTCCATAGGTTTTCCCACAATTCAAAAAGACCCTGATGTCCCAATCCACTCCACATACTCCTGATTCCCTTGTACTGACTCGACTGTTACCCCGAAAATCAACTCAACACAATTTTGGCATGTGTGACAGCCCTGTGGCACCTGGAGAGAAAGCCACAGATCCCTATGTCATCTCGGCCGAAACCTAACACTACTTTTACAGCTCGAGAGGAAAGTGGACTTGCATGTCTCCACACAATACGAGGCCTGACTCCCCTTTGAAACTCCATAGGAACCCCGAGATCCATGTCAGCACTGGAGAGGAATCTTAGGTTCTGGCCTCAACACTTAAAGAGGCCATAGGCCCCTGCACCGACTGGAGAGGAATCCCAAGAGGACCCTCAGAACTCGCATGGAGACTTGACTCTCATGAGGAAACATGATTGGAAACCTGACATCTCCATCATAACTCCGGAGGAACCCATTGTTTCAGGCCGTAACACAAGAGAAACAAGGAGATTCTCCCCTCCACGCGAGATGAGGCTCTTTTCCATTGTGGCATCTCGAGAGAAATTCCACTTTCCCTCTTGAGCCTTGAAAGTGTCTTTAACACCCTTGATGCAACTCAAGCAGTTTCCCTACATCCCCATCTCCACCCGAGAGGAACCCCAAGTGTCCCGCCACATCTCAAGAAGAGCCCCGTTGTTCCTTCCTCATCTTGACATGAGGGTCTGCCTTGAGCCAGCTTGGGAGATCCTACCCATGACAAAGGTCATGAGGACGAGTCCTTAGAGGTAAAGTTGACTCACTACTTGTGGGATCCACTGGACCTTCTCGAGCATCTACCCCAAAACCAAAATCTGCTTGTCCTGCTATTTTTCATCAGCTCCACTGTTACCAACATGGGGCTGTCCCCGACCACATTTCTCTGAAGAAAATTATCTTAGAGCTCTAGTTTATAAGTCTCCTGGGCATTTAATTGGAGTGTTTCAATTCAAACACCTCTGATGGCTTTCTAACTTGCCTGACAGGTTTATCTGGACTTTTTCAACCAAGCATGTGATTATTTACAGCCTCCCAACTGCGAGAGGCACAGGAATCTTAAAACGTTGTGGGAATGTAGAGCCTTTTGAGGAGTTAAAAATCATTAGAATGGAACTGGTTAAGGGTTTCATTGTTGAGCCAATACTTGCTGCCAAGTTTCATATCTTTTATTTTGATATAGTTGGTATATAGAAAAAAACAGGCAGCAGCCCTGGCATCAGCAACATTAGATCTTTGAGTTAAGTACTTTGTTGTAACCAACTGCACCTTTGTTCTATAGGAATGTAACTTAACTTTATTTAGTACTTTGAGGGTGATGCAGATTAAAGAAAACACACTTCAAGGGAAAATGAGTTTTTTGGTTGATTAGTATTCATCAAGGAAAAGAGACACAAAATGTTAACAGACCTCTTGGCCAGAAGATAATGTAAATCACCTGAGACCTTTTGAATACGGAAAAGTATACAGAAAGAAAGCCTGGTATCGATAAGGGTCAGGACTGCTGCCCCTGCATGACTCTGCATCTTCCATTATGTAAAACTTAGAGTATATAAGCTCCTTTTGAAAATAAAGCTACGGGTCTTGCACAAGCTTGTCCTCCCCGTGTTGTAATTTCTTTCTCTGTATACTTTTTTTTCAGGCTGATCCCATGGGATGCAGGGGTCCTCTGTGTTCACTTCTCTGCCCAGGCTTCTAAGACCAATGAGAGAAGGAGCCCAAGGTGGAGCACCCTCTGCTATTTAAGCGGGCACCGGTGGCCTACGTGAATGGTATAAATCCCTTGTCTTGGGACTTTATTGGCTTTCTGTGTAAACCAAGGAATATCAGTCTCTGTTCTCTCCTATAGTCTCTTAACTGCAAATTCTTTCCTTATCTCTCTCTATATCTATATATCTCTCTCGCCTCACCATCCATGCTTTGGAAACCCTGGATCCAACCGGAGCTGGGCCCCAGTAAGGGTCCATTTCCCTGCTTTATTGGGAAAGGAATCCCAGCGTTCCAGTCGCGAATCAAGAGAAGGAAGACTCAACGTGAAACTCGGGAGGAAATCCAGGGGTCGTGCCACAATTCAAAAAGACCCTGAAGGCCCAATCCACTCCAGATATACGTGATTCCCCTGCAGTGGTGTGACTGTCACCCCAACAATCGACTAAAACAAAGTTGACAGGAGTTACAGCCCTGAGCACCTCAAGAGAAAGCCACAGATCCCTAGGTCAACCCCACAGGAACCCTGACACTACTTTTAGAGCTCGAGAGGAAAGCGAACTTGCATGTCTCCACAAAAGGAACCCTGAGATCCATGTCAGCATTGGAAGGGAACACTGAGGTTTTTGCTGCAACTCCAGATGAGGACCTAGGACCAGGCACTGACTGGAGAGGAATCCTGAGAGGCCCCTCGCAACTCGCATGGGACTGGACTTTCCTGAGGCAACATGAGCAGGTCCCTGAAACCCCAGTCGTAACTCGAGAGGAACCCCAAGTTTCCCACCGCAACTCGAGAAAATCCAAGAGATTCTCCCCTCAATGCGAGATGAGGCCTTTTTCCGCTGTGGTGCCTTGAAAGAAATCCAACTTTCCCTCTGTAGCCTCTAAAGGGTCCTTGACACCCTTGATGCAACTCAAGAAGTTCCCCGACATACCTGTCTCCGCTCGAGAGGAACACCGAGGGTTCTGCCACAACTCAAAAAGAGCCCCGTTTTTCCCTGCTCATCTTGAGATGAGTGTCCATTTCCCTGATTCGTTTGGAAAGATATAGTGGTGTTCCTGTCGCACCTCAAGAGGAGCCAGTCTCAACTTGAAACTCGAGAGGAACTCAGGAGTCATGCTACCGGGGTCCAGCCCCGGTTGGTCCCAGGGTATTTGAAGCATGGGCAGCTAGGCCAGAGAGGTATACAGATATAGATTTATATACTTAGAGTTATACAGGGAGGTAAGAGAGCCATTAAGAAATTAAAGGAGAGAAAGAGGCTGATATTTCTTGGTTTACACAAATAGCTAATAAAGTCTCAAGACAAGAGACTTGCTCTGTTCCCGTAGGTCACAGGCGCCCACTTGAATAGCGGTGGTTGCCCCACCTTGGGCTCCCTCTTGCGTTTGTCTTAGAAGCCCGGGCAGAAAAGTGAACACATAGAGCCTCTGTCTTTCAAGGGATCAGCCTGAAAATGAGAGGGAGTGAGAGGGAGTAACAGAAAAAATTGACATGAGGGAGGTCACGCTTGTGCAAATACCGCATAACTTTATTTTCAAAAGGTGCTTATATACCCAAAGTTTTACATAACGGAAGATGCAGAGTCATGAAGGGTCAGCAGTCCTGACCCTTATTGATATCAAGTTTTCTTTCTGAATACCTTTCCGAATACAAAAGGTCTCAGGTGATTTACATTATCTTCTGGCCAGGATTCATGTTAACATTTTATGGCACTTTTCCTTGACAAATGTTATTCAACCAAAAAACTCATTTTCCCTTGAAGTGTTTTTCTTTAATCTGCGTCATCCTCAAAGTACTAAGTAAAGTTACATCCTTATAGAGGAAAGGTGCAGTTGGTTACAACAAGAATGCACTTAACTCAAAGATCTAATGTTGTTATTTGTTTTTTCTATATACCAACTATATTATTTAATGCACTCCCGGGTACACAACAAATAAAGGATATGAAAATTTGGTAGCAAGTATTGGCTCAACAATTAAACCCTTAACCAGTTCTATTCTAATGATTTTTTAGCTCCTCAAAAATGCTCTACATACTTAGAGTTTTTTAAGCATCCTGTGCCTCTTGCGGTAGGGCAGCTCTTAACAATCGTATGCATAGTAGTAAAAGTCCGGATTAACCTGTCAGGCAAGTTAGAAAGCTATCAGATGGGTCTGAATAGAAACACTCCAATTAGGCCCAGGAGACTAATTAACTAGACCTCTAAGTTAATTTTATTTAGAGAAAAGTGGTCGGGGAGAGCCCCCCGTTAATGTCAGAGGTGTTGGTGAGAGACATGAAATAATAAAACAGACAGATTCTGGTTTAGGGGCAGATGCTCAGGCAGAGGACCTCTTGAGACCTGATCTGACTTGCACTGTCAGGATCTTCAGCATGACCTTGTCATGAGTGGAATCTCACGTACAGGCTCCCGGCATTGTGCCACAATTCAAAAAGACCCCAATGTCCAAATCAACTTGAGATAAGCCAGATTCCCCTGCACTGACTCGACTGTCACACTGAGTATCGACTCAAAACAAGATGGAACGTGTGACAGCCCTGTGGCACCTCGAGGGAAAACCGCAGATCCCAATGTCAACTCGACAGGAAGCCTGACACTAATTTTCCAGCTCGAGAGGAGAGTGGAATTGCATGTCTCCATAGGAGACGAGACCTGACTCCCCTGTTCAAACTCTATAGGAACCCCGAGATCTATATCTGCACTGGAGAGGAAACCTGAGGTTCCGGTATAAACTCCAGAGGAGAACCTTGGCCCTCTCACTGAATGGAGAGGAATTCTGAGAGGCCCCTCAGAACTGGCATGGAGACTTGACTTTCCTGAGGCAACACGTGTGGGTCCCTGAGGTCCTGGTCCTTGACACCCTTGAGGCAACTCAAGAAGTTCCCCCACATACCCGTCTCCACTCGAGAGGAACAATGAGGGTCCCACTGCAACTCAAGAAAAGACCCATTTTCCTCCTCATCTCGAGATGAGGGTCCATTTCCCTCATTCGTCTGGAAAGGAATCCCATCGGTCCTGTCGCACCTCAAGAGGAGGCGGTCTCAACTTGAAAGTCAAGAAGAACTCCACGGGTCGTGCCACAATCCTGAAAGACCCCATTGTCCAAGTCCACTCCAGATACACCGGATTCCCCTGCACTGACTCAACTGTCACCCCTTTTATCCACTCCAAACAAGATGGCAGTTGTGACAGCCCTGTGGCACCTTGAGAGAAAGACACAGATCCCTATGTCAACTCGACAGGAAGTCTGACACTACTTTGACAGCTCGAGAGGAAAGCAGACTTGCATGTCTCCACACGAGACGAGCCCTGACTCCCCTGTGGAAACTCCATTGGAACCCTGAGACCCATGTCAGCACTGGAATGGCACCCTGAGTTTCTGGCCTCAACTCCAGATGAATCCCTAGGCCTAGGCACCAACTGGAGGGCAATCCCTAGGGGCCCCTTGCAACTGGCATGAAGACCTGACTTCCCTGCAGAAACATGAGCAGGTCCCTGAGGTTCCCGTTGTAACTCGAGAGGAGCCCCATATTTGCTGCCGCAACTTGAGAAAAACCGGGAGATTCTCCTCTCAATGCGAGATGAGGCCCTTTCCCTCTGTGGGGTCGCGAGAGAAAGCCAACCTTCCTTTTTGAGCCTCGAAAGGGTCCTTGACACCCTTGATGTAACTCAAGAAGTTCCCCGACATACCCATCTCCACTTAAAAGGAACTCCGAGTGTCCCGCCACAACACAAGAATAGCCCCTTTACCCCTCCTCATCTCGAGATGAGGGTCCAATTCCCTGCTCTGTCAGGAAAGGAATCCCAGCATTCCCATCGCACCTCAAGTGGAGGTGCTCTCAACGTGAAACTGGAGAGGAACTCCAGGGGTCGTGCCACCATTCCAAAGAACCCCATGTCCCAATCCATTCCAGATACACCTGGTTCCCCTGCACTGACTCGACTGTCATCCTGAGCATCGACTCAAAACACAGTGGCATGTTTGACAGCCCTGTGGCACCTTGAGAGAAAAACACAGATCCCTATATCAACTCCGGGATTTCTTTCCCTAAGAAGCACGGAAATGGACCCTCATCTTGAGATAAGGAGGGAAAAACGGGGCTCTTCTTGAATTGTGGCGGGACAGTCGGGGTTCCTCCCAAGTGGAGACGGCAATGTCGGGAAACTTCTGGAGTTGCCTCAAGGGTGTTTAGGACCTTTCGAGGCTCAAAAGGGAAGGTGGGATTTCTCTCGAGACACCGCTGTGCAAAAGGGCCACATATCAGGTTGAGGGGAGAATTTCCTGGTGTTTCTTGACGTTCGACAGGAAACTTGGGGTTCCTCTTGAGTTACGACGGGGACCTAAGGGACCCGCTCGTGTTGCCTCAGGAAAGTCAAGTCTCCATACGAGTTGCGAGGGGTCTTTCTGGATTCCTCTCCAGTCGGTGCTGGGGCCGATGTCCTCATCTTGAGTTGAGGCCAGAACCTCAGGATTCTTCTCCAGTGCTGACATGAATCTTGGGGTTCCTATGGAGTTTCAACAGGGAAGTCAGGCCTCGTTTCTAGTGGAGACATGCAAGTCTGCTTTCCTCTCGAGCTTTAAAAGTAGTGTCAGGCTTCCTGTCAAGTTGACATAGGGTTGTCACACTTGCCTTCGGGTTGTGAGTCAATACTTGGGGTGACATCCGAGTCAGTGCAGGGGAATTGGGCTTATCTGGAATGGATGGCCACATCGGGGTCTTTTCAAATAGAGGCACGATTCCCGGGGATGTGCTCGAGTTTCAAGGTGAGACTGGCCTTCTCTTGAGGTACGACAGGAACTTCATGATTCCTTTCCCCACGAAGCAGGGGAATCGACCCTCATCTCCAGTTGAGGAGGGGGAAAACGTGGGTCTTCTTGACTTGTGGCATGAAACTTGGTGTTCCTCCCGAGTGGGGACGGTAGCTCGGTGGACTTCTTAAGTTGCATAAAGGGTGTCAAATACACTTTTGCATTTCAAGAGGGAACTTGGTATTCCTCTCTAGACACTGCTCTGGAAAAGGGCCTCATCTCACGTTGAGGGGAAAATCTCCTTGTTTTTCTCGAGTTGCAGCAGGAAGCTTGGGGTTCCTCTCAAGTTGCGAAAGGGACCTCATGAACCAGTTTGTGTTGCCTCCGAGAAGTCAGGTATCTTTCCACTTTGCAAGGGGCACGTCGGGAATCCTCTCCAGTCACTGCCGGGGAATAGGGCTGTGTCTAGAGTTCTGTTGGTCAACTCAGTGTTCCTGTCCAGCGGCGATGGGGATCTCAAGCTTCCTCTCAAGGTTCAACAAGGGAGTCAGGTATCGTCTGGTGTCGGGGCATGGAACTCTGCTTTCCTCTCGAGTTGTCAAAGGGGTGTCAGGCTACCTGTCGAGTTCAAGTGGGGAATCTTGGCTTTTACAAGAGGATCAGCAAGGGAGTCAGGCCTCCCATCATGTTGTGAGGGGATCCTCGGTGTTCCATTGGAGCCATTGCAGGGGAATCAGGACTTATCTCGAGTTGAGTGGGAACTCGGTGTCCTTTTCCCCTGTAGCAGGATCCTTGGGGTTCCACTTGAGATCAATAGGTGAGGCAGGCCTCCTCTGGCCATGTGAGGGGAAGCTGGGATTCCTCTTGAGTTGAAGCAGGGAATGGGCCCTCATCTCCACATGAGGTGGGAAACACAGGGCTCTTCTCGAATTGTGGCTGGAAAAAAGGGCTTCCATTTGAGGTGTGATGGGGATCTCCGGGCCCCCTTTAATTGCATGAAGAGAGTCAAGCCTCATCTCAAGATTGGAGAGGGCACTCGGGAGTGCTCTCTAGGTGCTGCAGGAACAAATGGCCTCATGTAGCAAGGACGGGGGAATCTCCTGGTTTTTCTCGAGTTGCAGCTGGAGGCTTGGGATTCTTCTCCAGCTAACCCGTGGAACTCAGGGAGTCTCACGTGTTGCCTCAGGGAAGTCAAATCTCCATGCGAGTTGCGAGGGGCCTCTCGGGATTCCTCTTCAGTCAGTGCAAGGGTCTTAGGTCTTCATCTGGAGCTGACACCGGAACCTCAAGTTTCCTCTCCAGTGCTGACATGGATCTCGGGATTCCTATGGAGTTCAACAGGGGAGTCAGACCTCATCTCGTATGGAGACATGGAACTCTGCTTTCCTCTCAAGATGTCAAAGTAGTGTCAGGCTTCCTGTGAAGTTGACAGAGGAATCTCTGGCTTTCTATTAAGGTGCCACAGAGTAGTCACAACTGCCATCCGTTTGGACTCGATACTTGGGATGACAGTTGAGTCAGTGAAGGGGAATCAGGTTTATCTGGATTGGACTGGGGCATCGGGGTCTTTTGGAATGGTGGTAAGACCCCTGGAGTTCCTCTCGACTTTCAAGTTGAGACTGCCTCCTCTTGAGGTGCGACAGGACCGATGGGATTCCCTTCCCGATGAAGCAGGTAAAGGGACCCTCATCTCGAGATGAGGAGGGAAAAACGGGGCTCTTCTTGAGTTGTGGCGGATCCTCTGTGTTCCTCTCGAGTGAAGAGGGGTATGACAGGGAACTTCTTGAGCTGCATCAGGGGTGTCAAGGACACTTTCAAGACGCAAGAGTGAAGGTGGGATTTCTCTTGAGACGCCACAGCAGAAAAGAGCCTCATCTCGCGTTGAAGGTAAAATCTCCTGGTTTTTCTCGAGTGGCGGCAGGAATCTTGGGGTTCCTCTCGAGTTACGATGGGGACCTCAGGGAAGCACTTGTGTTGCCTCTGGAAAGTCAAGTCTCAATGTGAGCTGCGAGGGGCCTTTCAGGATTCCTCTCCAGTCAGTGAAGGGGCCTAGGTCCTCATCCCGAGTTTAGGCTGGAACCTCAGGTTTCCTCTCCAGTGCTGCCATGGATCTTCGGTTTCCTATGGAGTTTCAACAGGGAAGTCAGGCCTCATCTTGTGGGGAGACTAAGAAGTCTTCTTTCCACTGTAACAGTAGTTTCAGGCTTCCTGTCAAATTGAGATAGGTATCTGTAGCTTTCTATCGAGGTGCCACAGGACTATCACACCTGACATCATGTTTTGAGTCAACACTTGGTGTGACAGTTGAGTCAGTGCTGGGGAATCAGGTTTATCTGGAATGGATTGGGACATTGGAGTCTTTTAGTATTGTGGCATGACACCTGGATTTCCTCTAGAGGTTAAAGTTGAGACTGCCTCTTCTTGAGATATGACGGGAATGCCGGGATTCCTTTCCCTACGAAGCCGGGAAATGGAGCCTTATCTCAAGATGAGGAGGGAAAAATGGGGGTCTTCTTGAGTTGATGGGACACTCGGTGTTCCTCCCGAATGGAGACGGGTATGTCGGGAATCTTCTTGAGTGGCATCAATGGTGTCAAGGACCCTTGTGAGGCTCCAGAGGGAAGGTGGGATTTCACTCAAGACACTTCAGTGGAACAGGGCCTCATCTCGTGTTGAGTGGAGAATCTCCTGTATTTTCTAGAGTTGCATCAGGAATCTTGGGGTTCCTCTCGAGTTAAAATGGGACCTCCCACTCGTGTTGCCTCCGGAAATTCTAGTCTCCATGCCAGTTGGGATGGGCCTCTCAGGATTCCTCTCCAGTCGGTGCAGGGGCCTAGGTCCTCATCTCGAGTTGAGGCCAGAACCTAATTTTTCTTCTCCAGTGCTTAAATGGATCTCAGGGTTCCCATGGAGTTTCAACAGGGGAATCAGTCTTCGACATGTTCAGAGAGATGGAAAGCCGCTTGCCTCTCGACCTGTCAAAATAGTATCAGGCTTCCTGTAGAGTTGACATATGGATCTCTGGCTTTCACTCAAACTGCCACAGGGCTGTCACAACTCTCATCGTGTTTTGAGTTGATATTCGGGGTGACCGTGGAGTCAGCGCAGGGGAATCAGGTTTATCTGGAGTAGATTGGGACATCTGTGTCTTTTTGAATTGTGGAACCATCCCTGGAGTTCCTCTCGAGTTTCAAGTTGAGACCGCCTCCTCTTGAGGTGCGACGGGAACACTGGGATTCATTTCCTGATGAAGCAGGGGAATGGGCCCTCATTTTGAGATAAGGAGGGAAAAATGGGGGCTCTTCTTGAGTTGTGGCGGGACCCTTGGTGTTCCTCTCGCATGGGAACGTGTATATCGGGGAATTTCTTGAGTTGCTTCATGGGTGTCAAGGACCATTTCAAGGCTCAAGCGGGAATGTGGGATTTCTCTAGAAACGCTTCAGCAGAAAAGAGCCTCATCTCACGTTGAGTGCAGAATCTCCTGGTTTTTCTTGAGTTGTGGCAGGAAACTTGGGATTCCTCTCGAGTTCTAACGGGGACCTCAGGGACACGCTTGTGTTGCCTCAAGAAATTCAAGTCTCCATGAGATTTGCGAGGGGCCTCTCGAGATACCTCTCCAGGCGATGCAGGGGCCTATGTCCTTATCTCAAGTTGAGGCTGGAACCTCAGGGTTCCTCTACAGGGCTGACATGGATCTCGGGCTTCCTATGGAGTTTCAACATGGGTGTCAGGCCTTGTCTCTTTCAGAGTCATGGAAGTCCATTCTCCTTTCAAGCTTTAAAATTAGTGTCAGGCTTCCTGTCGAGTTGACATAGGGATCTGTGGCTTCGTATCGAGGTGCCACAGGGCTGTCACAACTCCCATCTTGTTTTGAGTCAATACTTTGGGTTACAGTGGAGACAGTGAAGAGGAATCATTTTGATATGGAGTAGATTGTGACATTTGGGTCTTTTTGAATTGTGGCAGACCCCTGGAGTCCCTCTCGAGTTTCAATTTGAGACAGCCTCCTCTTGAGGGGCGATGGGAATGCTGGGATACATTTCCAAACTAAGAAGGGAAATTGACCTTCCTCTCGAGATGAGGAGGGAAAATGGGGCTCTTCTTGATTTGTGATGGGATACTCAGTTTTCATCTCTAGTGGAGATGGGTTTGTCATGGAACTTCTTGAGGTGCATCAAGGGTGTCAAGCATCCTTTTGAGGCTCAAGAGGGAAGGTGGGATTTCTCTAGAGACACTGCATTGAAAAAGGGCCTCATCTCACGTTGAGGGGAGAATTTCCTGTTTTTTCTCGAGTTGCAGCAGGAAACTGGGGGTTCCTCTCGAGTTACAACGGGGACCTCAGTGAACCGCTCGTTTGCCTCAGGAAAGTTTGGTCTCCATGTGAGCTCAAGAGGTCTCTCAGGATTCCTCTGCAGTTGATGCAGGGGTCTAGGTCCTCATCTCGAGTTGAGGCGGGAACTTCAGTGTTCCTAACCAGCGCTGCAATGGATCTTGTGGTTCCTATGGATTTTCAACAGGAAAGTCATGCCTCGTGTCTCGTGGAGAGAACGAAGCTGGCTTTCCTCTCGAGCTGCAAAAGTAGTCTCAGACTTCCTAACAATTTGCATGACATTTTCCTAGATCCCAGATCCCATCCAGGCCTGTTTCTGCCCCATTCTGTGCTAGGTCAGCCATGTATTGAATCTTGCCTTTGGGAAGTCCCAGGGCACAAGCTCCTTGTGATACCAGCCCCAGGTTGAAAGGCATGTAGGTGCTGTAGGCTGACAGACCAAGGCATTAGATGAGAGATTGAACCCACTCTGCAGATGGAGAGACTAGGGAAACCCTGAGGGGCATATAGCTTGTCAAGGGCCACATCACAGATGAGAAGAAGGAGCCTGCTGAAAGAGCTGTGTTCTCAGAGCTCATGCCCTGGTTGCACCCAAGCCTTCCAAAGCTGTGGGGTGAGCGGTGTGCATGTCACTGTGCCTGCACATGGCCTAAGGGGGTGGGTGAACAGATAGAAACCCAGAGGTTTGCTTGGGGAGCTTTGTGTAAGGGACCTCAGCAAAGAACTTAGGAAATGACGTCACTTCCTGGCAACAGAACCCAACAGAACACAGAAACCAGATTTCCAGGCCTTACAGCAGAGAAGAGTCCTCAGCAAGTTCGCAGGCAGCCAGGATGTTTTGCTGTTTGCCCCTTCCTAGAGGCCGGGACTTGGGAGAGCTCACCGGGTGGGTGTGTGGGAATGCAGTCAGTGTTGCCTCAGGAACTCCCCGAGAGACCTCTGGCCCTTTCCCAAAGGAACAGAAATGTAACAGGGGAGCTCCATCCTGGGCCAGGTCCCCTCTCCGATCCCACTCGGGTAACCCTGAGTCCTTTCCTTCTGTGTGTGCATGGGGATTTCCTGGTTTATCACTGCCTCAAGCAAGCCCCTGCGGATGTGGCTCACAAGTCTGTGGGCTGGGTGTGTCCACACCCCAGGGGAGACAAGGCTGGGCAGGATGGGGAGAATCAAGGCAGCACCGGCTGCCCAGGAAGATCCCACTCCCTCAGGGGTGTCTCCTTCGCCCAGGGTAGGTACCTGAGCAGACACATGTTTCTGTTGGCAGCAGAAATTCAGTAGATTCCAGGCAGGGCGGGCTGACAGTCAGAGTCATTTCAGAGCTTCCCAGTCGATGTGGCCGAGGAGGGGGGCACCCCGTTCACCTCCCCGTTGGATCACCACCCCACTGCTCGTGAGGCCCAGTGCAGGCTCCAGGTGAGCATGCCCATGGAGGGATCAGCCCAACTGGGAATGAAGAGGAAGAAGGGAAGGCCTGCTCCACACACACCACCCAGGACACAACCCAAGGCCCAGTCTCAGGCTGCCATGGAGCTCAGTACACCCGGCTCTGACCCCGAGCCCTGAGAAACCCTGCCCCCGAGGCAGCAGGAGGACCTGGGGCCCAGCATGGCAGAGCACAGAGGGGAGGAGCTTGGGGCTGTGCATGTGAGTGTGTGTGGAGGGGGTGCGGAGCTACACAGGGAGGAGTCCCCCAGAGCTGAGTCTGGGCCTGGAACAAAGGCTGGCCTCACACCACCCATCTTTCACAATGCAGTCAGAGTGCATCCTATGCTGGGTATTCTTTGCACTTATCTGGGAAGCTTTCTGTCCCCGTATACACACATCAAAATGCTGGCGATGGGTAAGCTCTTCTCTCACAGCTCTAGCACTGGCCTCTCATTACAACCAGACTCCACTTCCAAGTCCTGTCCCTACAGCTGTGGGTACTACAGGTGCAGGACCCAGGGATCCACTGAGGCGACATCGAGACCTGAGACTTCCCTTCCCAGACACCGGGCCAGCTGGGTACTGGCCAGCACACTGGGCATATCAGACCTCTGTGCCTGCAGGACCCCCAGCCACAGGCACCGATGTCCCACCCCCTCAATGAGAACATCCACCTCCACCTGCAACTGTACCTGCTCGGGCTTTGGCAGGAGAACCCAAGACAGGACATGAGTTACCACCTCTGCAGGGAGAGCCTGCCCTGGCTCCTGCCCAAGACCCAGATGCCCACGATGACTGATGCACCCCTGCAGGGAGAACGGGCCCCCGCTCTGGACAGAGACCTGGAGCCCTTTCTGGAAACACCTTGTCCAGGGGAGCACTTGGCTCTGCAGCCTCCGTCCCTGCCTGCTTCCTGTGGATGTCATCAACTCGCTCCCCACCCAGGGCAGCTTGAGTGCCCATCCCCTGAGCTTATTTGCATCTGGTGTGTGTGTAGCTTTCTTGTGATGTTTTATTTCTTTTGGCTTTATGTATTTTTTCCTGGTAAGTTTCTCTTAGTAAGTTTTACTTTAATTGATGCTATTTGGGCATATTAAGGCCTTCACAGTGCTGTGTAACCATCACCAATGTGTACATTCGCACCTTCTCATTCTATCCCCCCCCCTTCCCAGCAAATTCATGTCAAGCACTCCCCATTCCTCCTTCCCCCAACGGACATTTAGTCTTCTTCTTTCTCCACTTCTTCCCATTCTTTGGGTGTCCACAATCAATGTCAATCACTGAAATGATAGAAAAATAGATTTTTTTTTTCTGACAGAGAGGGAAATTTATAGGCGCTTAGTCTTGTTAGACTCTGCAGTCCAATGGTTCTTACAGTCCATGGAGTTATCTAGGCCAGAAAACTGGAATGGATAACTTTCCCATTCTCCATGGGATTTTTCTGACTCTCTACATATTGTAAGACTAAACTTGAGAATTCTCTTTTTTCATTTCATTTGGGTAACTGAAAGGACAGCGTAGGTACTTTCAGGATGTCATCTGCAAAACCAAGCCCTTTCGGCAAATCTGTTCAGAACGTTCCAGGTAGGCATTGCTGTTGTAAATTTGACATCTCAGCCAGAAGGGAGATTCGGAGCTCTTTCTGTTCCACAAACAAATTCACAGAAGAAGCCAAAAGAGAGAGCAGGAAAATGAACAACACCAAGACCAAAAAGCATTTCTCATTGGAAAAAGCTAGAGAAAACTCAACATCCTATGGCCCAAAAAAAGCCCTCTTGGAAATGAATGTTCAGTAAGGAAGAGAAGAAACATGTGAAGTTGGACAGGCCATACCCATGGCCAGTGTAGTTTCGAGATGACCTGACCTCTCAGATGAAGACACATGCCAGTGTAAACCCTTTGCAGACAGCAGCGATGGTCGTCACCATGTAAGAGTTTAGTCTGGTGTCAACATGCCCCAGGTACCACACAAGGGAGGAGACCTGGGTCCCTTCCTCTGCCCCACATCCTACCCTCAAGAAGGCAGCTGGCTCAGCCATGAGCTGCGACCACTTCCAGGTTAGACTCCAACTTGTTTTCTCTATGGACCGTGAACCTGCACAGAGTGGTCCTTCAGAACCTCAATAAAAGCGCCCCATCCCCTCTAGAGCCAGAAGCCTCCCCTGGCATCCAAACGCCTGTTGAGTCACTTTGGCCCAAGCCCTAGTTCTGGACCCCTGAAGCCTACTTCAGCCTCTCAGTTCAGTTCAGTTCAGTTGCTCAGTCGTGTTCGACTCTTTGCGACCCCATGAATTGCAGCACACCAGGCCTCCCTGTCCATCACCAACTCCCAGAGTTCACTCAGACTTGCAGCCATCGAGTCAGTGATGCCATCCAGACATCTCATCCTCATTCATCGCCTTCTTCTTCTGCCCCCCAATCCCTCCCAGCATCAGAGTCTTTTCCAATGAGTCAACTCTTTTCATGAGGTGGCCAAAGTACTGAATTTTCAGCTTTGGCATCATTCCTTCCAAAGCAATCAAAGGGTTGATCTCCTTCAGAATGGACTGGTTGGATCTCCTTGCATTCCAAGGGACTCCCAAGAGTCTTCTCCATCACCACAGTTCAAGAGCATCAATTCTTTGGTGCTCAGCCTTCTTCACTGTCCAACTCTCACATCCATACATGACTACTGGAAAAACCATAGCCTTGACTAGACGGACCTTAGTCGGCAAAGTAATGTCTCTGCTTTTGAATATGCTATCTTGGTTGGTCATAACTTTTCTTCCAAGGAGGAAGCGTCTTTTAATTTCATGGCTGCAATCACTTTCTGCAGAGATTTTGGAACCCCAAAAGTAAAGTCTGACACTGTTTCCACTGTTTCTCCATCTATTTCCCATGGGGTGATGGGACCAGATGCCATGATCTTTGTTTTCTGAATGTTGAGCTTTAAGCCAACTTTTCACTCTCCTCTTTCACTTTCATCAGGAGGCTTTTTAGTTCCTCTTCACTTTCTGCCATAAGGGTGGTGTCATCTGCATATCTGAGTTTATTGATATTTCTCCTGGCAATCTTGATTCAAGCTTGTGTTTCTTCCAGTCCAGCGTTTCTCCTGATGTACTCTGCAGTGTGAATAATCAGGTCATTTATACACAGATACCCAGCTGTCATATCTGAGATTTTGATTCACAGTCATGTCTGTCCTTCACATGGCAGCCAGGTGGGCCACCATACAGGCAAGGGAGAACACGAACTGTGCTTTAGAGAGGCATTGAAAAGACAGCAGTGGATACAACTTGTTGCAAACTGAAGGAGGGTCCCTGCACGTCTCAAAAAATGGCTCTCGAGTGCAGTTTTGGATAAGGGCCTCGATGGTGCAAAAGTAAGAGAGATACTCAGGGCCAAAGAGTCTTGGCCTCTCCTTTAGCAGCTCCAGTGGTAGCCTCTGAGCACAGGACAGCCAGTGTGGTCACATGAGCATGACTCTAATTTCCTCAGAAAACAGGAGGAAGGGAGCAGGGTGTGGGAGGACCCGCAGGTTGTGGTGAGGTGGATGAGGGAGCTTCCATTCCTTTCTTCAATGCAAACTGATTTTGTGAGTCTCTGAGATGCCAGACGGCAGTTAGCAAGTCAGGTCCCCGCAGCACGCAGTGTGGGCTGGGTGCATTAGCCCCTGTCACACGGACAAGCTTCACCATGTGGCTTCCTTGAGTTCTAACAGCAGGAACTTCGGGGTTTGTCTGGGTACACGCTTCCTTGCTATAGCTGAGTTACCCCCTTCTTAGAGCCCCAGTTTTGTCCTCTAGAATAAAGACATCAATTGCTGCATTAGCAGGTTGCTACCTTAAACCTGTGATGACTCTTTAGGTTAATTCTACAATTAGTAGCTGGTCTTAAGAGATACTGGGCTTCCCTGATACCTCAGCTGGTGAAGTATCCTTCTGCACTGCAGGAGAGCCCAGTGTGATTCCTGGGTCAGGAAATTCTGATCAGCTGCAGAAAAGCCAGGCTACCCAGTCCAATAGATTTTGGCCTCTCTGTGGCTCAGCCAGTAAAGAATCTGCCTGCATGCAGAGACCTGGGTTCGACCCCTGGGTTTGAAAAATCCCTTGGAGAAGCGAAAGGCTGCCCACTCCAGTTTTCTTGCCTGTAGAATTCCATGGATCCTATAGTCTATGGGTTCACAAGCACTCGGAAATGACAGAAGGACTTGTCCCTTCACTTTCAAGAGATATCCCCTGAATCCAGATTAGACTGGAGTCTCCCAGTGCCATCTGGTGTTTCTTTCCTGAAGCCAGCCAAAACCCACACACTTGCTTTTGCAGGGTCTCCACTTATCCTGCTGGACAGAAAAACCAGTGTTTTTACACAAGCTCACAGATAAGCAGGAGGACTCCCAGGCAGATGGCTTTCCTCTGGTTTCAGGTGGAGCTTCAGGACCAGAGCAGGAGTCAGCGCTCTCAAAACCTAAGCTCAGCAGGGTCCTCATTCTCAGAGGCCCGCCAGAGCCTCTGCCCTGATGGGAGCAGAAAGGTCGCCAATTGCCCCAGGCTGAACTCATGCTCCTCCCACTGCTGTAGACTGACCTCAGAAGCCCTGACTCTCCCAGCAGAACCAGAGCTCTTCTTCCCCTTGATTGTTGCCTGAGTCCCGGCCCTGGGCCCCGATTGGTCACTGCCCAAGTCCTGAGCCCATCATGGTAGCCAGGGAGGATGGAACACACAGATTGGACAGATTCAGGTCGTGTGTCCATACTCTCCAGGACACCTGTGAGGGCCTCACCATATGTCAGAGGTGGAGACAGTTCGATGCCCCAAGAGCAGGGCTGAGAATCAGGTCACTGTGTCCTTGTGCTCCGTATCCTGGGACGAGCTTGCACAACGTCTCTACACAGCACTTTGTTCTCTGCAGACAAAATATTCATGACACACCTCTTCCCTTCCCAAGCGTAGTTTCACCCAACACTATTCAAGGGAGAAAGGCCTCCTGTTTGAAGATACGTTTGGAGATCCCCCTCCTACCATCTAGGCTTCTTCTGTGTATCATAGTAGAATAATTGATTCAGTGAAAAAATACCCAGTAGCACCACCACATGCTGCTCTGTGTTTTCAAGATTCTTGCCTGTTTTGAGTAGCAGACATGGTCCAAGGTCCCTCAAATGGAGTGAATTTTGTCCAAGGAAGCCCCTGAGACACAGAATCCCTCGATCACGTTGCTGTCCCCCTTAAACTAGCAAATGTTTAAAAATGCATGATACTTCAATTATAAAGTAAGGTATTCACTCATCAGAAATTGTTATAAAATTTGTCGTTTTCCTTTCAATTGTTAGTTCTTAGTATGTGTCTTAATTGCTATGGTGGTGTTTTGTGAGGCAGGGATCCAACTTACTTTCCCAATGGGTGCAAAATAGCCCCAAGGGGCCTCCTCTCTTCCTTTACAAATTCAGTTCAGTTCAGTTCAGTCGCTCAGTCGTGTCCAACTCTCTGCGACCCCATGAATAGCAGCACACCAGGCCTCCCAGTCCATCACCATCTCCCGAAGTCCACTCAGACTCATGTCCATTGAGTCAGTGATGCCACCCAGCCATCTCATCCTCTGTCGTCCCCTTCTCCTCCTGCCCCCAATCCCTGTCAGCATCAGAGTCTTTTCCAATGAGTTAACTCTTCGCATGAGGTGACCAAAATACAGGAGTTTCAGCTTTAGCATCATTCCTTCCAAAATAATCCCAGGGCTGCCCTCCTTCAGAATGGACCGGTTGGATCTCCTTTCAGCCCGAGGGACTCTCAAGAGTTTTCTCCAACATCACAATTTTTGACACCGTTTCCACAATTCCCCATCTATTTGCTATGACGTGATGGGATAGAGGCCATGATCGTCGTTTTCTGAATGTTGAGCTTAAAGCCAACGTTTTCACTCTCCTCTTTCACTTTCATCAAGAGGCACTTTAATTCCTCTTCACTTTCTGCCAGAAGGGTGTTGTCATCTGCATATATGAGGTTATTGATAGTTCTCCCGGCAATCTTGATTCGAGCTTGTGCTTCTTCCAGCCCAGCCTTTCTCATGATGTTCTCTCCATAAAAGTTATAGAAGCAGGGGGACAATATACAGCCTTGACATACTCCTTTCCCTAGTTGTAACCAATCTTTTGTTCCATGTCAAGTTCTAACATTTGCTTTGTGACCTGCATATAGGTTTCTCAAGAGGCAGGTCAGGTGGCCTGGTATTCCCACCTCTTGAAAATTTTCCAACACTTTATTGTGATCCACATAGTCAAAGGCTTTGGCATAGTCAATAAAGCAGAAATAGATGTTTTTCTAGAAGTCTCTTGCTTTTTTGAGGATGCAGCAGATGATGGCAATTTGATCTCTGGTTCCTCTGCCTTTTCTAAAACTAGCTTGAATATCCGGAAGTTCACAGTTCATGTATTGCTGAAGCCTCACTTGGAGAATTTTGAGAGTTACTTTACTAGCGTGTGAGATGAGTGCAACTGTGAGGTAATTTGAACATTCTTTGGCCTTGGAATGAAAACTGACCTTTTCCAGTCCTGTGGTCACTGCTGAGTTTTCCAAATTTGCTGTCATATCGAGTGCAGCACTTTCACAGCATCATCTTTCAGGATTTGAAAGAGCTCAACTTGAAATCCATCACCTCCACTAGTTTCTTCATAGTGATGCTTAGGCCCACTAAACTGCATATTCCAGGATGTCTGATACTAGGTGAGTGATCACACCATCGTGATTATCTGGGTTGGGAAGATCTTTCTGTTACAGTTCTTCTGTGAATTCTTGCCACATCTTCTTAATATCCTCTGCTTCTTTTAGGTCCATACCATTTCTGTCTTTATCGAGCCCATATTTGCCTGAAATCATCCCTTGGTATCTCTCATTTTCTTGACGAGATCTCTAGTCTTTTCCACTCTTGTTTTCCTCTATTTCTTTGCATTGTTCGCTCCTGAAGGCTTTCTTATCTCTCCTTGTTATTCTTTGGAATGATGCATTCAGAGGCTTACATCTTTCCTTTTCTCCTTTGCTTTTCTCTTCTCTTCTCTTCACAGCTATTTGTAAGGCCTCCTCAGACAGCCATTTTGCTTTTCGCCTTTCTTTTTCTTGTTGACTCTCTTGATCCTTGTTCCTCTACAATGTCACGAACCTCCGTCCATAGTTCATCAGGCACTCTATCAGATCTGATCCATTAAATCTATTTCTCACTTCCACTGTATAATCATCAGGGGTTTGATTTAGGTCATACCTGAATTGTCTAGTGGTTTTTCCTACTTTCTTCGATTTAAGTCTAAATTTAGCAATAAGAATTTCATGGTCTGAGCCAGTCAGCTCCCCGTCTTGTTTCTGCACAATCTATGGACAGTGTGTGGCTGCACCTTTGGCTGCACAGAATGTTATCTGTCTGATTTCAGTGTTGACCATCTGATGATGTCCATGTGTAGAGTCTTCTCTTGTGTTGTGGGAAGAGGCTGTTTGCTATGATCAGTGCATTCTCTTGGCAAAATTCTATTATTTGCCCTGCTTCATTCCGTACTCCAAGGCCAAATTTGCCTATTACTCCAGGTGTTTCTTGACTTCCTACGTTTGCATTCCAGTCCCCTAGAATGAAAAGGACAACTTTATTGGGTGTTAGTTCGAAAAGGTCTTGAAAGTCTTCATAGAACCATTCAACGTCAACTTCTTCAGCATTACTGGTTGGGGCATAGGCTTGGATTACCTGATATTGAGTGGTTTGCCTTGGAAAGGAACAGAGATCATTCTGTCGTTTTTGAGAGGGCATCCAAGTACCGCATTTCAGATTCTTTTGTTGACCATGATGGCTACTCCATTTCTTCTAAGGGATTCCTGCCCACAGTAGGAGATATCATGGTCATCTGAGTTAAATTCACCCAACTCAGTCCATTTTAGTTCGCTGATTCCTAGAATGTCAATGCTCACTCTTGCCATCCCCTGTTTGACCACTTTCACTTTGCCTTGATTCCTGAACCTAACATTCCAGGTCCCAATGCAATATTGCTCTTTACAACGTCGGACTTGGCTTGTTTCATGAGTCACATCCACAACTGGGTATTGCGTTTGCTTTGGCTCCATCCCTTCAGTCTTTCTGGAGTTATTTCTCCACTGATTTCCCTGTTAGCTTACTGGGCACTAACCGACCTGGCAGTTCCTCTTTCAGTATCCTCTCATTTTGCCCTTTCATACTGTTCATGGGGGTACTCAAGGCAAGAATACTGAAGTGGTTTGCCATTCCCTTCTCCAGTGGACCACATTCTGTCAGCCCTTTCCAACATGACCGGTCTGCCTTGGGTCTCATGGCATGGCCTAGTTTCATTGAGTTAGACAAGGTTGTGGTCCATGTGATCAGATTGGCTAGTTGTCTGTGATTATGGTCTCAATGTGTCTGCCCTCTGATGCCATCTCACAACACCAACCGTCTTTCTTGGGTTTCTCTTACCTTGATCGTGGTGTATCTATTCATAGCTGCTCCAGCAAAGCGCAGCCACTGCTCCTTACCTTGGACGAGGGGTATCTCATCAGGGCCGCCCCTCCTGACCTTGAACATGGAGTAGTTCCTCTCGGCCCTCCTGCATCCGCACACAATCTTTAGTGGCGTTGAAACTACAAATCTGTGTGTGAATCACAAGTAAAGTGAAGTGGCTCAGTCGTGTCCGACTCTTTGTGACTCCATGGACTGTAGCCCACCTGGCTCCTCCATAAATGGAATTTTCTAGGTCAGAGTACTGGAGTGGTTTGCCATTTCCTTCTCCAGAGGATCTTCCCATCCCAGGGATAAAACCAGGGTCCCACATTGCGGGCAGACGCTTTACCAACTGAGCCACCAGTGAATCAAGCTTTCACAAATCAAGAAGATTGTAAACTGAACATAAGAGACGAGTTGCAAGTGATGTATCTGATAAGCGGTTCCTATGTAAAATAGACTAAGGACAAACAGCACTCACGTCTCCAAGAAAAAACACACTGCCCTTGCCTCATCCCCCAGCACCAACTCTAACCTAAACACTTGATCTCACTCTAACCTATCCCTAAAACCTATCCCTAAGCTAACAATATCCATGTGCATTCAATGGCATCCATCCATACACAGGAGAGGCAGAGAGAAAGAGAAAAAGGAAGACAGAGACTGAATTTCTAAAGGAAAAGAAAGGCATTTCTAGAGAGAGACACTGAACAAGAGAGAGGAGATGAGCAGAGTTTACAGACCTTTTCATAAATCTATCTGAAAGTTAGAAGCAGTGACAAGTGCCCATCCACCGCAGAAGTGGGAAAATGACCCAAGCTTATAAGAGTAAAGGAGTAGAATGCAGGGAGCCATTATAGGCTTAGTCACCCACGGAAGCCAAGATGGGGCACTTGAACCAAAATCTCAATGGAAGAAGTACAACCAGAAAGCTGGGTCCTCTTTTAAATAAGAGAAGGTGACCTTCCAGTCTTCCTTTCAGTCCTCCTTTGGCGGAAGCGGGAGTGTTGGGTCTCAAAATAGGCAGGAAGGGGAGTGCCTTTTCTGAGGTCCCAGAGCCCATCCAGGCCTGTTTCTGCCCCATTCTGTGCTAGGTCAGCCATGTATTGAATCTTGCCTTTGGGAAGTCCCAGGGCACAAGCTCCTTGTGATACCAGCCCCAGGTTGAAAGACATGTAGGTGCTGTAGGCTTACAGACCAAGGCATTAGATGAGAGATTGACCCCACTCTGCAGATGGAGAGACTAGGGAAACCCTGAGAGGCATATGGCTAGTCAAGGAACACATCACAGACAAGAAGCAGCCTGTCTGAAAGAGCTGGGTCCTCAGAGCTCAGGCGCTGGCTGCACCCAAGCCTTCCAAAGCTGTGGGGTGAGCGGTGTGCGTGTCACTGTGTCTGCACATGGCCTAAGGGGATGGGTGAACAGACAGAAACGCAGAGGTTCCCTTGGGGGGCTTTGTGTAACAGACCCCAGCAGGAAACTCAGGAAATGATGTCACTTCCTGGCAACAGAACCCAACAGAACACGGAAACCAGATATCCAGGCTTCACAGCGGAGAGGAGCCCCCAGCAAGTTTGTGAACAGCCAGGATATTTTGCTGTTTGCCCCTTCCCAGAGGCCGGAACTCGGGAGAGCTCACCGGCTGAATGTGTGGAAACGCAGTTGATGCTGCTTCAGGACGCCCCGCGAGAGGCTTCTGGCCCTTTGCCTGAGGAACAGAAAGGTAACAGGGGAGCTCCAGCCCAGGCCAGGTCCCTTCTCCCATCCCATCTGGGTAACCCTGAGTCCTTTCCCTGTGTGGGTTCATGGGGGTTTCCTGGGGTATCTCTGCCTCAAGCAAGCTGCTGCAGATGTGGCTCACAAGTCTGTGGGCTGGGTGTGTCCACACCCCAGGGGAGACCAGGCTGGGTGGGATTGGAAGAGTCCAGGCAGCACCGGCTGCCCAGGAAGACTCCATGCCCTTAGGGGTTTCTCCTTCGTCCAGGGTAGGTACCTGAGCAGACACATGTTTCTGTTGGCAGCAGAATTTCGAGCAGGCAGAAGCAGCCGCCATACAGTTCAGGCCCAGCTCAGTAGACTCCAGGCAGGGCAGGCTGATGGTCAGAGTCATTTCAGAGCTTCCCAGTCGATATGGCCGAGGAGGGGGGCACCCCGTTCACCTCCCCGAGGGAGGCATTGGATCACCACCCCACTGCTCGTGAGGCCCAGTGCAGGCTCCAGGTGAGCATGCCCATGGAGAGATCAGCCCAACTGGGAATGAAGAGGAAGAAGGGAAGGCCTGCTCCACACACACCACTCAGGACACACCCTGGGGCCCAGTCTCAGGCTGCCATGGAGCTCAGTACACCCGGCTCTGACCCCGAGCCCCGAGAAACCCTGCCCCCGAGGCAGCAGGAGGACCTGGGGCCCAGCATGGCAGAGCACAGAGGGGAGGAGCTTGGGGCTGTGCATGTGAGTGTGTGTGGAGGGGGTGCGGAGCTACACAGGGAGGAGTCCCCCAGAGCTGGGTCTGGGCCTGGAACAAAGGCTGGCCTCACACCACCCATCTTTCACAATGCAGTCAGAGTGCATCCTATGCTGGGTATTCTTTGCACTTATCTGGGAAGCTTTCTGTCCCCGTATACACACATCAAAATGCTGGCGATGGGTAAGCTCTTCTCTCACAGCTCTAGCACTGGCCTCTCATTACAACCAGACTCCACTTCCAAGTCCTGTCCCTACAGCTGTGGGTACTACAGGTGCAGGACCCAGGGATCCACTGAGGCGACATCAAGACCTGAGACTTCCCTTCCCAGACACCGGGCCAGCTGGGTACTGGCCAGCACACTGGGCATATCAGACCTCTGTGCCTGAAGGACCCCCAGCCACAGGCACCGATGTCCCACCCCCTCAGTGAGAACATCCACCTCCACCTGCAACTGTACCTGCTCGGGCTTTGGCAGGAGAACCCAAGACAGGACATGAGTTACCACCTCTGCAGGGAGAGCCTGCCCTGGCTCCTGCCCAAGACCCAGATGCCCACGATGACTGATGCACCCCTGCAGGGAGAACGGGCCCCCGCTCTGGACAGAGACCTGGAGCCCTTTCTGGAAACACCTTGTCCAGGGGAGCACTTGGCTCTGCAGCCTCCATCCCTGCCTGCTTCCTGTGGATGTCATCAACTCGCTCCCCACCCAGGGCAGCTTGAGTGCCCTTCCTCTGAGCTTATTTGCATCTGGTATGTGTATAGCTGTCTTGTGATGTTTTATTTTTTTATGGCTTTATGTATTTTTTTTCTGTTAGGTTTCTGTTGGTAAAATTTACTTTAATTGATGCAATTTGGGAATATTAAGCCCTTCACAGTGCTGTGTAACCATCACCAATGCCTACATACGTACCTTCTCATTCTATCCTCCCACTTCCCAGCAAATTCATGTCAAGCACTCCCCATTTCTCCTTCCCCCACCTGACAACATTTAGTCTTTTTCTTTTTCCTCTTCTTCCCATTCTTTGGGTGTCCACAATCAATGCCAGTCACTGAAATGATAGAAAAAACAATTTTTTTTTTTTTTCTGGCGGAGAGGGAATTTATAGGTGCTTAGTCTTGTAAGACTCTTTTCAATCCCATGGTTTTTAAAGTCCGTGGAGTTATCTAGGCCAGAAAACTGGAATGGGTAACTTTTCCTTTCTCCAGGGCATTTTTTCTGACTCTCCACATATCTATCCCACGTTGAAGGTCAGGAAAGGTGGTGGTAAGGAGATACTCCTCATCCAAGTTAAGGAGGAGTGGCTGTGCTTTCCTGGAGCAGCCGTGAAGAGTTACCCCACGCCCAAGGTAAGAGAAACTTAAGTAAGATGGTAGGTGTTGCAAGAGGGCATCAGAGGGCAGACACACTGAAAGCATACTCACAGAAAACTAGTCAATCTAGTCACACTAGGACAGCAGCCTTGTCTAACTCAATGAAACCAAGCCATGCCTGCGGGGCAACCCAAGATGGGTGGGTCATGGTGGAGAGGCCTGGCAAAGCGTGGTCCACTGGAGAAGGGAATGGTAAACCACTTCAGTATTCTTGCCTTGAGAACCCCATGAACAGTATGAAAAGGCTAAATGATAGGATACCAAAAGAGGAACTCCCCTGGTCATTAGGTGCCCAATATGCTACTGAAGATCAGTGGAGAAATAACTCCAGAAAGAATGAAGGGATGGAGCCAAAGCAAAAACAATACCCAGCTGTGGATGTGACTGGTGGTAGAAGCAAGATCCGATGCTGTAAAGAGCGATATTGCATAGGAACCTGAAATGTCAGTTCATGAATCAAGGCAAATTGGAAGTGGTCAAGCAAGAGATGGCAAGGGTGAACGTCGACATTCTAGGAATCAGCAAACTAAAATGGACTGGAATGGGTGAATTTAACTCAGATGACCATTATATCTACTACTGTGGGCAGGAATCCCTCAGAAGAAATGGAGTAGCCATCAGGGTCAACAAAAGAGTCCGAAATGCAGTACTTGGATGAAATCTCAAAAATGACAGAATGATCTCTGTTCGTCTGCAAGGCAAACCATTCAATATCACAGCTATCCAAGTCTATGCCCCAACCAGTAATGGTGAAGAAGCTGAAGTTGAAAGGTTTTATGAAGACCTACAAGATCTTTTAGAACTAACACCCAAAAAAAGATGTTCTTTTCATTAAAGGGGACTGGAATGCAAAAGTAGGAAGTCAAGAAACACCTGGAGTAACAGGCAAATTTGGCCTTGGAGTGTGGAATGAAGCAGGGCAAAGACTAATAGAGTTTTGCCAAGAAAATGCACTGGTCATAGCAAACACCCTCTTCCAACAACACAGGAGAAGACTCTACACATGGACATCATCAGATGGTCAACACCGAAGTCAGATTGATTATATTTTATGCAGCCAAAGATGAAGAAGCTCTATACAGTCAACAAAAACAAGACCAGGAACTGACTGTGGCTCAGATCATGAACTCCTTATTACCAAATTCAGATTTAAATTGAAGAAAGTAGGGGAAACCACTAGACCATTCAGGTATGACCTAAATCAAATCACTTATGATTATACAGTGGACATGAGAAATAGATTTAAGGGCCACGATCTGATAGATAGAGTGCCTGATGAACTATGGAATGAGGTTTGTGACATTGTACAGGAGACAGAGATCAAGACCATCCTCATGGAAAAGAAATGGAAAGAAGCAAAATGGCTGTCTGAGGAGGCCTTACAAATAGCTATGAAAAGAAGGGAGGCAAAAAGCAAAGGAGAAAGGGAAAGATATAAGCATCTGGATGCAGAGTTCCAAAGAATAGCAAGAAGAGATAAGAAAGCCTTCTTCAGTGATCAATGCAAAGAAATACAGGAAAACAACAGAATGTGAAAGACTAGAGATTTCTTCAAGAAAATTAGAGATACCAAGGGAACATTTCATGCAAAGATGGGCTCGATAAAGGACAGAAATGGTATGGACCTAACAGAAGCTGAAGATATTGAGAAGAGATGGCAAGAATACCCAGAAGAATTGTACAAAAAAGATCTTCAGGACCCAGATAATCACAATGGTGTGATCACTAATCTAGAGCGTGACATTTTGGAAAGTGAAGTCAAGTGGGCCTTAGCATCACTACAAACAAAGCTAGTGGAGGTGATGGAATTCCAGTTGAGCTGTTTCAAATCCTGAAAGATGATGCTGTGAAAGTGATGCACTCAATATGCCAGCAAATTTGGAAAACTCACCAGTGGCCACAGGACTGGAAAAGGTCAGTTTTCATTTCAATTCCAAAAAAAGGAAATGCAAAAGAATGCTCAAACTACCGAACAATTGCACTCATCTCACATGCTAGTAAAGTAATGCTCAAAATTCTCCAAGCCAGGCTTCAGCAATACATGAACCGTGAACTCTCTGATGTTCAAGCTGGTTTTAGAAAAGGTGAGGGCCAGAGATCAAATTGCCAACATCTGCTGGATCATAGAAAAAGCAAGAGAGTTCCAGAAAAACATCTATTTCTGCTTTATTGACAATGCAAAAGCCATTGACTGTGTGGATCGCAATCAACTGGAAAATTCTGAAAGAGAATTGAATACCAGACCAACTAACCTGCCTCTTAAGAAATCTGTATGCAGGTCAGGAAGCAATAGTTAGACCTGGACATGGAACAACAGACTGGTTCCAAATAGGAAATGGAGCACATCAAGGCTGTATATTTTCATCCTGCTTATTTAACTTATATGCAGACTCTATCATGAGAAACGCTGGACTGGAAGAAACACAAGCTGGAATCAAGATTGACGGGAGAAATGTCAGTAACCTCAGATATGCAGACGACACCACCCTTATGGCAGAGAGTGAAGAGGAGCTAAAAAGCCTCTTGATGAAAGTGAAAGAGGAGAGTGAAAAGTTGGCTTAAAGCTCAACATTCAGAAAACGAAGATCATGGCATCCGGTCCCATCACTTCATGGGAAATAGATGGGGAAACAGTGGAAAGAGTGTCAGACTTTATTTTTGGGGGCTCCAAAATCACTGCAGATGGTGACTGCAGCCATGAAATTAAAAGACGCTTACTCCTTGGAAGAAAATTTATGACCAACTTAGGTAGTATATTCAAAAGCAGAAACATTACTTTGCTGACTAAAGTTCTTCTAGTCAAGGCTATGATTTTTCCTGTGGTCACGTATGGATGTGAGAGTTGGACTGTGAAGAAGACTGAGCTCCGAAGAAATGATGCTTTTAAACTGTGGTGTTGGAGAAGACTCTTGAGAGTCCCTTGGACTGCAAGGAGATCCAACCAGTCCATTCTGAAGGAGATCAGCCCTGGGATTTCTTTGGAAGGAATGATGCCAAAGCTGAAATTCCAGTACTTTGGCCACCTCATGAGAAGAGGTGACTCATTGGAAAAGACTCTGATGCTGGGAGGGATTGTGGGCAGGAGGAGATGGGGATGACCGAGGATGAGATGGCAGGATGGCATCACAGACTCGATGGACGTGAGTCTGAGAGAACTCCAGGAGATGGTGATGAACAGGGAGGCCTGGTGTGCTGCGATTCATGGGGTCGCAAAGAGTCAGAAACGACTGAGCGACTGAACTGAACATATTGTAAGATTAAACTTGAGAATTCTCTTTTTTATTTCATTTGAAGTAGCCTTTGGGTAACTGAAAGGACAGTGCAGTTACTTTCAGGATGTCATCTGCAAAACCAAGCCCTTTTGACAAGTGTGGTCCGAACATTCCAGGTATGCATTGCTGTTATAAATGTGACATCTCAGCCAGAAGGGAGATTCGGAGCTCTTCCTGTTCCACAAACAAATTCACAGAAGAAGCCAAAAGAGAGAGCTGGAAAATGAACACCAACGACCAAAAAGCATTCCTCATTGGACAAAGCTAGAGAAAACCTAAAATCCTATGGCCCAAAAACCTGCTTGGAAATGAATGTTCAGTAAGGAAGAGAAGAAACATGTGAGGATGGACAGGCCATGCTCATGGCCAGTGTAGTTCGAGATGGCCTGACCTCTCATATGAAGACACATGCCAGTGTAAACCCTTTGCAGACAGCAGCGATGGTCGTCACCGTGTGTTTAGTAGGGTGTTAACATGCCCCGGGTACCACACAAGGGAGGAGACCTGGATCTCTTTCTCTGTCCCACATCCCACCCTCAAGAAGGCAGCTGGCTCAGCCATGAGCTGTGACCATCTCCAGGGTAAACTACACCTTGCCTTCTCTATGCACCATGAACCTGCACACAATGGTCCTTCAGAACCTCAAGAAACTCGCCCCATCCCCACTAGAGCCAGAAGACTCTCCTGGCACCCAAACGCCTGTTGAGTCACTTTGGCCCAAGCCCTAGTTCTGGACGCCTGGAGCCTACTTCAGCCTTTACAGTGTGAATAATCAGGTCCTTTATACACATAATCCCAGCTGTCAGATCTGATCTTTGTATTCACAGTCAGCTCTGTCCCTCCCATGGCAGCTAGGTGGCCAGCCATGCAGGCAAAGGAGCACATGAGATGAGTTTCAAGGGAGGCATTGAAAGGACAGCAGTGGACACAACTTGTTGCAAACTGAAGGAAGGTCCCTGCGCATCTCAGAAAAAGCCTCTGGTGTGCAAGTGTGGCAGAGGGCCACGATGGTGCAAAGGAAAGAGTGATACTCAGGCCAACGTTTCTCGGCCACTCCTTCAGCAGCTCCAGTGGTAGCCTGTGAGCATTGGACAGTCAATGTGGTCACATGAGCATGACTCTAATTTCCTCAGAAAGCAAGAGAAAGGGAGTAAGGTGTGGGAGGACCCGGAGGATGTGGTGGGGTGGATGAAGGGAGCTTCCATTCCTTTCTTCAATGCAAACTGATTTTTTGAATCTCTGAGCTCCCAGACGACATTTACCAAGTCAGGTCCCCACAGCACCCAGTTTGGACTGGGTGCTTTAGCCACTGTCACACGGACAAGCTTCACCATGTGGCTTCCTTGAGTTCTAACAGCAGGAACTTCGGGGTTTGTCTGGGTACACACTTCCTTGCTATAGCTGAGTTACCCCCTTCTTAGAGCCCCAGTTTTGTCCTCTAGAATAAAGACATCAATTGCTGCATTAGCAGGTTGCTACCTTAAACCTGTGATGACTCTTTAGGTTAATTCTACAATTAGTAGCTGGTCTTAAGAGATACTGGGCTTCCCTGATACCTCAGCTGGTGAAGTATCCTTCTGCACTGCAGGAGAGCCCAGTTTGATTCCTGGGTCAGGAAATCCTGGTCAGCCTCAGAAGGGTCAGTATACCCAGTCCAATATTCTTTGGCCTCTCTGTGGCTCAGGCGCTAAAGAATCTGCCTGCATGCAGAGACCTGGGTTTGACCCCTGGGTTTGGAAGATCCCTTGGAGAAGGGAAAGGCTGCCCACTCCAGTTTTCTTGCCTGTAGAATTCCATGGATCCTATAGTCTATGGGTTCACAAACAGTCGGACACAGCAGAAGGACTTGTCCCTTCACTTTCAAGGGATATCCCCTGAATCCAGATTAGACTGGAGTCTCCCAGTGCCATCTGGTGTTTCTTTCCTGAAGCCAGCCAAAACCCACACACTTGCTTTTGCAGGGTCTCCACTAGGCCCGCTGGACAGAAAAACCAGTGTTTTTACACAAGCTCACAGATAAGCAGGAGGACTCCTAGGCAGGCCACTTCCCTCTGTTCTCAGGTGGAGCTTCAGGACCACAGCAGGAGCCAGTGCTCTCAAATCGTGGGCTTAGCAGCACCCTCATTCTCAAGCCGGTGCCTCTGCCCTGATGGGAGCAGAAAGGTCGCCAATTGCCCCAGGCTGAACTCACGCTCCTCTCACTGCTGTAGACTGACGTCACCAGCCCCGCCCCTTCCAACTGAACCAGAGCTCCTCTTCCCCTTGATTGTTGCCTAAGTCCCGGCCCTGGGCCCCGATTGGTCACTGCCCAAGTCCTGAGACCATCATGGTAGCCAGGGAGGATGGAACACACAGATCGGACAGATTCAGGTCATGTGCCCATACTCTCCAGGACACCTGTGAGGGCCTCACCATATGTCAGAGGTGGAAACAGTTCGATGCCCCAAGAGCAGGGCTGAGAATCAGGTCACTGTGTCCTTGTGCTCCGTGTCCTGGGACGAGCTTGCACAACGTCTCTACACAGCACTTTGTTCTCTGCAGACAAAATATTCATGACATACCTCTTCCCTTCCCAAGCATAGTTTCACCCAACACTATTCAAGGGAGAAAGGCCTCCTGTTTGAAGATAGGTTTGGAGATCCCCCTCCTAGCATCTAGGTTTCTTCTGTGTGTCATGGTAGAATAATTGATTCAGTGAAAAAATACCCACTAGCACCACCACATGCTGCTCTGTGTTTTCAGGATTCTTGCCTGTTCTGAGTAGAGGACATAGTCCAGGGCCCCGCAAATGGAGTGAAATTTGTCCAAGGAAGCCCCTGAGACACTGAATCCCTTAATCACATTGCTGTCAGCCTTAGACTAACAAATCTTTAAAAATGCATAATACCTCGATTATAAAGTAAGATATTCACTCTCAGAAATTGTTATAAAATTTGTCAAGTTTTTCTTTCAATTGTTGGTTCTTCGTATGTGTCTTAATTGCTATGGTGGTGTTTTGTGAGGCAGGGATCCAACTTTCCCAATGGGTGCAAAATAGTCCCAATGGGCCTGCTCTCTTCCTTTACATTTTAAGTTCAGTTCAGTTCAGTCACTCAGTCGTGTCCGACTCTCTGAGAACCCATGAATCACAGCACGCCAGGCTTCCCTGTCCATCACTAACCCCCGGAGTCCACTCAGACTCATGTCCATTGAGTCAGTGATGCCATCCAGCCATCTCATCGTCTGTCGTCCCCTTCTCTTCCTGCCCCCAATCCCTCCCAGCTTCAGAGTCTTTTCCAATGAGTCAACTCTTCGCATGAGGTGGCCAAAGTACTGGAGTTTCAACTTCAGCATCATTCCTTCCAAAATAATCCCAGAGCTGCCCTCCATCAGAATGGACTGGTTGGATCTCATTGCAGTCCAAGAGACTCTCAAGAGTTTTCTCCAACACCACAGTTTCAAAGCATCAATTCTTCGGCACTCAGCTTTCTTCACAGTCCAACTCTCACATCCATACAAGAAAACTGGGAATATCATAGCCTTGACTAGACAGAACTTTGTTGGCATAGTAATTAATGTCTCTGCTTTTGAATATGCTATCTAGTTGGTCATAACTTTCCTTCCAAGGAGTAAGCGTCTTTTAATATCATGGCTGCAGTCACCATTTGCAGTGGTTTTGGAGCCCCCTCAAAATAATGTCTGACACTGTTTCCAGAATTCCCCATCTATTTACCATGACGTGATGGGACAGAGGCCATGATCTTCGTTTTCTGAATGTTGAGCTTGAAGCCAATGTTTTCACTCTCGTCTCTCACTTTCATCAAGAGGTACTTTAATTCCTCTTCACTTTCTACCAGAAGGGTGTTGTCATCTGCATATATGAGGTTATTGATAGTTCTCCCGGCAATCCTGATTCGAGCTTGTGCTTCTTCCAGCCCAGCCTTTCTCATGATGTTCTCTCCATATAAGTTATAGAAGCAGGGGGACAATATACAGCCTTGACGTACTCCTTTCCCTAGTTGTAACCAATCTGTTGTTCCATGTCAAATTCTAACATTTGCTTCATGACCTGCATATAGCTTTCTCAAGAGGCAGGTCAGGTGGTCTGGTATTCCCACCTCTTGAAAATTTTCCAACACTTTATTGTGATTCACACAGTCGAAGGCTTTGGAATAGTCAATAAAGCAGAAATAGATGTTTTTCTAGAAGTCTCTTGCTTTTTTGAGGATGCAGCAGATGATGGCAATTTGATCTCTGGTTCCTCTGCCTTTTCTAAAACTAGCTTGAATATCTGGAAGTTCACGGTTCATGTATTGCTGAAGCCTCTCTTGGAGCATTTTGAGTATGACTTTACTGGCGTGTGAGATGAGTGCATCTGTGCTGTAGTTTGAGCTTTCTTTGGCCTTGGAATGAAAACTGACCTTTTCCAGTCCTGTGGCCACTGCTGAGTTTTCCAAATTTGCTGTCATATCGAGTGCTGCACTTTCACAGCATCATTTTTCATGATTTGAAAGAGCTCCACTGGAAACCCATCACCTCCACTAGTTTCTTCGTAGTAATGCTAAGGCCACTTGCCTTCATATTCCAGGATGTCTGATACTAGGTTAGTGATCACACCATCGTGATTATCTGGGTCGTAAAGATCTTTCTGGGCGGTCCTAAGATGGTGGAGCAATAGGATGGGGAGACCACTTCCTCCCTCACAAATTCATCAAAAGAACATTTTAACGCTGAGTAAATTCCATAAAAAAAAAAAAAAACCTTCTGAATGCTGGCAGAAAACATCAGGCACCCAGAAAAGCAGATCATTGTCTTCAAATACAGGTAGGAAAAAATATAAAAGACAAAAAAGGAGACAAAGGAGGTAGGGAGGGAGCTCCGTCCCGGGAAGGGAATCTTAAGAGAAGTTTCCAAACACCAGGAAACACTCTCGCTGCCGAGTCTGTGGTGAGCCTTGGAAGCACAGAGGCAACATAACAGGAACAAAAATAAACAAATAATTAAAACCAGCAGATTATGAGCCCAACAGAGAAGCAGTGCAGACACCTGTATTAGCTGGGCAGGGAGGTGCGGGAGGTGCGGGAGGCGTGGGCTGCAGTGCTTCATAAGATTCGGGCCAGAACACCCCATGCGTAACTATAGCAAACTAACTTGGGCTAGCAAACCAGACTGTGGGATAGCTATCACACCACGCGCAAAGCTCGAACATAAGACACCACCAGGACCATGCACAGAACAAAGAATGGAACAGAAATAGTCAGCTGCAGACCATCCCCCTCCGGTGACAGGAAGCCAAAGCCGTAAGGGCTGGAAGGGGGCAATCGCAGCCCAAGAGAGACATTACCTACAAAAATGCAAGCAGGCTTCTTTGCTAACTAAGACTTCTTGGGGTTCTGGACTGTCATCATCTGCCAGAGTAGGAACGCCAGTGATACACCCAGAAAACTGAGCAGCAGAGACGGGAAAGGTGATAAGTCGCAGTGACTGTGCTCGCCAAACACCTGAGCTATTCGGACCTGAGAAGGGCACAAAACGCAGGCCCAACTGAACCTGTGCCTCTAAGGATTACCTGAGCGCCGAGCCTGAGCGATGTAGACTGGAGAGGTGCATGCAGCCTAGGGCCAGCCTCATACGGTTCCCGGTGGAGCAACATAGAGCCTGAGTGGTGTGCACCAGGAGCAGGGGCAGGCCCAGTGGGGCTGAGACACTGCGAGCACATGCCACTTTTATTTGTTTGCAGCATCCCTCCCTCCCCACAGCGCGACTGAACAAGTGAGCCTAAAACAAACAAACAAACAAAAATGTCCACCACCGCTCCCCCCTGTCAGGGTGGAAATCAGACACTGAAGAGACCAGCAAACAGAAGAAGTTAAACAGAGGGAACCGCCTTGGAAGTGACCCCACTCTACCCACAACACCAGAGAAAGGGCCAGATATATCTTTACTATTTTTATGATCATTCATTTTTGTTGTTGTTGTTGATATTGTTGGGTGATTGTTTTTTCTTTTCGTTTTCTTCCTTTTTTTTTTTTTACCTTTTTAAATTTTTAAGTCCTCTATTTCTTCTTTAATTTTTATTTTTATAAGCTACTATTACTTCTAAAAAAAAAAGACCCTATTTTTGAAGCAAATGCCATATATAGTCTTTTTGTGGTTGTTGTTGTAGTTCAATAATTCTTGTGGCTTTTTTTTCTTTTTTTCTTTCTTCTCCTTCTTCTTCTTCTTTTCTTTAATATTGTATTTTTAAAAATCCAACCTCTACTCTAGATGTTTAATCTTTGCTTTTTGGTATTTGATGTCAATATTGTACTTTAAAAAACACAATCTTCAGTATCCAATTTTACCTGAGAGTGAGATTAGTGGCTTGACCACTCTTATTCTTTGGACTCTCCTTTTTCTCCACCAGGTGGCCTCTGTCTCTTCCCTCCCTCTTCTCTTCTCTACCCAACTCTGTGAAATCTGTGTGTTGCAGACGGTGGAGAACACTTAGGGAACTGGTTACTGGCTGGATCTGTCTCTCTCCTTTTCATTTCCCTCTTTTATCCTCCTGGCCACCTCTGTCTGCTTCCTCCCTCTCCTCTTCCCTGTATAACTCCGTGAAAACCTCTGAGAGGTCCAGACTGTGGAGTGCATATAAGGAAGTGATTACTGGCTAGCTTGCTCTCTCCTCTTTTGATCCCATCTTATCTCATTCCAGTTGCCTGTAACTACCCCCTCCTTCTTCTCTTCTCCATGTAACTTAATGAACCTCTCTGGGGATCCCTCAATGTGGAGAAACTTTTCATCTTTAACCTAGATGTTTTATCATCAGTGCTGTATAGATGGAGAAGGCTTGAGGCTACTGTAAAAATAAAACTGAAAACCAGAAGCAGGAGGCTTAAGTCCAAATCCTGAGAACATCAGAGAACCCCTGAATTCAGGGAACATTAATCAATAGGAGCCCATCAAATGCCTCCATACCTACACTGAAACTAAGCACTACCCAAGGGCCAACAAGTTCCAGAGCAAGACATACCACGCAAATTCTCCAGAAACACAGGAACACACCCCTGAGCTTCAATATAAAGGCAGCTTAAAGTTACTCCAATATCATTGACGTCTCATAACCCATTACTGGTCACTCCATTACACTCCAGAGAGAAGAAATCCGCCTTGACCCATCAGAACTCCAACACAAACCTCCCTAACCAAGAAACCTTGACAAACCACTGATACAACCCCACCCACAGTGAGGAAACTCCATAATAAAGAGAACACCACAAATTCCCAGAATATTGAAAGGCCACCCCAAACTCAGCAATATAACCAAGATGAAGAGACAGAGTAATACTCAGCAGGTAAAGGAACAGGAGAAATACCCACCAAACCAAACAAAAGAGGAAGAGATAGGGAATCTACCTGAGAAAGAATTCCAAATATTGATAGTGAAAATGATCCAAAATCTTGAAATAAAAATAGAATCACAGATAAATAGACTGGAGACAACAATTGAAAAGATGCAAGAAAGGTTTGACAAGGACCTAGAAGAAATACAAAAGAGTCAATATATAATGAATAATGCAATAAGTGAGATCAGAAACACTCTGGAGGCAACAAATAGTAGAATAACGGAGACAGAAGATAGGATTAGGGAAATAGAAGATAGAATGGTAGAAATAAATGAACCCAAGTGGAAAAAAGAAAAACGAATTAAAATAAATGAGGACAATCTCAGAGACCTCCAGGACAATATGAAACACTCCAATATTCGAATTATAGGAGTCCAGAAGAAGAAGACAAAAAGAAAGACCATGAGAAAATACTTGAGAAGATAATAGTTGAAAACTTCCCTAAAATGGGGAAGGAAATAATCACCCAAGTCCAAGAAACCCAGAGAGTTCCAAATAGGATAAACCCAAGGCGAAACTCCCCAAGACACATATTAATCAAATTAACAAAGATCAAACACAAAGAACAAATATTAAAAGCAGCAAGGGAAAAAAAAAAAACAACAAATAACACACAAGGGGATTCCCATAAGGATAACTGCAGATCTTTCAATAGAAACTCTTCAGGCCAGGAGGGAATGGCAAGACATACTTAAAGTGATGAAAGAAAATAACCTACAGCCAAGATTACTGTACCCAGCAAGGATCTCATTCAAATATGAAGAAGAAATAAAAAGCTTTACAGACAAGCAAAAGCTGAGATAATTCAGCACCAGCAAACCAGCTCTCCAACAAATGCTAAAGGATATTCTCTAGACAGGAAACACAAAAAGGGTGTATAAACCCGAACCCAAAACAGTAAAGAAAATGGCAATGGGATCATACTTATCAATAATTACCTTAAACGTAAATGGGTTGAATGCCCCAACCAAAAGGCAAAGACTGGCTGAATGGATACAAAAACAAGATCCCTATATATGCTGCCTACAAGTAACCCACCTCAAAACAAGGGACACATACAGACTGAAAGTGAAGGGCTGGAAAAAGATATTCCACACAAATAGAGACCAAAAGAAAGCAGGAGTAACAATACGCATATCCGATAAAATAGACTTTAAAACAAAGACTGTGAAAAGAGACAAAGAAGGCCACTACATAATGATCAAAGGATCAATCCAAGAAGAAGATAAAACAATTATAAATATATATGCACCCAACATAGGAGCACCGCACTATGTAAGACAAATGCTACCAAGTATGAAAGGGGAAATTAACAGTAACACTACAATAGTGGGAGACTTTAATACCCCACTCACACCTATGGACAGATCGACTAAACAGAAAATTAACAAAGAAATGCAAACTTTAAATGATACAATAGACCAGTTAGACCTAACTGATATCTATAGGACATTTCACCCCAAAACAATGAATTTCACCTTTTTCTCAAGTGTGCATGGAACCTTCTCCAGGATAGATCACATCCTGGGCCATAAATTTAACCTTGATAAAGTCAAAAAAACTCGAAATCATTCCAAGCATCTTTTCTGACCATAATGCATAAAGATTAGACCTCAATTACAGGAGAAAAAATATCAAAAATTCCAACATATGGAGGCTGAACAACACGCTTCTGTGTAACCGACAAATCACAGAAGAAATCAAAAAAGAAATCAAAATATGCATAGAAGCAAATGAAAACGAAAACACAACAACCCAAAACTGTGGGACACTATAAAAGCAGTGCTAAGAGGAAAGTTCATAGCAATACAAGCATACCTCAAGAAATAAGAAAATAGTCAAATAAATAACCTAACTCTACACCTGAAGCAACTAAAAAAGGAAGAAATGGAGAAACCCAGAGTTAGTAGAAGGAAAGAAATCTTAAAAATTAGGGCAGAAATAAATGCAAAAGAAACAAAAGAGACCATAGCAAAAATCAACAAATCCAAAAGCTGGTTCTTTGAAAGGATAAAGAAAATTGACAGACCATTAGACAGACTCATCAAGAAACAAAGAGAGAAAAATCAAATCAATAAAAATAGAAATGAAAATGGAGAGATCACAACAGACAACACAGAAATACAATGGATCATAAGAGACTACTATCAGCAATCATATGCCAATAAAATGGGCAACGTGGAAGAAATGGACAAATTCTTAGAAAAGTGCAACTTTCCAAAACTGAACCAGGAAGAAATAGAAAATCTTAACAGACTCATCACAAGCATGGAAATTGAAACTGTAATCAGAAATCTTCCAGCAAACAAAAGCCCAGGTCCAGACGGCTTCACAGCTGAATTCTACCAAAAATTTCGAGAAGGGCTAACACCTATCCTACTCAAACTCTTCCAGAAAATTGCAGAGGAAGGTAAACTTCCAAACTCATTCTATGAGGCCACCATCACCTTAATACCAAAACCTGGCAAAGATGCCATAAAAAAAGAAAACTATAGGCCAATATCACTGATGAACATGGATGCAAAAATCCTCAACAAAATTCTAGCAATTAGAATCCAACAACACATTAAAAAGATCATACACCATGACGAAGTGGGCTTTATCCCAGGGATGCAAGGATTCTTCAATATCCACAAATCAATCAATGTAATTCACCACATTAACAAATTTAAAAATAAAAGCCATATGATCATCTCAATAGATGCAGAGAAGGCCTTTGACAAAATTCAACATCCATTTATGATAAAAACTCTCCAGAAAGCAGGAATAAAAGGAACATACCTCAACATAATAAAAGCTATATATGGCAAACCCACAGCAAACATTATCCTCAATGGTGAAAAATTAAAAGCATTTCCCCTAAAGTCAGGAACAAGACAAGGGTGCCCACTTTCACCGCTACAATTCAAGATAGTTCTGGAAGTTTGGGCCACAGCAATCAGAGCCGAAAAAGAAACAAAAGGAATTCAAATTGGAAAATAAGAAGTAAAACTCTCACTTTTTGCAGATGACATGATCCTCTACATAGAAAACCCTAAAGACTCCACCAGAAAATTACTAGAGCTAATCAATGAGTATAGTAAAGTTGCAGGATATAAAATCAACACACAGAAATCCCTTGCATTCCTATACACTAATAATGAGAAAGTAGAAAAAGTAATTAAGGAAACAATTCCATTCACCATTGCAACGAAATGAATAAAATACTTAGGAATATATCTACCTAAAGAAACTAAAGACCTATATAGAGGAAACTATAAAACACTGATGAAAGAAATCAAAGAGCACACTAATAGATGGAGAAATATACCATGTTCATGGATTGGAAGAATTAAAATAGTGAAAATGAGTATACTACGCAAAGCAATCTACAGATTCAATGAAATCTCTATCAACCTACCAGCGGTATTTTTCACAGAACTAGAGAAAATAATTTCAAGATTTGTATGGAAATACAAAAAACCTCGAATAGCCAAAGCAATCTTGAGAAAGAAGAATGGAACTGGAGGGATCAACTTGCCTGACTTCAGGCTCTACTACAAAGCCACAGTCATCAAGACAGTATGGTACTGGCACAAACATAGAAATATAGATTAATGGAACAAAATAGAAAGCCCAAAGATAAATCCACACACCTATGGACACCTTATCTTCGACAAAGGAGGCAAGAATATGCAATGGAGTAAAGACAATCTCTTTAACAAGTGGTGCTGGGAAAACTGGTCAACCACACGTAAAAGAATGAAACTAGATCACTTTCTAACACCTCACACAAAAATAAACTCAAAATGGATTAAACATCTAAACATAAGACCAGAAACTATAAAACTCCTAGAGGAGAACATAGGCAAAACACTCTCCGACATAAATCACAGCAGGATCCTCTATGATCCACCTCCCAGAATACTGGCGATAAAAGCAAAAATAAACAAATGGGATGTCTGCGATCCAAAAATCTGCAAGCAATAAATGCTGGAGAGAGTGTGGAGAAAAGGGAACCCTCCTACACTGTTGGTGGGAATGCAAACTAGTACAATCACTATGGAAAACAGTGTGGAGATTCCTTAAAAATTTGCAAATAGAACTGCCACATGACTCAGCAATCCCACTGCTGGGCATACACACCGAGGAAACCAGAATTGAAAGAGACACATGTACCCCAATGTTCATCGCAGCACTGTTTATAATAGCCAGGACATGGAAACAACCTAGATGCCCATCAGCAGATGAATGGATAAGAAAGCTGTGGTACATATACACAATGGAGTATTACTCAGCCGTTAAAAAGAATACATTTGAATCAGTTCTGATGAGATGAATGAAACTGGAGCCGATTATACAGAGTGAAGTAAGCCAGAAAGAAAAACACCGATACAGTATACTAACACATATATATGGAATTTAGAAAGATGGCATGATGACCCTGTAGGCAAGACAGCAAAAAAGACACAGATGTGTATAGCAGACTTTTGGACTCAGAGGGAGAGGGTGGGATGATTTGGGAGAAATGCACTGAAACACGTATACTATCATGTAAGAATCGAATCACCAGTCTATGTCCGATGCAGGATACAGCATACTTGCGGCGGGTGCACGGGGATGACCCAGAGGGATGTTGTGGGGAAGGAGGTGGGAGGGGGGTTCATGTTTGGGATCGCATGTACACCCGTGGTGGATTCATATCAATGTATGACAAAACCAATACAGTATTGTAAAGTAAAATAAAGTAAAAAAAAAAAAATAAAATTAAAAAAATGCTCCTATAAAACAATAATAATTAAAATTAAAAGCTTCTGCACAACAAGGAAACTATAAGCAAAGTGAAAAGACAGCCTTCTGAATGGGAGAAAATCATAGCAAATGAAGCAACTGACAAACAACTAATCTCAAAAATATACAAGCAACTTATGCAGCTCAATTCCAGAAAAATAAACGACCCAATCAAAAAATGGGCCAAAGAACTAAATAGACATTTCTCCAAAGAAGACATAAGGATGGCTAACAAACATATGAAAAGATGCTCAACATCACTCATTATCAGAGAAATGCAAATCAAGACCACAATTAGGTACCATTTCACACCAGTCAGAATGGCTGCGATCCAAAAGTCTGTAAGCAATAAATGCTAGAGAGGGTGTGGAGAAAAGGGAACCCTCTTACACTGTTGGTGGGAATGCAAACTAGTACAGCCACTATGGAGAACAGTGTGGAGATTCCTTAAAAAATTGTAAATAGAAATGCCTTATGACCCAGCAATCCCACTGCTGGGCATACACACTGAGGAAACCAGAATTGAAAGAGGCATATGTACCCCAGTGTTCATTGAAACACTGTTTATAATAGCCAGGACATGGAAACAACCCAGGTGTCCATCAGCAGATGAATGGATAAGAAAGCTGTGGTACATATACACACTGGATTATTACTCAGCCATTAAAAAGAATACATTTGAATCAGTTCTAATGAGATGGATGAAACTGGAGCCGATTATACAGAGTGAAGTAAGCCAGAAAGAAAAACACCAATACAGTATACTAACACATATATATGGAATTTAGAAAGATGGTAATGATAACCCTGTATGTGAGACAGCAAAAGAGACACAGATGTATAGAACAGAATTTTGGACTCTGAGGGAGAGGGAGAGGGTGGGATGATTTTGGAGAATGGCACTGAAACGTGTATACTATCATGTAAGAAATGAATCGCCAGTCTATGTTCGATACAGGGTATAAGATGCTTGGCGCTGGTGCACGGGGATGATTCAGAGAGATGATATGGGGTGGGAGGTGGGAGGGGTGTTCAGGATTGGGAAAATAAAATAAAATAAAATAAAGATAAATAAATAAATAAAAAGTAAAAATAGGAAAAAAAAGAGAAGATCTTTCTGGTACAGTTCTTCTGTGAATTCTTGCCACATCTTCTTAATATCCTCTGCTTCTTTTAGGTCCATACCACTTCTGTCTTTATCGAGCCCATATTTGCCTGAAATCATCCCTTGGTATCTCTCATTTTCTTGACGGGATCTCTAATCTTTTCCACTCTGTTGTTTTCCTCTATTTCTTTGCATTGTTCACTCCTGAAGGCTTTCTTATCGCTCCTTTCTATTCTTTGGAATGATGTGTTCAGATGCCTATATCTTTCCTTTTCTCCTTTGCTTTTCTCTTCTCTTCTCTTCACAGCTATTTGTAAGGCCTCCTCAGACAGACATTTTTCTTTTTTGCCTTTCTTTTTCTTGTTGACTCTCTTGATCCCTGTTCTTGTACGATGTCATGAACCTCCGTCCGTAGTTCATCAGGCACTCTATCAGATCTGATCCATTAAATCTATTTCTCACTTCCACTGTATAATCATCAGGGGTTTGATTTAGGTCATACCTGAATTGTCTAGTGGTTTTTCCTACTTTCTTCGATTTAAGTCTAAATTTAGCAATAAGAATTTCATGGTCTGAGCCGGTCAGCTCCCCGTCTTGTTTCTGCACAATCTATGGATAGTGTGCGGCTGCACCTTTGGCTGCACAGAATGTTATCTGTCTGATTTCAGTGTTGACCATCTGATGATGTCCATGTGTAGAGTCTTCTCTTGTGTTGTGGGAAGAGGCTGTTTGCTATGATCAGTGCATTCTCTTGGCAAAATTCTATTATTTGCCCTGCTTCATTCCGTACTCCAAGGCCAAATTTACCTATTACTCCAGGTGTTTCTTGACTTCCTACGTTTGCATTCCAGTCCCCTAGAATGAAAAGGACAACTTTATTGCGTTTTAGTTCGAAAAGGTCTTGAAAGTCTTCATAGAACCATTCAACGTCAACTTCTTCAGCATTACTGGTTGGAGCATAGGCTTGGATTACCTGATATTGAGTGGTTTGCCTTGGAAAGGAACAGAGATCATTCTGTCGTTTTTGAGAGGGCATCCAAGTACCGCATTTCAGATTCTTTTGTTGACCATGATGGCTACTCCACTTCTTCTAAGGGATTCCTGCCCACAGTAGGAGATATCATGGTCATCTGAGTTAAATTCACCCAACTCAGTCCATTTTAGTTCGCTGATTCCTAGAGTGTCAATGCTCACGCTTGCCATCCCCTGTTTGACCACTTCCACTTTGCCTTGATTCCTGAACCTAGCATTCCATGTTCCTATGCAGTATTGCTCGTTACAGCATTTGAGCTTGCTTGTTTCACCAGTCACAACCACAGCTGGGTATTGTGTTTGCTTTGGCTCCACCCCTTCAGTCTTTCTGGAGGTATTTCTCCACTGATCTCCAGTAGCCTATTGGGCACTTACCGACCTGGCAGTTCCTCTTTCAGTGTCCTCTCATTTTGCCTTTTCATACTCTTCATAGGGTTCTCAAGGCAAGTATACTGAAGTGGTTTGCCATTCTCTTCTCCAGTGGACTACATTCTGTCAGCCCTCTCCATCATGACCCGGCTGCCTTGGGTAGCCCCTCATAGCTAGGCCTAGTTTCATTGAGTTAGACAAGGTTGTGGTCCATGTGATCAGATTGGCTAGTTGTCTGTGATTACGGTCTCAGTGTGTCTGCCCTCTGATGCCGTCTCACAACACCTACTGTCTTACTTGGGTTTCTCTTACCTTGATCACAGGGTATCTATTCACAGCTGCTCCAGGAAAGCACTGCCACTGCCCCTTACCTTGGACGAGGGGTATCTCATCAGGGCCGCCCCTCCTGACCTTGAACGTGGAGTAGCTCCTCTTGGCCCTCCTGCACCCGCACACAACATTCAGTGGTGTTGAAACTACAAATCTGTGTGCCAATCACAAGTAAAGTGAAGTGGCTCAGTCGTGTCCGACTCTTTGTGACTCCATGGACTATAGCCCACGAGGCTCCTCCATCCATGCAACTTTCTTAGCAATGGTACTGGAATGATTGGTCATTTCCTTCTCCAGAGTATCTTCCCGTCCCAGGGATCAAACCAGGGTCCCACATTGTGGGCAGACGCTTTACCAACTGAGCCACCAGAGAATCAAGCTTTCACAAATCAAGAAGATGGTAAACTGAACATAAGAGATGACTTGCAAGTGATGTATCTGATAAGGGGATCCTATGTAAAATAGACTAAGAACAAACAGCACTTGTCCCATCCCCCAACATCAATTCCAACCTAAACACTTGATCTCACTCTAACCTATCCCTAAAATCTAACCCTAAGCTAACAGTATCCATGTGCATTCAAAGGCATCCATCCATTCACAGGAGAGATAGAAAGAGAAAAAGGAAGACAGAGACAGAATTTCGAAAGGAAAAGAACGATATGTCTAGAGAGAGACACTGAACAAGAGAGAGGAAATGAGTAGATTTTACAGACCTCTTCATAAATCTATCTGGAAGTTTGAAGCAATGAAACTGCCCATCCACTACAAAAGTGGGCAAATGACCCAAGCTTATGAGAGTAAAGGAATAGAATACAGGGAGCCATTATAGGCTCAGCCACCCATAGAAGCTGAGATGGGGCACTTGAACCAGAATCTCAATGGAAAAAAAGAGGACCAGAAAGTTGGGAACTCTTTCAAATAAGAGAAAGTGATCTTCCTGTCTCCCTTTCAGTTCTCTATTGGGGGGAGGGCGGATTCCCAAAATAGGTAGCAAAGGGAGTGCTGTCGAGTTGCCGTAGGGATCTGTAGCTTTCTCTTTAGGTGCCACAGGGCTGTAACACCGGCCATTGTGTTCTGAGTCGATACTCGACGTGATAGTCGAGTCAGTGCAGGGGAATCAGGTTTATCTGGAGTGTATTGGGACATCTTGATCTCTTGGAATTGTGGCCTGACACCTGGAGTTCCTCATGAGTTTCAGATGAGATCAACTCCTCTTGAGGTCCAACGGGAACACCGGTATTCCTTTCCCGACGAAGCAGGGAAATGGACCCTCATCTCGAGATGAGGAGGGGAAAACGGGGCTCTTTTTGAGTTGTGGCAGGACACTCGGTGTTCCTCTCAAGTAGAGACAGGTATATCGGGGAACTTCTTGAGTTTCATCAAGGGTGTCAAGGACCCTTTCGAGGCTCAAGAAGAAAGGTTCGATTTCCCTCGAGACGCCACAGTGGAAAGGGGCCTTATCTCGCATTGAGGGAGAATCTCCTGGTTTTTCTCGAGTTTCAGCAGGAAACTTGTGGTTCCTCTCGAGTTACAATGGGGACATGAGGGACCCGCTCGTGTTTCCTCAGGAAAGTCAAGCCTCCATGCGAGTTGAGAGGGGCCTCTCGAGATTCCTCTCCAGTCGGTGCAGGGTACTCGGTCCTCATCTCGAGTTAAGGCTGGAAGCTCAGTGTTCGCCTCCAGTGCTGACATGGAACTCAGGGTTCCTATGGAGTTTCAGCAGGGGAGACAGGCCTCGTCTCGTGTGGAGACATGCAAGTCCACTTTCCTCTTGAGCTGTCTAAGAAGTGTCAGTCTTCCTGTTGAGTTGACATAGGGATCTGTGGCTTTCAGTCGAGGTGCCACAGGGCTGTCACACCTGCCATCGTGTTTTGACACGATATTCGGGGTGACAGTCGAGTCAGTGAGGCGAATCAGGTTTAACTGGAGTGGAATGAGACATGAGGTCTTTGTGAATTGTGGCACGACCCCTTGAGTTCCTCTGGAGTTTCAAATTGAGTCTGCCTCCTCTTGAGGTGCCACTAGAACACCAGGATTCCTTTCCCGATGAAACAAGGAAAGGGACCCTCATCTTAAGATGAAGTGGGAAAAATGGGGCTCTTCTTGAGTTTTGGCAGGACCCTCGTTGTTTCTCTTGAGTGGAGGCGGGTATGTCGGGCAACTTCTTTAGTGGCATCAAGGGTGTCAAGGACCCTTTTGAGGCTCGCGAGGGACAGTGGGAATTCTCTTGAGACACCACAGAGGAAAAGGGCCTCATTCCGCGTTGATGGGAGAATCTCCTGATTTTTCTCGAGTTGCGGCAGGAAACTTGGGGTTTCTCTCGAGTTACGACAGGGTCCTCAGGGACCCGATCATGTTGCCTCAGGAAAGTCAAGTCTCCATGTGAATTGCGAGGGACCTCTCGAGATTGCTCTCCAGTTTGTACCCAGTTCTATGTCCTCAATTGGTATTGAGGCAGGAACCTCAGGCTTCCACTCCAGTGCTGACATGGATCTCAGGGTTCCTATGGAGTTTTAACAGGGGAATCAGGCCTCGTCTCATGTGGAGTCATGGAAGTCTGCTTTCCTCTCGAGCTGTAAAAATAGTGTCAGGCTTCTTATCGAGTTGGCATAGGCATCTGTGGCTTTCTCTCGAGGTGCCACCAGGCTGTCACAGCTGCCATTGTGTTTTGAGTCGATATTTGGGGGTGACAGTCGACTCAGTGCAGGGAAATCAAGTTTATCTCGAGTGGATTGGTGCATCGGGGTATTTTGGAATTGTGGTACGAACCCTGGAATAACTCCCGAGTTTCAATTTGAGACCGCCTTATCTTGAGTTGCGACGGGAACTCCAGGATTCTTTTCCCGACAAAACAGGGAAATGGACCTTTACCGGGGTCCAGCCCCCATTGGATCCAGGGTGTCTGAAGTGTGGATGGCGAGGTGAGAGAGATATATAGATATATATAGAGATACTGAAAGGTTTTGCAGTTAAGAGAATAAAGGAGAGAAAAGAGGCTGGTATTACTTGGATTACACAGAAAGCCAATAAAGTCCCAAGACAAGGGACTTACACCATTCCCGTAGGACACAGGTGCTCGCTTGAATAGCAGAGGGTGTCCTGCATTGGGCTCCCTCTCACATGTGTCTCAGAAGCCCTGGCAGGGAAGTGAACACGGAGGATCCCTGCATCCCAAGAGATCAGCCTGAAAAAGAAGTAAAGAGAGAAAGAAAGTACGACAAGGGAGGTCAAGCTTGTGTAAGACCCGTAACTTTATTTTCAAAAGGAGCGTATATATCCTAAGTTTTACATAATGGAAGATGCAGAGTCATTCAGGAGCAGCAGTCCTGACCCTTATTGATACCAGGCTTTCTTTCTGTATACTTTTCCGTATTCAAAAGGTCTCAGGTGATTTACATTATCTTCTGGCCAAGAGGTCTGTTAATATTTTATGTCTCTTTTCCTTGATGAATGTTAATCAACCAAAAAAACTCATTTTCCCTTGAAGTATTTTTTCTTTAATCTGCATCACCCTCAAAGTACTAAATAAAGTTACATTCCTATAGAAAAAAGGTGCAGTTGGTTACAACAAAGTACTTAACTCAAAGATCTAACGTTGCTGATGCCAGGGCTACTACCTGTTTTTTCTATATACCAACTATATCAACAAATAAAAGATATGAAAACTTGGCAGTAAGCATTGGCTCAACAATGAAACCCTTAACCAGTTCTATTCTAATAATTTCTAACTCCTCAAAAGGCTCTACATTCCCACAATGTTTTAAGCTTTCTGTGCCTCTCACGGTTTGGAGGCTGTAAACAATCACATGCTTAGATGAAAAAGTACGGATAAACCTGTCAGGCAAGTTAGAAAGCTATCAGAGGGGTTTGAATTGAAACACTCCAATTAAATGCCCAGGAGACTTATAAACTAGAGCTATAAGTTAATTTTCTTCAGAGAAAGGAGGTCGGGACAGCCCCGCGTTTGGTAAGAGAGGAGTTGGTGAAAAATAGCAGGACAATCAGATTCTGGTTTGGGGGTAGAAGCTCGAGCAGGTCTAGAGGGTCCCTCAAGCCCTGAATCTTCTTTGCCTGTAAGGCCTCATCCTCGTGACCTTTGTCATGGCTGGGATCTCTAGTGCTGGCTCCGGGTAGACCCACATCTCGAGATGAGGAGGGAAAAATGGGGCTCTTCTTGAGTTGTGGTGGGACACTCAGTGTTTCTCTCCAGGGGAGATGGGTATGTCGGGGAACTTCTTGAGTTGCATCAAGGGTGCCAAAGACCCTTTCGAGGTTCAAGGCGGAAGGTGAGATTTCTTGTGAGATGCCACAGTGGAAAAGGGCCTCATCTCACGTTGAGGGGAGGATCTCCTGGTTTTTCTCGAGTTGTGCCAGGAAACTTGGGGTTCCTCTTGAGTTACGACTGGGATCTCAGGGACTGGATCGTTTTGCCTCATGAAAGTTAGGTCTCTATGCGAGTTGCAATGGGCCTCTCAGGATTCCTCTCCAGTCAGTCCCTGAGCCTAGTACCTCATCTGGAGTTGAGGCAGGAACCTCAGTATTCATCACCAGAGCTGACATGGATCTCGGGGTTCCTATGGAGTTTCAACAGGGGAGTCAGGCCTCATTTCGTGTTCAGACATGGAAGTCAGCTTTCCTCTCGAGCTGTCAAAGTGGTGTCAGGCTTCCTGTCGAGTTGATATAGGGATCTGTGGCTTTCTCTTAAGGTGCCACAGGGCTTTGATACTTGCCATCGTGTTTTGAGTTGAAACTCGTGGTGACAGTCGAGTCAATTCAGAAGGAATCAGGTATATCTGGAGTGGATTGGGACATGAGAGTCTTTTGGAATTGTGGCACGACTCCTGGAGTTCCTCTCGACTTTCAAGTTGAGACCGCCTCCTTTTGAGGTGCGACGGAAACGTCGGGATTCCTTTCCCTACAAAGCAGGGAAATGGACCGTCATCTAGAGATTAGGGGGAAAAACTCGACTCTTCTTGAGTTGTGGCCAGATGCTTGGTGTTCCTCTCGAGTGAAGACGGGCATGTTGGGGAACTTCTTGAGTTGCATCAAGGGTGTCAAGGACCCTTTCGAGGCTCAAGAGGGAAGGTGTGATTTCTCTCGAGACGCCGCAGTGGAAAAGGGCCTCATCTCGCATTGAGGGGAGAATTTCCTGTTTTTTCTCGAGTTGCAGCAGGAATCTTGGGGTTCCTCTAGAATTACGACTGGGACCTCAGGGACGCGATCATGTGGCTTCAGGAAAGTCCAGTCTCCATGCGAGTTGCAAGGGGCATCTCGGTATTCCTCTCCAGTCTTTGCCAGGGCCTATGTCCTCATTGGAGATGAGGCTGGAACGTCAGGGTTCCTCTCAAAGGCTGACACGTATTTCGAGGTTCCTATGGAGTTTCAACAGGGTATTCAGGCATCGTCTCGTGTGGAGACATGCTAGTCCGCTCTCCTATCAGGTTGTCAAAATAGTGTCAGGCTTCCTGTCGAAGTGACATAGAGATCTGTGACTTTCTCTTGAGGTGCCACAGGGCTGTCACACCTGCCATCGTGTTTGCAGTCGATACTCAGGGTGACAGTTGAGTCAGTGCAGGGGAATCAGGTGTATCTGGATTGGATTGGGACATCAGGTTCTGTCTTGTGGCAGGACCCCTGGAGTTCCTCTCGAGTTTCAAGTTGAGACCGCCTCCTCTTGAGGTGCGAAGGGAATGCCAGGATTCCTTTCCCAAAGAAGCAGGGAAATGGACCCTCATCTCTAGATGAGGAGGGAGAAACGGGGCTCTTCTTGAATTGTGGCGGGACCCTCGGTGTTCCTCTCGAGTGGAGACGTGTATGTCGGGGAACTTCTTGAGTTGCATCAAGGGTGTCAAGGACCCTTGCGAGGCTAAACATGGAAGGTGGGATTTCTCTTGAGATGGCGCAGCGGAAAAGAGCCTCATCTCAAGTTGAGGAGAAAAACTCCTGTTTTTTTCTCCAGTTGTGAAATTATCCTCAGTGTTCCTCTAGAGTTATGTCAGGGAAGTCAGGGACCTGTTCGTGTTGCCCCAGGAAAGTCCAGTCTCCATGCGAGTTTCGAGGGGCCTTTTGGGATTCCTCTCCTGTTGATACCGGGTGCTAGGTCCTCATCTGGAGCTGAGGTGTCAACCTCAGTTTTCCTCTCCAGGACTGAAATGGATCTCGGGGTTCCTAAGGAGTTTCAACAGGAGAGTCAGGCCTTGTCTCGTCATGCAAGTCCACTCTCCTCTCGAGCTGTCAAAGAAGTGTCAGGCTTCCTGTCGAGTTGACAAAGTAATCTGTAGCTTTCTATCAAGGAGCCACATGGCTGTCACTCCTGCCGTCGTGTTTTGACTCAATACTCCAGGTGACAGTCGAGTCAGTGCAGGGAATCTGGTTGATCTGGAGTGGATTGGGACATTGGGTTCTTTTTGATTTGTGGCATGACCCCTGGAGTTCATCTCGAGTTTCAAGTAGAGATTGCCTCCTCTTGAGTTGCAAGGGAAACACTAGGATTCCTTTCTCAACGAAGCAAGGAAATGGACCCGCATCTCGAGAAAAGGAGGGGAAAATGTGGTTCTTCTTAACTTGTGGCAGAACCTTCGGCGTTCCTCTTGAGTGTAGACGGATGTGTCGGGGAAGTTCTTGGGTTGCATCAAAGCTGTCAAGGACTCTCTCGAGGCTCAAGAGAGAAGATGGGATTTCTCTCCAACGCCACAGCGGGAAAGGGCCTCATCTCGCGTTGAGGGGAGAATCTCCTGGTTTTTCTCGAGTTACACCAGAAACCTTGGGGTTCCTCTCGAGTTACTACTTGGACTTCAGGGACCCGCTCGTGTTGCCTCAGGAAGGTCAAGTCTCCAGGCGAGTTGCGAGGGGCCTCTTGGGATTCCTCTCCAGTCAGTGCCAGGTCCTAGGTCCTCATCTGGAGCTGAGGCCACAACCTCAGGTTTCCTCCCTAGTGATGACATGGATCTTGGGGTTCCTATCGAGTTTTAAAAGGGGAGTCAGGCCTCGTCTCTGAGATTCGACTTCAACTCGAGATAAGGACCTAGGACCGGGCACCAACTGGAGAGTATCCTGAGGCCCCTCGCAACTCGCATGAAGAAGTGACTTTCCTGAGGCAACACGAGAGGGTCCCTGAAGTCCCTGTCATAACTTGAGAGGAACACCATTTTTCCTGCGGCAACTACAGAAAAGGCAGGAGATTATCCCCTCATTGCGAGATGAGGCCCTTTCCCCCTGTGGTGTCTGGAGAGAAATCCCACCTTCCCTCTTGAGCCTCGAAATGGTCCTTGACAGCCTTGATTCAACTCAAGAATTTCCCCAAAATACCCTCCCCGAGTCGAGAGTAACACTTCAGATCCCGCCTCAACTCCAGAAGCGCCCTATTTTTCACTCTTCATCTCGAGATGAGGGTCCATTTCCCAGCTTCATAGGGAAAGGAATCCCAGCATTCCCGTGGCAATTCAAGAGAAGGCAGTCTCAACTTGAAACTCGAGAGGAACTCCAGCGATTTTCCCACAATTCAAAAAGAGCCTGATGTCCCAATCAACTCCAGATAAACCTGATTCCCCTGCACTGACTCGACTGTCACGCTGAAAATGAACTCAAAACACATTGGCACGTGTGACAGCCCTATGGCCCCTCAAGATAGAACCACAGATCCCTATGTCAACTCGGCCGGGACCCTGACACTACATTTACAGCTCAAGAGGAAAGCGGACTTGCACGTCTCCATACAAGAAGAGGCCTGACTCCCCTGTGGAAACTCCATAGGAATCCCGAGGTCCATGTCAGTACAAGAGAGAAATCTTATGTTCCGACCTCAAAAGTAACAGAGGCCATTGGCCCCTGCACTGACTGGAAAGGAATCCCGAGAGGCCCCTCGCAACTCGCATGGAGACTTGACTTTCCTGAGGAAACATGATCGGGTACCTGACGTCTCTGTCGTAACTCTAGAGGAACCCCAAGTTTCCTGCCGCAACTCGAGAAAAACCAGGAGATTCTCCCATCTATGCGAGATGAGGCCCTTTTCAGCTGCAGCATCTTGAGAGAAATCCCACCTTCTCTATTGAGCCTTGAAAGTGTCTTTGACACCCTTGATGCAACTCAAGCAGTTTCCCTACATCCCCTTCTCCAATCATGAGTAACCCCGAGAGTGTCCTGGCACAACTCAAGATTAGCCCCATTTTTCCCTCCTCATCTCGACATGAGGGTCTGCCTTGAGCCAGCACAGAAGATCCCAACCATGACCAAGGTCATGAGGACGAGTCCTTACAGGTAAAGACGACTCAGTACTTGAGGGATCCTCTGGATTTGCTCGAGCATCTACCCCCAAACCAGAATCTGCCTATCTTGCTATTTTTCACTAACTCCTCTGTTACCAACAGGGGACTCTCCCCGACCATCTTTCTCTGAAGAAAATTAACTTATAGCTCTAGTTTATAAGTCTCTTGGGCATTTAATTGGAGTGTTTCAATTCAAACCCCTCTGATAGCTTTCTAACTTGCCTGACAGGTTTATCCGTACTTTTTCACCTAAGCATGTTATTGTTTACAGCCTCCAAATCACGAGAGGAATAGGAAGCTTAAAACATTGTAGGAATGTAGAACCTTTTGAGGAGTTAGAAATCATTAGAATAGAACTGGTTAAGGGTTTCATTGTTGAGCCAATGCTTACTGCCAAGTTTTCATATCTTTTATTTGTTGATATAGTTGGTATAGTGAAAAAAAAAAAACCCACCAGTTAGTAGCCATGAAATCAGCAACATTAGATCTGTGGGTTAAGTACATTGTTGTGACCAACTGCACCTTTGTTCTATAGGAATGTAACTTAACTTTATTTAGTACTTTGAGGGTGATGCAGATTAAAGAAAAAATACTTCAAGGGAAAATTAGTTTTTTGGCTGATTAACATTTATCAAAGAAAAGAGGCATAAAATGTTAACAAGCCTCTTGGCCAGAAGATAATGTAAATTACCTGAGACCTTTTGAATACGGAAAAGTATACAGAAAGAAAGCCTAGTATCGATAAGGGTCAGGACTGCTGACCCTACATGACTCTGCATCTTCCATTATGTAAAACTTAGGCTATACAAGCTCCTTTTGCAAATAAAGCTATGGGTCTTGCACAAGCTTGGCCTCCCTGTGTCATACATTCTTTCTATCTTAACTTTCTTTTCAGGCTGATCCCTTGGGGTGCAGGTTTCCTCCGTGTTCACTTCTCTGCCCAGGCTTCTAAGACCCATGCGAGACGGAGCACAAAGCAGGGCACCCTCCACTATTCAAGCTCCGGCCGGTGGCCTACGTGAATCGTGTAAGTCCCTTGTCTTGCGAAGTTATTGGCTTTCCATGTAAACCAAGGAATATCAGCCTATGTTCTCTCCTCTATTCTCTAAACTGCAAATTATTTCCTTAACTCTCTTTATATCTATACATCTCTGTTTCCTCGCTGTCCACATTTCGGATACCCTGGAATCAACCAAGGCTGGACCCCAGTAAGGGTCCATTTCCCTGCTTCATCAGGAAAGGAATCTCGGCGTTCCCGTCACAACTCAAGAGAAGGCAGTCTCAACATGAAACTCGAGAGGAACTCCAGGGGTCGTATCACAATTAAAAAAGACCCTGAAGCCCCAATCCACTCCAGAAACACTTGATTCCAGTGCACTGACTCGACTGTCTCCCCAAGGATCGACTCACAACACGAGGGCTGGTGTGACAGCCTTGTGGCACTCAAGAGAAGCTATGGATCCCTATGTCAACAAGATAAGAAGCCTGACACTGCTTTGAGAGCTCGAGAGGAAAGCGAACTTGCATGACTCCTCACGAGATAAGGCCTGCGTCTCCTGTAGAAACTCAATAGGAACCCTGAGATCCATGTCAGCACTGGAGAGGAAACCTCAGGTTCCGGCCTCAACTCCAGGTAAGTACCTAGGACCCAGCATCTACTGGAGAGGAATTACGGGAGGCCCTTTGCAACTCGCATGGAGACTGGACTTTCCTTAGGCAACACAAGCAGGTCCCTGAGGTCCCCATCATAACACGAGAGGAACCCCAAGTTTCCTGCTGCAACTCAAGAAAAACCAGGAGATTCTTGCCGCAATGAGAGATGAGGTTCTTTTCTGCTGTGGCATCTCAAGAGAAATCCCACGTTCCCTCTTGAGCCTTGCAAGGGTCCTTGACACCCTTGATGCAACTCAAGAAACTCCCTGACATACCTGTCTCCACTCGAGAGGAACATCGAGTGTCCTGCCACAACTCAGGAAAACCCCCGTTTTCCCTCCTCATCTTGAGATGAGGGGTCATTTCCATGCTTCATTGGGAAAGGAATCCCTTTGTTCCCATCGCACCTCAAGAGGAGATGGTCTCAACTTGAAAGTCGAGAGGAATTACAGGGATTGTGCCACCATTCCAAAAGATCCTGATGTCCCAATCCACTCCAGATACAGCTGATTCCCCTGCACTGACTCGACTGTCACCCCACGTAATGACTCAAAACACGATGGCATAGGTGACGGCCCTGGTGGCACCTCGAAAGAAAGCCACAGATCCCCATGTCAACTCGACAGGAAACCTGACACTATTTTTACAGCTCTAGAGGAAACCGGACTAGCATGTCTCCAAACGAGACGAGGCCTGACTCCCCTGTGGAAACTTCATAGGAACCAGAAGATCCATGTCAGCACTGGAGAGGAAACCTAAGGTTCCGGCCGCAACTCCAGATGAGGACCTAGGACCCAGCACCGACAGGAGAGGAATCCCGAGAAGCCCCTCGCAACTCATATGGAGACTGGAATTTCTTTTGACCACACGAGTGGGTTCCTCAGGTTCCAGTTGCAACTCGAGAGGTACGCCAAGTTTCCCACCGCAACTCGAGAAAATCCAAGAGATTCTCCCTTCAATGCGAGATGAGGCCCTTTTCTACTGTGGCATCTCAAGAGAAATCCCACTTTCCCTCTTCACCCTTGAAATGATCCTTGACACCACTGATGCCACTCAAGATGTTCCCCGACATAATCGTCTCCACTCGAGAGGAAAACTGAGGGTCCTGCCACAACTCAAGAAGAGCCCCATTTTTCCCTCCTCATCTCGAGATGATTGCCTATTTCCCTAATTCATTTGGAAAGATATCCCTGCGTTCCGTCGCACCTCAAAACGAGCGGGTCTCAACTTGAAACTCGAGAGCAACTCAGATGTCGTGCTACTGGGGTCAGGCCCGGTTGATTCCAGGGTATCTGAAGCATGGACAGCTAGGCCAGAGAGATATATAGATATAGATTTATAGACTTAGAGTTATAGAGGGAGGTAAGACAGCCGTTAAGAAATTAGAGGGAAAAATGAGGTTGATATTCCTTGGTTTACACAAATAGCTAATAAAGTCTCAAGACAAGAGACTTGCTCTGTTCTCGTAGGCCACAGGCGCCCACTTGAATAATGTTTACCCCACCTTGGGCTCCCTCTCGCGTGGGTCTTAGAAGCCCAGGCAGAAAAGTGAATGCATAGAGCCTCTGTCTTCCAAAGATCAGCCTGAAAATGAGAGGGAGTGAGAGGGAGAAAGAGAGAAAGAATTGACATGAGGGAGGTCAAGCTTGTGCAGAAACCCCATAAATTTTTTTTTCAAAAGGTGCTTATATACCCTAAGTTTTACATAATGGAAGATGCAGAGACATGAAGGGTCAGCAGTCCAGCAGTCCTGACCTTATAGATATCAGGCTTTCTTACTGCATACCTTTCTGAAAACAAAAGGTTTCAGGTGATTTACATTATCTTCTGGCCGGGAGGCGTGTTAACATTTTATGGTATTTTTCCTTGATAAATGTTAATCAACCAAAAAACTCATTTTCCCTTGAAGTGTTTTTCTTTTATCTGCATCACCCTCAAAGTACTAAATAAAATTACATCCTTATAGAACAAATGTGCAGTGGGTTACAACAAACAAAGTACTTAACTCAAAGATCTAATGTTGCTACTTGTTTTTTCTATATACCAACTATATTAATTAATGTACTCCTGGGTACACAACAAATAAAGCATATGAAAACTTGGCAGCAAGTAATGGCTCAAATAGGAAACCCTTAACCAGTTTTATTTTAATGATTTTTTAACTCCTTGAAAGGCTCGAGATGAGGAGGGAAAAACAGGGCTCTTCTTGAGTTGTGGTGGGACATTTGGTATTCCTCTCCAGTGGAGATGAGTATTTAGGGGAACTTCTTGAGTTGCATCAACGGTGTCCAGGACCCTATCGAGGAAAGAGGGAAGGTGGGATTTCTCTCGAGACACTGCAGCAGAAAAGGGCCTCATCTCACGTTGAGGGGAGAATCTCCTGGTTTTTCTCGAGTTGCAGCAGGAAACTTCGGCTTTCTCTTGAGTTCTGACGGGGACCTCAGGGACCTGCTCGTGTGGCCTCAGGAAAGTCCAGTCTCCATGTGAGTTGCGAGGGGCCTCTCGGGATTCCTCTCCAGTCGGTGCCAGATCCTAGGTCCTCATTTGGAGCTGAGGCCGCAACCTCAGATTTCCTCTTCAGGGCTGACATGGTTCTCGGGGTTCCTATGAGTTTCCACAGGGAGTCATGCCTCGTCCTGGGTGGAGACATGCAAGTCCGCTTTCCTCCCGAGCTGTAACAGTAGTGTCAGGCTTTCTGTCGAGTTGACATAGGGACCTTTGGCTTTCTCTCGAGGTGCCACAGGGCTGTTACACCCGCCATCGTGTTGTGAGTCAATACTCGGGGTGACAGTCGAGTCAGTGCAGGGGTATTAGGTGTATCTGGAGTGGACTGGGACATAGGGGTCTTTTGGAATGGTGGCACAACCCCTGGAGTTCCTCTCGACGTTCAAGTTGAGACTTCCTCCTCTTGAGGTGCGACGGCAACGCCGGGATTTCTTTCCCGACGAAGCAGGGAAAGGGACTCTCATCTCAAGATGAGGAGGGATAAAAGGGACTCTTCTTGACTTGTGGCAGGATCCTTGGTGTTCCTCTCGAGTGGAGACAGGTATGTTGGGGAACTTCTTGAGTTGCATCAGGTGTGTCAAGAACCCTTTCGAGGCTCAAGAGGGAAGGTGGGATTTCACTAGAGACGTCGCAGTGGAAAAAGTCCTCATCTCGCATTGAGGGGAGAATCTCCTGGTTATTCTCGAGTTGCAGCAAGAAACTTGGGGTTCCTCTCCAGTTACGACGGGGACCTCAAGGGCCCGCTCTTGTTTCTCAGGAAAGTCCAGTCTGCATGCAAGTTACGAGGGGTCTCTGGGGATCCCTCTCCTGTCAGAGCCGGGGCCTAGGTCCTCATCGAGCTGAGGCCGCTACCTCAGGCTTCCTCTCCAGGGCTGACATGGATCTTGGGGTTCCTATGGAGTTTCCACAGGGGAGTCTGTCCTCATCTCGTGTGGAGACATGCAAGTACAATTTCCTCCCAAGCTGTAACAATAGTGTCAAGCTTCCTGTCTTGTTGACATAGGGATCTGTAGCCTTCTCTTGAGGTGCCACAGGGCTGTTGCTGGGGTCCATTCTGGGTGGTTCCAGGGAATTGGAAATGGGGAAAGAGTTGGAGTCTTGGAAAGGACTATTTAGTTAGAAATATAAGAGAGATTAGGAAAAAATTGTGTAGTAGGAAAATTTAATGGAGAAAAAAGGCTGAGTAACTTGGTTTACATGGAAAACTAATAAAACCTTGAAGCAAGAGATTTGCACCATCTTCATTAGGCCACTTGCGCCCACTTGAATAGGGGAAGGTGCTCCGCCTTGGGCTCCCTCTTGCGTGGGTCTTAGAAGCCTGGCAAGTAAGTAGACGTGGTGAGACTTCACGCTCCAAATGGGAATTCTGCCTGAAAAGGAGAGGGACAGAGAGGGAGAAAAAGAGAGAGAGAGGAAGTCGATACAGGCGGAGCCAGATTTCCAAGAAACCAGTTCCAGAAGCTGGTCTGAGAAACTGGTCCATCCTTTACTGTCCGAAAAATCTATTTAAACCTTTGGTTGTACATAGAGTTCAATGGATAATCCAAAATTATGCAGCATCAGCAGCCCTGACTCTTATCGTGATCAGGCTTTCTCTCTGCATACCTAGCTGTATACACAAGTCTTAGGTGATTTACATCATCTTCTAGCCAGAGGGCCAATTAACATTTTATGGTCCTTTTCTGATAAGGGTCTGTAAACTAGAAAACTTAAAGTGTTGTTCTTCCCAAAGTCTGGTGCCACTCGCAGAAAGCACTAAATAAAATAACATTCTTACATAGCAAGGACACAATAATTTGTAACAAAAAAGAGGAGTGCAGTGATTTATAACAAAGAGAAAATTAACTCAAAATTCTAGTGTTGCTGACAACAAAACTACTATTTTCCTTTTTCTATATGCCAATTACATGGATTAATATCCTTCAGGTGCCTAAAAGATAAAGAATATGGAGGCCTGGCAGCAGTCATTGACTCAACAGTGAAACCCATCACCAATATAATTTTTAGCGTTTTAGAAAAGGCTCTGTATCTTTAAGATGCTTTAAACTTCGTGCCTCTCACAGTTGGGGAGCTGTAACAATCACAAATTGTAAAAGTGTGGGGAACCTGTCAGGCAAGTTAGAGAGCCATCAGAGGGATTTGAGCTGAAACCTTCCTTTCATATGCAGGAGATGTGTTGGAGCTCTAAGTTAACATTTTCCAGAAAAAGGTGGTACAGGACAGCCCCTGTTAATGTCAGAAGAGTGGAAAGCAGAGTACAATAAGGCAGGCCGACTCTAGTTTCGGGGGGTAGATGCTCAGGAAATTCCAGGAGAAACCCCTGAAGCCATATCTGCCTTTGCGTATGTTAGGCTTCCTTCCTCATGACCTTTGAAATGGGCAGGATTACTCACGCTGGCTCCCGGGAGGTTGTCACACGTGACATCGTGTTGTGAGTCAATACTCGGGGTGACAGTCGAGTCATTGCAGGGGTATTAGGTGTCCCTGGAGTGGACTGGGACATCGGGGTCTTTTGGAATAGTGGCACGACTCCTGGAATTCCTCTCGACTTTCGAGTTGAGACCACCTTCACTTGAGGTGCGAAGGGAACGCTGGGATTCCTTTACCAATGAAGCAGGGAAAGGGACCCTCATCTCGAGATGAGGAGGGAAAAATGGAACTCTTCTTGAATTGCAGCGGGACCCCCGGTGTTCCCCTTGACTGGAAACAAGTATGTCAGGAACGTCTTGGGTTGCATCAAGGGTGTGAAGGACCCTTTCAAGGCTCAAGAGGGAAGGTGCGATTTCTCTCGAGATGTCACTGTGGAATAGGCCTCATCTCGCGTTAAGGGGAGAATCTCCTGGTTTTTCTCGAGTTGCGGCAGGAAATTTGGGGTTCCTCTCGAGTTACGATGGGGACTTCAGGGACCTGCTCGTGTTGCCTTAGGACAGTCCAGTCTCCATGCGTGTTACGAGGAGACTCTCGGGATTTTTCTCCAGTCGGTGCCGGATCCTAGGTCCTCATCACAGAACCTCAGGCTTCCACTCCAGTGCTGACATGGATCTCAGTGTTCCTATGGAGTTTCAACAGGGTAGTCACGGCTCTTCTCCTGTGGAGACATGCAAGTCCGCATTCCTCGTGAGCTGTAACAGTAGTGTCAGGCTTCCTGTCAAGTTGGCATAGAGATCTGTGGCTTTTTCTCGAGGTGCCAGAGGGCTGTCACAAGTGCCATCCCGTTGTGAGTTGATACTCGGGGTGACAGTCGACTCAGTGCACGGGAATCAGGAGGGTCTGGAGTGGATTGGAACCTAGGGGTGTTTTGGAATGGTGGCACGACCCCTGGAGTTCCTCTCGACTTACACTTTGAGACCGCCTCCCCTTGAGTTTAGAAGAGAATGCTGGGATTCCTTTCCCCCTAAGCAGGAAAAGGGACCTTAATCTTGAGATGAGGAGGGAAAAACAGGGCTCTACTTGAGTTGTGGCTGGACCCTCGGTGTTCGTCTCTAGTGGAGACGTGTATGTCGGGGAACTTCTTAAGTTCCATTAAGGGTGTCAAGGACCCTTTCAAGGCTCAAGAGGGAAGGTTGGATTCCTCTCGAGATGCCACAGCGGGAAAACGCCTCATCACTCATTGAGGAGAGAATCTCCTGGTTTTTCTCGAGTTGCAGCAGGAAACTTGAGGTTCCTCTCGAGTTACGACGGGGACCTCCGGGACCCACTTGTGTTGCCTCAGGGAAGTGAATTCTCCACGCGAGTAGAAAGGGGCCTCTTGGGATTCCTCTCCATTCAGTGCCGGGTCCTAGATCCTCATCTGGAGCTGAGGCCGGAACCTCAGGTTTCCTCTCCAGTGCTGACATGGATCTCGGGGTTCCTATGGAGTTTCCACAAGGGAGCCAGGCCTCGTCTCGTGTGGAGATATGCAAGTCCCCATTCCTCTCGAGCTTTAACAGTAGTGTCAGGCTTCCTGTCGAGTTGACATAGGGATCTGTGTCTTTCTCTCGAGGTGCCACAGGCCTGTCCCACCGGCCATGGTGCTTTGAATCTATCCTCCGGGTGACAGTTGAGTCAGTGCAGTGGAATCAGTTTTATCAGGGGTGGACTGGGACATGGGGCTCTTTTGGAATGGTGAAACGACCCTTGGAGTTCCTCTCACCATTCAAGTGGAGACCGCCTTCTCTTGAGTTGCCACAAAAACGTCGGGATTCTTTTCCCGACGAAGCAGGGAATAGGACCCTCATCGCGAGATGAGGAGGGAAAAATTGGGCTCTTTTTGAGTTGTGGCGGGACACTCGGTGTTCCTCTTGAGTGCAGACGGGTATGTCGGGGAACTTCTTGAGTTGCATCAAAAGTGTCAAGGACCCTATCGAGGCTCAAAAGGGAAGGTGGGATTTCTCTCAAGACGCCACAGCGGAAAAGGGCCTCATCTCGCGTTGAGTGGAGAATCTCATGGTTTTTCTCGAGTTGCGGCAGGGAACTTCCTCTCAAGTTACGACGGGGGCCTAAGGGACCCGCTCGTGTGACCTCAGGAAAGTCCAGTCTCCATGCGAGTTGCGAGGGCTCTCTCAGGATTCCTTTCCAGTTGGTGCCCGGTCTGAAGTCCTCATCTGGAGCTGAGTCTGGATCCTCAGGGTTCTTCTCTAGTGCTGACATGGCTTTCGGTTTTCCTATGGAGTTTCCACAGGAGAGTCAGGCCTCATCTCATGTGGAGACATGCAAGTCTGCTTTCCTCTTGAACTGTAACAGTAGTGTCGGGCTTCCTGTCAAGTTGATATAGGTATCTGTGGCTTTCTCTCAAGGGGCCACAGAGCTGTCACACGTGCCATCGTGTTCTGAGTCGATACTAAGGGTGACAATCAAGTCAGTACAGGGGAATCAGGTGTTTCTGGAGAGGACTGGGACATTTTGGTCTTTTGGAATGGTGGCACGACCCCTGGAGTTCCTCTTGTCATTCAAGTTGAGACCCCCCCCCCCCCTTATTGAGGTGCAATGGGAATGCCGGGATTCCTTTCCCAACAAAGCAGAAAAATAGACCCTCATCTCGAGATGAGGAGGCAAAAAGGGACTCTTCTTGAGTTGTGGCAAGACCCTCGGTTTTCCTCTCTAGTGGAGACGGGTATGTCGGGGAACTTCTTGAGTTGCCTCAAGGGTGTCAAGGACCCTTTTGAGGCTCAGGAGGGAAGGTGGTATTTCTCTCATGACGCCGCAGAGGAAAAATTCCTCATCTCGCATTGAGGGGAGAATCTCCTGGTTTTTCTCGAGTTGCAGCAGGAATATTGGGGTTCCTCTCGAGTTATGATGTGGACTTCAGGGAGCCACTCGTGTTGCCTAGGGAAATTCCAGTCTCCGTGCAAGTTGTGAGGTGCTTCTCGGGACTCCTCTCCATTTGGTGCTGGGTCCTAGGTCCTCATCTGGAGGTGAGACCGGAACACAGGGTTCCTCTCCAGTGCTTTCATGGATCTTGGGGTTCCTATGGAGTTTCCCAAAGGGAGTCAGGCCATGTCTCGTGTGGAGACATGAGGTCCGCTTTCCTCTTTAGCTGTAATAGTAATGTCAGGCTTTCTTTCGAGTTGACATAGGGATCTGTGGCTTTCTCTCGAGGTGCCACAGGGTTTGTTGCCGGGGCCCAGTGCCAGTGGATCCAGGGACTTCGAAGTGGGGATAGAGTTGATGTCTGGGGAAGGACTATTTAATCAGAAATATAAAAGAGATTAGAAAAAATAGTGTAGTAGGAAAATTTAATGGAGAAATGAGGCTTAATAACTTGGTTTGTGCAGAAAACTAATAAAACCTCGAGACAAGAGGTTTCCACCATTTACGTTTGGCCACTGGTGCCCGCTTGAATAGCAGAGGGTTCCCTGCCTTGGGCTCCCTCTCACGTGGGTCTTAGAAGACACCGCAAATAAGTAGACATGGTGAGCCACCGTGCTCCAGATGGGAATTCTGCCTGAGAAGGAGAATGAGGGAGAGGGAGAAAGAGAGAGAGGAAGTCGATATGGGGGGAGCCAGATTTCCAAGAAACCAGTTTGAGAAGCTGCTTTGAGAAACTGGTCCATCCATTATTTTCTGGAAAATCTTTTTAAACCTTTGGTTGTACATAGAGATCAATGGATAATACAAAATTATGCAGCATCAGCAGCCCTGACTCTTATCGAGACCAGGCTTTCTCTCTGCATACTTAGCTGTATGCACAAGTCTTAGATGATTTACATCATCTTTTGGCCAGAGGGCCAATTAAAATTTTATGGCCATTTTCTGATAAGGGTCTGTCAACAAGAAAACCTTATAAGTGTTCTTCCCACAGCCTGGTGCCACTCTCAGAAAGCACTAAATAAAGTTACATTCTTACAGAGAAAGGACACAACAATTTATAACAAAGAAAGAAGAGTACAGTGATTTATAGCAAAGAAATAATTAACTCAAAACTCTAGTGTTGCTAACATCAAAACTACTACATTCCTTTTTCTATATCCCAATTACATTGATTAATATACTTCAGGTGCCTAAAAGATAAAGAATATGGAGGCCTGGCAGCAGTCATGGACTCAAGAGTGAAACGCATCACCAATATAATTTTTAGCTTTTTGGAAAAGGCTCTGTATCTTTAAGATGCTTAAGGTCCATGCCTCTCGCATTTGGATGTCTGTAAACAATCACAAGTTGTAAAAGTCTGGTGGAAACTGTCAATCAAGTTAGAGAACGCTCAGAGGGATTTGAACTGAAACATTCCTTTCACATGCAGGAGACCGGTTGGAGCTCTAAGTTAACATTTTCCAGAGAAAGGTGGTGGGGGGACAGCCCCTGTTAATGTCAGAAGAGTGTAAAGCAGAGTACAATAAGACAGGCAGACTATGGTTTTTGGAGGTAGAGGCTCAAGAAAATCCAAGGGGAACCCCTGAAGCCAGATCACGTCTTTAGGTATGTCAGACTTCCTTTCTCATGACCTTTGTCACAGGGGGAATTCCTCACGCTGGCTCCTGGCAGGCTTTCACATGTGCCGTCGTGTTGTGAGTCGATTCTCAGGCTGACCATTGAGTCAGTGCAGAGGAATCAGGTGTATCTCAGTGGATTGGGACATCGGGGTCTTTTGGAATGGTGGCAGGACCCCTGGAGTTCCTCTCGACTTTCAAGTTGAGACCATCTGCTCTTGAGATGTGATGGGAAAGCCATCATTCCTTTCCCGATGAAGCAGGGAAATGGACCCTCAACTCAAGATGAGAAGGCAAAAACAGGACTCTTCTTGAGTTGTGGCGGGACCCTCGATGTTCCTCTCGAGTAGAGACGGTAATGTCAGGGAACTTCTTGAGTTGCATCAAGGATGTCAAGGACCCTTTCAAGCCACAAGAGGGAAGGTGGGATTTCTCTCGAGAAGCTGCAGCAGAAAAGGGCCTCATCTTGCATTGAGGGGAGAATCTCCTGGTTTTTCTCGAGTTGCCGCAGGAAACTCGGGGTTACACTTGAGTTAAGATGGGGACCTCAGTGACCCGCTCGTGTTACCTAAGGAAAGTCCACTCTCCATGCCAATTCCGTGGGGCCTATCGGGACACCTCTCCAGTCGGTGCTGGGTCCTAGGTCCTCAACTGGATCTCAGGCCGTAACATAAGGGTTCCTCTCCAGTGCTGACATGGATCTCGTGGTTCTTAGGGAGTTTCCACAGGGAAGTCAGGCCTGGTCTTCTGTGGAGACATGCAAGTCCTCTTTCCCCTGGAGCTGTAACAGTAGTGTCAGGCTTACTGTCGAGTTGACATAGGAATCTGTGGCTGTCTCTTGAGGGGCCACAGGGCTGTCACACGTGCCATCATGTTTTGAGTCATATCTCGGGGTGAAAGTCGAGTCTGTGCAGGGAAATCAGGTATATCTGGAGTGGACTGGGACATCAGGGTCTTTTGGAATTGTGGCACGACCCTTGGTGTTCCGCTCTACTTTCTATTGGAGATCGCCTCATCTTGAGGTGGGACGGGAATGCCGGGATTCCTTTCCCGATGAAGCAGGAAAATGGACCCTTCTCTCAAGATGAGGAGGGAAAACCGGAGCTCTTCTTGAGTTGTGGTGGGACCCTCGGTGTTCCTCTCAAGTGGAGACTGTTATGTTGGGGACTTCTTGACTTACATCAAGGGTTTCAAGGACCCTTCCAAGGCTTAAGAGAGAAGGTGGATTTCTCTCGAGATGCTGCAGCTGAAAAGGCCTCATCTCGTGTTGAGGGAAAAATCGCCTAGTTTTTCTCGAGTTGTGGCAGGAAACTTAGGGTTTTTCTCGAGTTATGACAGGGACTTCAGGGACCCGCTCATGTTGCTTCAGGAAAGTCCAGTCTCCGTGTGAGTTGCGAGGGGCCTCTCTGGATTCTTCTCCAGTCGGTATGGGTTCTAGGTCCTCACCTGGAGTTGAGGCCAGAACCTCAGGATTCCTCTACTGTGCTGACAGGGATCTTAGTGTTCCTATGGAGTTTCAACAAGGGACTCAGGCCTCGTCTTGTGTGGAGACATGCAAGTCCGCTTTCCTCTCGGGTTGTAATAGTAGCATCAGGCTTCTTGACGAGTTGACATATGGATCTGTGGCTTTCTTTCAAGGTGCCACAGGGCTGTCACACCTGCCATCGTGTTCTGAGTCAATCCTCGGGATGACCGTTGAGTCAGTGCAGGGGAGTTAGGTGTATCTGGAGTGGATTGGGACATCGGGGTCTTTTGGAGTTGTGGCACAGGCCCTGGATGCCTCTCGAGGTTCAAGTTGAGACCGCCTCCTCTTGAGTTGCAACAGGAACACCGGGATTCCTTTCCCGACGAAGCAGGGAAATGGACCCGCATCTCAAGATGAGGAGGGAAAACCGGGGCTCTTCTTGAGTTGTGGTGGGACCTTCAGTGTTCCTCTCGAGTGGAGACGGGTATGTTGGGGAACTTCTTGTGTTGCCTCAAGTTTGTCAAGAACCCTTTCAAGGCTCAAGAGGGAAGGTGGAATTTCTCTTGAGACACCGCAGAAGAAAGAGGCCTCATCTCGCATTGAGGGGAGAATCTCCTGGTTTTACTCAAGTTCGGGCAAGGAAATAGGGGTTCCACTCGAGTTACAATGGGGACCTCTTGGGACCTGCTCGTGTTGCCTCAGAAAGGCCAGTCTCCATGTGAACTGCGAGGGTCCTCATACCGCACTCTCCAGAATCAACATACAATTAAGGCACGGCTCCTCTGCAGAAGCCACTGCTCCAGCCCCGCAGCCATCCAAGCTCGATGAGCCTCCTAGACGACCTCTTGGTGGCCACGGGCATGCCGGCCTTGCCGGGCCCTTCCCCGGGGGCCTATGCCATCCAAGGGGTGGACCCTGCCCTCCCAGGCGCACCCAGCCTCCTAGACGAGCTCTTGGCCGACACGGGCATCACGGACATGAAGGTGCCTTCCCCGGGAGCTGCTGTCGACCAAGGGGTGGACCCTGCCCTCCCAAGCACATCCAGCCTCCTACACGAGCTCTTGGTGGCCAAGGGTGTGCCAGCCTCACCAGAGCTTTCCCTGGAGGCCTCGGCAGTTGCAGCGCAACAACCAGCTCTCACTGGCACACCCAGCCTCTTAGAGGAAATCTTGGCTGCCACTGGCATCCGTGCCACCCTGGGGCCTTCCCTGGGGCCCTGTGCCGATGAACGGGCGCACCTCGCCCTCCCAGGCTCACCGAGACTCCAACATGAGCTCCTGGCTGCCCCGGGCATCCCGGGCTCGCCAGGTCCTTTTCTGGGGTCCTCTCCTGTCATCGCAGGGGCCCACCCAGCCTTCCCCCGGGTCACCCAGCCTCCTAGAGGAAATCTTGGCTGCCACGGCCACCCGGGACACGCCCTGGTCTTCTCTGGGGGCCCCTGCGGGGGACGAGGGAGTTGAGGCCATCCTGGAAGCACCCCTCAGTCAGGAGGACTACTAGGCCCTCCTCGACATGCTGCCAGGCTCCCCAGGTCCTCGGGCTTAGAGGGAGAGGAAGGGAGGGGCACCTTCTCCCCCTATCCACGTTCAGGTCTCCTTGCCTGGGATGCTCGGGGAAGCGGGGGTGGGGGGAGGTTTTGTGTGTGGGAACAGGATAGAATACTGACAGGATGTCTACCAACAACTCTGGGGACAAACCCGAGAGCTGGACCTTTGGGAAGCTGGGCCCCACCCCCAAACGGAGACACCCTACTTGAAGCCTCAAGTAATTCCTGTATGGCAGTGACCAAGAGGTTGCCTCAGAGAGAACATTCCATGGACACAAGAGAGAAACCCCGTGCCCCACACAGGTGCTTTGTGTCTGGCTCTTCTGTCTTCTGGTCCCATCCTTCTAGGAGTCCACCGAGGAGAACTCCTTCCCTATGCCAGGGGCAGCAGAGGGAGGGGGAACAGGAGACAGGGGAGTGAAAAGGTGGAAAGGTTGGGAGATGCAAGGTGGGAGTGGGTGGGGGTGAAGGGAGAGAGTGGGGGTGAAGGGAGAGAGGGAGAGAGAGGGCGGGAGGCAGGAAGAGTTGGGTACAGTGGGAGGGAGAGGGGGTGGGAGAGGGGAGGGTGGTGGAGCCCACGCCTGGGACTCAGCGTCAAGCACCTGGCAAACCCTGCAGCTATCCCTAAAATGCTGCATCAGGGACACGTTGCCCTCGGTTTGAGGGTGCCTGCTCTGGCCGGATGTTCGGAAGTCAGAGCCTCTGAGCCAGCAGTAGGGACATACTACCCACACAACCGCTGTCTCAACCAGACTCAACCATGTCCATGTGTACACCAATGCCTGGTATATCAGGAAAGGCCAGTCATCTCCGTGTCTCTCTCTGACCCTCCCAGTATGGGGTGACTGAGCTTGCCCTGCCACCAGCATCCTCCCGTCACCCGCAGACATACAGACGGTCTTTACTTGCAAACCCGTTCCTGAATTCATCGACCCAATGGTTTCGAAGTCCATACGAACCCCTGCCTGTTCCCATGTGAACCCCCGTGGTGGGTTTAGAAACCTGGGTGTCCAAAGAATACACTGCCCAAGACGGTTGGGGTGTGTGCTGTTGTGGTTTGTCCATTTCTGTTCAACTCACTCTTTTTGCCTTGTTCACAGCGAAAAGAGAAGTGCCTCTCATCGTCCTTCCCCCATGTTGTTTCATGCAGCCTTCTTCCTTCTTTGTCTGCTCTGGCCTCCTGATTCCTTCCTCGTCCTGCTCCTTTTCCTCCTCCTCCTGCTCGCTGCGCTCTGTATCTCTGAGAAAGCACGCACTCTTTCACATCCCGTTGTTGGCACAGGTCAGGGCTTTGCTCTGTCCAGAACGTCCATGCTTCCTTCCTTGGCTTAGGGGAACCTCCTTCCCAACAGTAGGGGGTACACTGTCCCCTTTGGCAGGGATCTCCAGGGTACTTATGCTGGGGGGTTGCCTGGGGAGGCATGGGCCTCAGGGTCCACATGAGAAAAGCCCCAAATGGTGAGCGCTTCTGTTCCAGACGCCGGCCCTTCAGGTCTCTGGCCAGAGCCTTGAGCTCCAGGCAACTCAAAGCCCTTGGGGGTGGTGGTCTGGGATTGCTGTAGGGAAAGGACACCAAGAGGGCAAGGAGGAGTTTGGGAGGGGCATGGGAAACGGAGGCAAGGACAGCGAGGAATCTAGGTGGAGGCGCTGGAGAGAGCATCTGGTGTCCCGGAATGCCTCCAAGGAGCCGGCGGGGGGCAATTGAGGCCAAGGGACTTGTGGAATGTGAAAAGGCGGGAAACCCCAGGGTGGTTTGGAAGGCAAGGCAGGCTGGGAAAGGGGGCATGGGCGGCCACTTCAAAGGGACCTAGGGGTGTTCCCGGGCAGTTAGCTCTCTTTACACTGCTGAGGGTCCCTGAGCCCGGGGTTGATCCCACTCCCCGCTGCGCGGGAGAGCCACAAACCAAAGCCTCCAAACTGCCCGCCCACCCTGACGGGGACCTTGGCGGTCTGGGGCACGGGCCGTGCCCGCCCAGGAAAGCCCGCTCTCTCCACCAGACTCCATCCAGGGTCTCTGCTTTGAAAGAGGCCAGGGGCGTCCCCTTCATCTACGCACCAAAACCCTATTTACATAAATGGGGGCGGAGCCTCCTCCCACTCTCCAAAGTCCTGAGCTGCTGGGTCCCGGCCCACTAGGCCAGCAGTCTTCAGCGTCTGTGTGGCTCTCCCACCATGGCTTCCTGCAGGTCCTCCAGCACCTCAAGCGGTACGTTTGTCCTTCGTCCCTGGGATCGGATCACAACTCAGGGGACTTGCAGATCACCCGGCCAAGGGTTCTCAGCAACCTTGTCCACCCACCACCAAGAATGGTGGGGACCGATCGGCCAGGCCCATGTTTCCTAGGCGTCAGGTGTGCCCAAAGGGGGCATTGTTCATTCGTCTTACTGCTTTGGCACACATATGGCTTTTCCGTTCTCTTTTCTGGGAAGATGGTGTTGTGTCAGGGGGCGGGGTGCGGGGTGTGGGATGTGGGGCCTGAAGGGGTTCGGGAGGGTGTGCCGTGCTGGGATGAGGCCCTTTATCCTCACATCTTCCTGTGAGAATGGGTTTTAGGGAGCTTTGTGGCTTTGCTGCCTTCAGTGGCTTCCTTTCCCCAGTGGCCTAGTGCCTTCTGCCTTCCCTCAGTCATTGCAGGTCTGGGCTTCACTTAGGCTTTCTTCCCTTTCCTTTTCCACTAGTGACGACAAACATGGCCCTTGCTCATGTCAGCCCCGGAAGGCCAGGTTCCCTCCCACTAGCAACGTGATGGAGGGAAATCTGGGAGCAGCCCCATCGAGACATCTCCCTAGCATCTACCCCAGTCAGGTGGAAACATGCGGCGGGATACTGTGGTGGTTTTCGGTGGGTGGGATTTCTTGTTGCCTTTGTTGTGGGGCTGGGTTTGGTTTCCTTCCTGCCTGCTGGTGTTTCTTGCATTCCGGTATGGGGTGGGGGTGGGGAATGTCCCCACCGCCCTTGCCTCTCAGCCTGGCTGTATGGGTGTAGCCAAGTGACTTCCAAATGCACACCCATCCCCAGGCTCCCAGCTTTGCTCAGGCACAGGGGCAAGTCCCCTGGACGGGGAGCATACTTGGTCTCCTCCGTCCAGTCCTCTCCCTCTCTGCTCTGAGACTTTGCCCTTCCTGCTCTTCTTCCACAGGGCCCGTCACCACAGGATCTCAAAGGAGGAGGCTTGTTCTGAAGCTGAGCCAGAAGGATGCCCTGCAATCCCTCTTTCAAGAGAAACCCTACCCTGGGATCGCAACCAGAGAACGGCTGGCCCAGGAGCTTGGCATTGCCCAAAGCAGAGTTCAGGTAGGCCCCCGTCTCTGCCCCCGTTCTCCCTTTCAGGCTCTCCATGCCAATCCGAGTCAGCTGAAAGTACCTGGCAGCCTTTCTCCTGAGAAGGAATTCTCTCTGTTTGCCCCTAGGTCTGGTTTCAAAACCAGCGAAGAAGATGGTTAAAGCAGAGCCGATCACCGTCTGAATATGTGCACCAAGAAGGGGAAGCGGGGCCAACGTCCACGCCCACGCCACTGACACCCTCTTCTCAACCTCAGTCTTCCTCTCCAGGTAACTTAGCTAGAGTTCTCCAAAAGCAAGTCCCCTAGAGGGGGTCCCGAACCCTCCCCGTCTTGCCAGAGAGTTCTCTCTGCTGGTGGATGGCCACGGGAGGCCCAGGAAGACCAAGGGGGTGGGGGGGAGTGGGGGGAGTGGCATGGGTAAGAGGAGGAAACAGGGCTATCTGGCTGCGGCCGCCCCCATCAGTGTCCCAGATAGGGGGCACGACGCCCCCAGTTGGCGAAGGCGGGCAGCACTGGGTCCCCCTTTGCACACCCTCCCCAGCCCCTGTTGGGAACTTTAGGCTCCCGCTGCAAGCAACCTTGGCCAAGGGGCATGCTTCAGGGCACTCGGCAGCAAGACCAGAGGAGGAAAGAGATACACAGGGACACGCACGTGTGTGGAATGTGTGTGTGTGTGCAGGCATCCGATCCATCTATGGCTGTATTCCTTAGAGCCCTGCCCTGGCTGCAGAGCCACCTGTGGTGATTCAGGTGTGCGGGACTCTCCCTCCCCTGCACACCGTCTAAGGTGTCTGTGCTGTGACCGTTCCATCGGCCGTAACGTCCTCTCCTCTCCGTGTGTTCTTTTTTTGGTATGAGACTCGGCCAGAGAGGCCCGGCGAAAGAGGGCAGTAATCTCTCTTTCTCAAACAAGGATCCATGTGCAAGCCTTCACAAGAGATCTCTTCCCGGGGATTGCTGCCGGGAAAGAACTGGCTAGTCAGACGGGAATCCCAGAACCTCAAATCCAGGTAAGTTCTCCAGCCAGCGCATGGGCCCAGGAGTGAGGAGTGTTCAGCCCTGCAGAGCGTTCGGAGCTGGATACAAGTAGGCTTGGGCTGGGGATGGGGCTGGGGTTTGAGGGGGCCGAAAGTCGGTGGGCTGAGTGAAGGGTTTGGGGCCACTTGTGGCCGTGCGGGCACCCCCTCATTTCCCAGGGGAATGGATTCGTTTGCAGAAAACGGCCCTGCAAGAGCTGCCCTGGGCCTGAAAGACAAGAGACCGGGCGGCCAGGCGGGCTTTCGAATGGGCACCACGGAGGTGCCAGCACGGTGATCTGGACGGTCACAACTTCTTATGTGCCTGTCTGCCTTTTGCTCCCCTAGATATGGTTTCAAAACTGAAGAGCTCAGCACCCCCAGCAGGGCCCGAGTGGGCCCGGCAGCGCAGCAGCCATGACTACTCCTGCTCCAGAGGACCGAAGGGCCCCACCCGCTGTGCAGAGCACCTCTCCTCCCCTTGGCCCCTCCCCGCCACAGGAGAGCATGCCACCCTTGGCGGCTGAAGCTGCTCCTTTTGAGGCCCCCACATTCTGTGTGCCCGGGACTGCCTCTGGGGTCTGTGTGGGCCATCCGTTGATGATCTTCATGGTCCAGCCCAGCCCGATGGCTCTCCTGCCATGCAGGAAGCCACCACCTCTTCCCCAGGTAGCAGTTCCCTGGGCTGCGTGCTCCCCTGCAGTCTTGGCCCCCCGGCAGCCTGGGCAAGGGGCCATCCTGCCACCTGGACAGCCAGAGGCACACATCCCGCGCTGGCCGGAGTCATCCTACGGTAAAGGCACCGCCCCTCAGCTAGAGACACAGACCCAGCCCCGCAGCCTTCCAAGCCCGACAAGCCTCCTAGACGAGCTCATGGCCAACACGGGCGTTCTGTCTTTCCCAGGGCCTTTCCCGAGGGCTGCTGCCAATCAAGGGGTGGACCCTGCCCTCCCAGGCACACCCAGCCTCCTAGACAAGCTCTTGGCGGCAACGAGCGTCCCCACATCGCTGGGGCCTTCCCCGGGGGCCTCTGCAGTCACAGGGCAACAACCAGCTCTCGCTGGCACACCCAGCCTCTTAGAGGAAATCTTGGCTGCCACCAGTATCTGCGCCACCTTGGGGCCTTCCCTGGGGCCCTGTGCTGATGAACGGGCACACCTCGCCCTCCCAGGCTCACCGAGACTCCAAGACGAGTTCCTGGCTTCCCCGGGCATCCCGGGCCTGCTGGGTGCTTTTCTGGGGTCCTCTTCTATCATCGCAGGGGCCCACCTAGCCTTCCCCGGATCACCCAGCTTCCTAGAGGAAATCTTGGCTGCCACGGCCATGCGGGACATGCCCTGGTCTTCTCTTGGGGCCCCTGCGGGGGACGAGGGAGTTGAGGCCACCCTGGAAGCACGCCTCAGTCAGGAGGATTACCAGGCCCTCCTCGACATGCTGCCAGGCTCCCCAGGCCCTGGGGCTTAGAAGGAGAGGAAGGGAGGGGCACCTTCTCCCCCTATCCATGTTCAGGTCTCCTTGCCTGGGATGCTCGGGGAAGGGGAGGGGGGCGGTTTTGTGTGTGGGAACAGGAGAGAATACCGACAGGATGTCTACCAACAACTCTGGGGACAAACCCAAGAGCTGGATCTTTGGGAAGCTGACACCCACCCCCAAGCAGGAACACCCTACTTGAAGCCTCAAGTAATCCCTGCATGGCAGTGACCGAGAGGCTGCCTCAGAGGCAACATTCCGTGGACACAAGAGAGAAACCCCGTGCCCCGCACAGGTGCTTTGGGTCTGGCTCTTCTGTCTTCTGGTCCCATCCTTCCAACAGTCCACCCAGGAGAACTCCTTCCCTATGCCAGGAGCAGCAGAGGGAGGGGGAGTGGGAGGGAGGGGAGTGAAAAGGTGGAAAGGTTGGGAGATGCAAGGTGAGAGGGGCCAAGTGGGTGGCGGGAGTGGGTGGGGGCGAAGGGAGAGAGTGGGGGTGAAGGGAGAGAGGGAGAGAGAGTGAGGGTAGGAGGCAGGGAGAGTTGGGTACAGTGGGAGGGAGAGGGGTCGGGGGAGGGGAGGGGGGTGGAGCCCGCGCCTGGGACTCAGCGTCAAGCCCCCGGGAAACCCTGCAGGTATCCTTAAAATGCTGTGTCATGGACACGTTGCCCTCGGTTTCAAGGTGCCTGCTCTGGGCGGGTGTCTGGAGGTCAGAGCCTCTGAGCCAGCAAGAGGGACCTAGCCACACAACCGCTTTCTCGACCAGACTCGACCATGTCCACGTGTACACACATGCCCGGCATACCAGCATAGGCCAGTCCCCTCCGTGTCTCTCTCTGACCCCTCCTCCCAGTACGGGGTGACTGAGCTTGCCCTCCCACCAACATCCCCCTGTCACCCGCACACATACAGACGTTGTTAACCTGCAAACCCGTTCCTGAATTAATCGACCCAATGGTTTTGAAGTCCATACGAACCCCTGCCTGTTCCCATGTGAACCCCCATGGTGGGTTTAGAAACCTGGGTATCCAAAGACTACACTGCTCGAGACGGTTGGGGGTGTGCTGCCCTGGTTTGTCCATTTCTCTTCAACTCACCCTGTTCGCCCTGTTCTCAGCGAAAGGAGAAGTGCCTCTCATTGTCCATCCCCCGTGTTGCTTTGTTGGATTAGTGGAACCTCCTTCCCCACAGTAGGGGGTACACTGTACCCTTTGGCAGGTATCTCCAGGACACGTGGGCTGGGGGGTTGCCAGGGGAGGTGCGAGCCTCAGGATCCACATGAAAAAAGACCCAAATGTCGTGAGCTGCCGGTCCAGACGTTGGCCCTTCAGGTCTCTGGTTGGAGCCTTGGGCTCCAGGTAACTCAAAGCCCTCGGGTGTGGTGCTCTGGGATTGCTGTAGGGAAAGGACACCAAGAGGGCATAGAGGAGTTGGGGAGGGGCAGTGGGAAACGGAGGTGAGGACAGGGAGGGATCTAGGTGGAGGCGCTGGAGAGAGCTTCCAGTGTCCCAGAATGCCTCGGAGGAGCGAGCGGGGGGCGGGGGGGGGGAGGGGGCAATGGAGGCTCAGGTACTTGTGGAATGTGAAGAGGCGGGAAACCCCAGAGCGGTTTGGAAGGCAAGGCAGGCTGGGAAAGGGGGTGTGGGTGGCCACTTCAAAGGGACCTAGGGGCGTTCCCGGGGAGTTAGCTCTCTTGGCACTGCTGAAGGCCCCTGATTGATCCACCCGGGGTTGATTCCACCCCCCACTGCGTGGGAGGGCCACAAACCAAAGCCCCCAAACTGCCTGTCCACCCCGATGGGGACCTTGGCGGTCTGGGGCACAGAAGCCCACTCGCTCCGCGGGACTCTGTCCAGGGTGTCTGCTTGCAAAGAGGCCAGGGGCATCCCCTCCGTCTGTGCACCCAAACCCTATTTACTTAAATAAGGGCAGAGCCGCCTCCCACTCTCCAAAGTCCTGAGCTGCTGAGTCCCGGCCCACCAGGCCAGCAGTCTGCAGCGTCTCCCGCCATGGCTTCGTGTGGCTCCTCCAGCACCTCAAGCAGTACATTTGCCCTTGGTCCCTGGGATCGGATCACATCTCTGGGGATTTGCAGATGACATGGCCAAGGGTGCTCAGAAAACGTGTCCACCCACCACCAAGAATGGCGGGGACCAATCGGCCGGGCGCATGGTTCCCAGGCGTCAGGTGTGCCCCAAAGAGGAATCTTTCATTCGTCTTGCTCCTTTGGCACACACATGGCTTCTCCGTTGTCTTTTCTGGGAAAATGGTGTTGTGTCAGGGGGCAGGGAGCGGTGTGCAGGGGGGCTGGGGTAGGGGGTCGGGAGGGGGTGCTGTGCTGGGATGAGACCCTTTATCCTCACATCTTCCTTTCGGAATGGGAGTCGGGGAGTGCCGTGGCTTTGCCGCCTTCAGTGGCTTCCTCTCCCCAATGGCCTAGTGCCTTCTGCCTTCCGTCAGGCATTGCAGACTTAGGCTTCACTTTGGCTTCCTTCTCTTCCTTTCCTTTTCCACTAGTGATGGCAAACATGGCCCTTGCTCATGTCAGCCCCGGGAAGCCAGGCTCCTTCCCACTGGCATCATCATGGAGGGAAATCTGGGAACAGCCCCATTGAGATGTCTCCCCAGCATCTCCCCCAGACGGGTGAAAACATGTGGCAGGATAGTGTGGTGGTCTTCGGTGGGTGGGATTTCTTGTTGCTTTTGTTTTGGGGCTGGGTTTGGTTTCCTTTCTGCCTGCTGGTGTTTCTTGCATTCCGGCATGGGGTGGGGGTGGGGGATGTCCCCACCGCCCTTGCCTCTCAGCCTGGCTGTATGGGTGTAGCCAAGTGACTTCCAAATGAACACCCATCCCCTGGCTCCTGGGTTTGCTCAGGCACAGTGGCAAGTCCCCTGGGCAGGGAGCACACTTGGGCTCCTCCATCCAGTCCTCCACCATATGCTCTGAGAATTTTCCCTTCCTGTTCTTCTTCCACAGGTCCTGTCACCACAGGATCTCCAAGGAGGAGGCTCATTCTGAAGCTGAGCCAGAAGGACACCCTGCAAGCGATCTTTCAACAGAACCCCTACTCTGGGATAGCGACCAGAGAACGGCTGGCCTGAGACCTTGGCATTGCCAAAATCAGAGTTCAGGTAGGCCCCCGTCTCTACCTCTGTTCTCTCTTTTAGTCTCTTCATGCTGATCCGAGTCAGCTGAAAGCACCTGGTGGCCTTTCTCCTGAGAAGGAATTCTCTCTGTTTGCCCCTAGGTCTGGTTTCAAAACCAGTGTAGAAGACAGTTAAAGTAGAGCCGATCGCCGTCTGAATATGTGAACCAAGAAGGGGAAGGGGGGCCAACGTCCACAACCACACCACCGACGGCCCCTCCTCGACCTCAGTCTTCCTCTCCAGGTAACTTAGCCAGCGTTCTCGAAAGCAAGTCCACCAGAGGGGGTGCCAAACCCTCCCCCTCTTACCAGAGAATTATTTCTGCTGGTGGATGGCCATAGGAAGCCCAGAAAAACCAAGGGTTAGGGAGGTTTGGGGGTGGTCGGTGCTGGGAAGAGGAGGAAACAGGGCTAATTGGTGCTGCCACCCCCATCAGTGTCCCAGTCGGGGCATGACGACCCCAGTTGGCATGGGCGGGCAGCACTGGGTCCCCCTTTGCACACCCTCCCCAGCCCCCATCAGGAACTTTAGGCTCCGGCTTCCCAGGCCACCTTGGCTGAGGGGCATGCTTCAGGGCACTCAGCGGCAAGGGTGGAGGAGGAAAGAGACACACAGGGACATGCATGTGTGAGGAGTGTGTGCGTTTGCTTGCACACACAAGCATTCATGATGGATCCAGGGACCCGATCCCTCTGTGGCTATATTCCTTAGAGCCCTGCCCTAGCTGCAGAGCCACCTGTGGTGTTTCAGTTGTGTGGGACTCTCCCTTCCCTCCACACTGTCTAGGGTATCTGTGTTGTGACCGTTCCACGGGCCGTAACGTCCTCTCCGCTTGGTGTGTTCTTTATTTTGTAGGAAACTCGGCAAAAGAGGCCCGGAGAAAGAGGACAGTCATTCTCTCCTTCTCAAACAAGATACCTTGTGCAAACTTTCATGAGGGATCTCTTCCAGGGGATTACCACCAGGACAGAACTGGCTCATCATATGGGAATCCCAGAAACTCGAATCCAGGTAAGTTCTGCAGTCAGCCCATGGGCACAGGACATGGCCCAGGAGTCAGGAGAGTTCAGCCCAGCCGAGCGTTTGGAGCTGAATACAAGGAGGCTTGGACTCAGGCTGGAGCTGGGGCTTGGGGTGAGGGGCCAAAAGTCAGTGGGCTGAGTGGAGGGTTTGAGGCCGCTTGTGGCCATGCGGGAACCCCTCATTTCCCAGGGTCAAGGGATTCATTTGCAGGAAACGGCCCTGCAGGTGCTGCACTGGGCCTGACAGACCAGAGGCTGGGCGGCCAGGCAGGCTTTCGAATGGGCACCACAGAGGCGCCAGCATGCTGAACTGGACAATCACGACTTCTAATGTGCCTGTCTGCCTTTTGTTCCCTTAGATATGGTTTCAAAACTGAAGAGCTCTGAACCCACAGCAGAGACAAAGCGGGCCAGGCAATGGCTGGGCCCAAGGGCCAGGCAGCACAGCAGCCACGACTACTCCTGCTCCAGAGGATCAAAGGGCCCCACCAGCTGTTCAGAGCTCCTCTCCCAGCTATTAACACTCCCCACCACAGGAGAGCATTCCACGATTGGACGAGGTCAAATTGAGACCCAGGGACCCAGGGGTGAGGTATTAAGTAACGGGGTCGGGACCTGGGGCAGATGCAGTGGGTGGTGGACGGGGATTGAGAGGCAAAAGAGGTGGCGCCTAGGCCCACGCCTCCGCCCACGCCTGAACCAGTGGACTCTTCCGGCCACTGACCAGCGGAGGAGGCACAAATTGTCCGCCGCTGGATGCAGGGGAATTCCGGAAAACCAGGAAGGTTAATTGCCTAGGATGCCTGCAATGATCTTTTCCCCCAGCGCCTGTGGGCGGGAGCAGTCCTCCCAGAGAAAGGCTGCTCCAGTTTGCCTGGGGATATATAGCAAGCATTTCCTTCAAACTTCAACCGCACCATGCCCCCCCAACCCCCCCCCCCAACTCGTCCCACTTACTAAGCTGGGTAAAAGCGCCCTATGGCCACGGGCATCGTTTTCGAAATGGAAAACCACATCTCCCCTTCTCAGCTCTCCCCACCCCACCCCACCATGCACCCAGGAGGTGCAGCGTTCTTGTGTCCGGAGGGCTGGGTTGAAGAGGGTGGATGGAGCCAAGGAGAGCCTGGCTGTGAGTGGTGGTCCTGCCAGGTGCAGTTGGTGATGCTGCCCTGGACCTGCAGCTGCAGCAGTGCAGTGGAAGGCCCTGCCGGGGGATCAAGCAGCTCGGGTCAGGCTCACTGCACTTCCCCTCCCGCCCTAAGCGAGAAGAAGTGAAATGGGGTAAGGCCCCTGCCAGAGATGGGAGCTGCACCCTGGTCATTGGCACCAGGCTTCCTCTGCATGAAGACTTCTGTCAAGCACCCAAACTGTCCAGGGAAAAAGAAAGGTGTGTGGACGGCTGACGAGCTGCTGTGTCCGCCCCAAGGCGATTTCTCCTCACATCCCCCCTCTCGAGAAGAAGATGCTTTTCTGCACGGGGCGAACCAGTCAGCTGATACTGGAGGACAGCGAGGCCAGGGGAAAGAAGGCAGTCCCCGGAGGACTGTGCCTCCACTGGGACTCGCTCCTCTGATGTATGCCTCCAAATCCAGCCAGCCTGGCGTCTCCTGGGGGCATGGCCTTGAACTTGGCCTGGCGGTGCTTGGGGCTTCCCTGATAGCTCAGTTGGTAAAGGATCCGCCTGCAATGCAGGAGACCACGGTTCGATGCCTGCGTTGGGGAGATCCGCTGCCCAAGGGAGAAAGCTACGATCTGGCCTGCAGAACTGGTCCACGGGGTCGCAAAGCGTCGGACAGGACTGTGTGTGCATGCGTGCGTGCGTGCCTGGCCAGGCGTGTGCGAAGCGGAGCAGAGAATAGAACTTTTGCCCTGGCAGGATCAGTGGGGCGGGATGCAGTGTCACGAGGGCGGGTGGCTCGAATGCTGTCTTTCCTCCTCTTGGGATCAGTTACCAGCCCACCGGAGGGGCATGGGCGGCAGGCGGGGAGGGGGCGGAAAAGAATCCCGTGGAGCAAGTGGGCTTTCACGGGCACAGCATGTGCCACAGAACCCCAAGGTCCACGTTGGGCTGGGTGGGCCGCTCGCGGCTTTGGATTGAGGCCGTGCCACGCAGCAGAGAGGATCAGCCCCAGGCTCGGGGCCGTCAGCCGTGCACAGAGGCCTCACTGCCCGGGAATTCCCCTAGGCCCCTTTGAAGTTGCCGCCCACACCCCCTTTCCCAGCCTGCCTTGCCTCAGGAAACTCTCTGGGCTTTCCCACCTTTCCACATTCCACACATACCTTGGCCTCAATTGCCTCCGCCCGCTCCTCCCAGGCATTCCTGGGCACTGGAGGCTCTCTCTAGTGCCTCCGGCTGGATCCCTCGCTTCCCTCGCCTGCATTTCCCACGTCCCTCCTCAACTCCTCAGGGCCCTCATGGCGTCCTTTCCCTACAGCAGTCCCAGTCCACCGCCCCCAGGCCTTTGAGTTGCCGGGAGCTCAAGTCTACTGCCAGAGACCTGACGGGCTGGTGTCTCCAATGGCAGCTCACACCATTTCGGGCTTTTCCAGGTGGGGCCAGATGCGCACACGGCCCCAGCCCAGCCCGCACGCCAAGTGCCCTAGAGAGCCCCGGGAAAGGAGACAGTGTATGCCCTCCTCTCAGGAAGGAGGGTCCACTAAACCAAGGAAGGCAGCCAGCATGTTCTGGACAGAACGAAGCCCTGACCTGTGCCAGCAATGGGACATGGAAAGAGTGTGTGCTTTCCTAAAGAGACGGAGGGCAGAGAGGAGAAGGTGGAGGAAATCAGGAGGCATGAGCAGACAAAGAAGGAAGAGGCTGCGTGAAGCAACGTGGGGGCCGGATGTGGAGAGGCACTTGTCCTTTCACTCTGAACAGGTCCCAGCGAATGGCAAAGAAACCAAGGAACCACAGTGCCACCCGCACCGCCTTCGGTAGCAATGGATTCTTTGGCCAGCCAGGTTTCTAACCCCAACCACGGGGTTTCACGGGAGAGCAGTCAGGGGTCTGAATGTACTTCAAAACGGTCGGTCGACGAATTCTGGATCGGGTTTGCAAGTCGATAATGTCTGTATTCTTAGCTCTTGGTGGACGCCTAGATGTCTCCCGGTTGGTTGAGGGCCCCGGTGACCCAGCGCCACCCACCAGGAGCACCGTGGTCATTCTGTGGTGACCCAAGGGTCGGTGAGTGAGTGGGTGCCCCCGCTAGGCTGCACCCATGCGCCCTCCTTCTCTTTCTGTTAAGACACACGGTTCCTTTGAGCTCGACCAGGCTGGCTTGAGATGCTGAGAGGCGACGTGAGAGAGGAAGGGCCGGACTGCTGAGGGCTTCAGCGGGGAGGGGGTGCTGGCAACAAAGAGCCCTCCTCTCCCTGCCCCCGCTGGAGGTGCACAAGAATCTAGGGGGCTGACCCGAGGCCAGCAGCGATGTGGAGCCCGTGCTCCTGGAGCTGGGAGGGGGCAGGCGGCGGGAGGGGGCCGGGGAGGTCGACGTCCTCTGCAGCGGTGCCAGCGAGCCCGCCCGGGGCTCCTTCTTCCTGGGGCCCGGGTGCGCGAGGACCCCTTGGTCTGGCACAATGGCGCAGGGCTGCTGAGATCCGCTGAGACAGGGTTCCCCTCCTGCGCGCCAGGGCGCGACAGTAGCAAGCGGAAGGGCAAGGGTGTGAGCGGCCAGGCCACGTCGCGGGAGGGCCGCTGTGGCGGGGTGGTGTTCCACACTGACCGGCACCCTGGCGAGACCGGCAAGACCCAGGTTCCGGTGGGCCGGACCCTTCGCCAGGGCGTGGCGGGAAGAAACCTTCAGTGGGAGGGGCGGGCACACCCTGGCTACATCCCAGTGGGAAGTTAAATGAGCATGGCAGCACGGGAGAAGAGGCCAGAGTCCTTGCTGAGGAAAGAGCAAAGGGAAGGGAGTCAAGCCATGAGATCTGTGCCAGAACGGGCCTTTCCAGCCTGGACCCGGGCCACTGTGGCAGACATGTGGGGGTGGTGGGAGACGAGCCGGGAGCCATGATGGGAGAGCCCCAGCCCGCTACTGCAAGAGAGCCCAGAGGAGACTCCCCACAAGAGGCGCGAATGATCTGCCATGGCCCAGGCGGCGGGCTGTGCTCTGCTTCCAGCTTGTGCCGCGGAGGAGTGCAGGGGGCCCCGTGGGTCTCCCAGGTGCCTGCGCCCCAGCTCTGGGGAGACCCTGCCAAAGAGATGGAGAAGGTCTCCCAGAGCCCCAGCAAAATCGAGGGAGGTTGTGGAGGTGGTGGCTTGACCCCTTCTTCTGCCCGCCTGTTGGAGGGGGGCAGTTAGACCAGGAGCTGGTGGCTGGCAAGGTTCAGGGCCCCAGTCCAGGGAACACTCTGACAAATAGAGGAAGTATGTCTCCCAGGGCCATGAGGCACTGGGCCGGCTGCCCTCTGCGTCCCGCCCTCCCCTCGTAGGGCTGGGTGGCAGCCAGAAGTTGGCGGCCTTCGTGGGCTCCGCAAGGTCAGGGCCCCAGCTCAAAGGAGATTCTGCTGACGAGATTGAGGTGGTCTGCCAAGGATCCGGGAGCTGCCATCTGTGACCTGCCAGGGTCTCGACTGGATGCATGGCAGCCAAGAGCTGGGGCCCTCCGTGGGCTCACTAGGTTCAGGGCCCCATTCCAGGAAATATTGTGCCGAAGAAACCGAGGAGGTTTCTGAGGTCTTGCTCACCCAGTTGGCTGCCCTCTGCTCCCCAGCTCAGGGGAGACCCAAGGAAGACATGGGAGATGTCTTTCTGGTCCCCACCGGGCCCGGTCGTCTTCCCTCTGCATTGGTACTGACTGTCTGAATAATGCAGGGCTGCCGGGAGCTGGCGGCCTACGGAGCTCACCTGGTTTGGGGCCCCATCTCAAGGGAGACCCCCATCAAAGAGACTGGTGTGGTCTGCTAGTGACCCGCGGAGCTGCTGTCTGAAAACTGTCAACAGCTTGATGGGCTGCTGGCTGGCAGGACATGGAGGCATTGGAGGACTCTCCAGAATCTGTGTCCCAGCCCATGGAAAACTCCACTGAAGAGTCCAGGGACATCTGCCAGGGACCTGACAGGCTGGACCCTTCCTCCCCCCGGCACCTCTGGCGGCTTTGGGGTTCCCCAAAAGGCTCCCAGACCTCTGCACCCCCGCTCAGGGGGGACTCTGCCAAGGACACGGGGGAGGTCTGCCAGAGCCCCTCAGTGTCTAAGGGGCTGGCCTCTGCCTCCCACTGGCTTCTCGGTGTGGTGCAGGGTGGTCAGGATTCGAGGGCCACAAGTGAACCCAGGGAAGACCCTGGACCAACACTATGGCAGGCTTGGTTCTCGGGCAAACACCGAGACACCCACAAGTCTGGGAACATTGGGAGAATAGCAGGGGTCCTTGGGAAAGTCTGAGGGGGCTACCACTGATGCCAGGGACAACCCTGTGCAAGACATGCGTGAACTCTGCCAGGGACTGCTGGTGTCCCAAGGACTGGGTTCTAATTCCCACTGGGTTCTGGGAGTTGTGCTTGGCGACGAGAAGATGGGGCTCAAGGACGACCCAATGAGGGGAGGACTTGAAGGAATAGGCTAAGATAAGATGAACAAATGTTACTTCGTGGTGAAGTCAGGGGACAGCGAGGACACCACGTCAGTAGAAGCTGATGTTGAGTGCCCTGAATCTGGTGGGTTCTTCCACATGATCTCTCCCCAGGGAAGCAGGAAATCCAAGTAGGGCACTGGGGCTGGAACCGCCAAGGTGCTTGGCCTGGGGGTGGAGGGAAACTGCCCCAGAAGTACTCCTGCTGAGGCATTGCCTGTGCAGCCTGAGAGGCCAGGGGAGCCTGGTCCACCATGTGGGCAGTGGAGGCCAGAGGACCCTTGGGAGGGAGAGACATCTATTTTGTTTGTCCCCTCATGCACCAACTGGAGAAAACCTTTGGCTTTTAGAACATCCTGACCCCACACCCCCTTTCTGCCTTCTTCTCCTCCTCCACCACTCTCAACAAAAATGAGGGATGAGGTATGTGCAGGTGTGCTTGTGTGTGCGCGTGTGTGCATGTAGCATGTGCTTGGGTAGTGCTTGCATGAACGCATGAGGTAGCACCTGCAGGGTCAAGGATGGAACGTCCCCACTCCCCACCACCACCCCACTGACCACCAGCCCTCCCTGCCCCCCCCCCCCCAATAACAAGAGCAATAGCAACACTCTCCATATTACCCAGCAGCTCAGATATAAAAATAAAAAGAGAGACCTATACTCAGGTTTTCCCTCCTTTTGTCTTGGCAAAGGGCTTCCAAGTCACAGGGCGCTGTGAGCACCAGGCACAGGGAGAAGATCAGGGAGAAGGGTCTCTCTCTGAGTAGTCCTTGGCCAAAGAGAGACCCAGGGACTTCGGGGTGAGGCCTTAAGTAACCTTGGTCTGGGGGTAAAGGCAGTGGTCAGGGGTTGAGAGGCAAAAGCAGTGGAGCCTTGACCCACGCCTCTGCCCATGCCTGAAGGAATGCACTCTTCTAGTCACGGACTAGTGGAGAAGGCAGAAATTGTCCACCACCTAATGCAGGGGAATTCCTGAAAACCAGGATGGTTAATAGCCTAGGATGCATGCAATAACTTTTTCCCCCAGAGGGTGTTGACTGGAGCAGTCCTCCTAGAGAAAGGCTACTCTTGTTTGCCTGGGGATATATAGCAAGTACTTCCTTCAAACTTCAACCGCACTATGCCCCTTCTCCCCCACCCCCGATCCAGCTGAACTGAGCTTGGTAAAATGCCCTATGTCCAACAGCAACGTTTTCAAAAAAGAAAAACTTGTCTCTCCTTCCCAAACCTCCCCACCCCACCCCACAATGCACCCAGGAGATGGAGCTTTCTTGGGTCAGGGGTGCTGGGTTGTGGAGGGTGCCTGGAGTCAAGAGGAGCCTGGCTGTGAGTGGTGGTCCTGCCAGGTGCAGTTGCTGATGCTGCCCTGGACCTGCAGCTGCAGCAGTGGAGTGGAAGGTCCTGCCAGGGTATATCAAGCAGCTCAAGCCAGGCTCAATGCACTGACCCCTCACACCCTAACCAAGAAGAATTGAAATGGTGTATGGCCCCTGTCAGAGATGTGGACTGTGCCCTGGTCATCAGTACCAGGCATCCCAAGCATGAACACTGTTTTCAAGCACCCAAACTATCCAAGGAAAAGGAAAGGTGCATGGACATGGTAGTGCTGCTCTGTCCACCCAAAGGCGTTTTCTCCTCCCATCCCACCTCTTGAATAGACTATGCTCTTCTGCGTGGCACAAGCCACACGACTGAACCTGGAGGACACCAAGACCAGGGGAAAGAAGCCAGTCCTTGGAAGACTGTGCCTCCACTGGGGCTCGTTCCTCTGATGTATGCCTTCTCATTCAGGCTGGGACAAGCCCTTTGCTGGGATGTGAGGGGGCTGGGGTGTGGCGGTTGGATGACACCAGATCAGTTAGCCTGGCATCTCCTGGGGGCATGGCCTTGAATTTGGCTTGGCGGTGCTCGGGGCTTCCCTGATGGTTCAGTTGGTAAAGGATCTGCCTGCAATTCAAGAGACATCCATTCAATGCCTATGTTCTGGAGATCTATTGCAGAAGGGAGAAAGCTACCATCTGTCCTCAGAACTTGTCCACGGGGTTGCAAAGCATTAGAGAGGACTGTGTGTGCTTTCATGCTTTCGTGAGTGAGCAGGTATTTGCAAAGCAGAGAGGGGAATAGACCTTTTGCCCTGGCACAATCATAGGGTAGGATGCAGTCTCACTAGGGCAGGTGGCTCAAATTCTGTATTTCCTCCCCTTGAATCAGTTACCAGCCCACCAGAGGGGCAGGGGGCAGAGAAGAATCCGGTGGAGTGAGTGGGCTTTCTTGGGCATGGCCTGAGCCACTGAACCCCAAGTTCCACACTGATCTGGGTGGGCCATTCAGGGCTTTGTTTTGAGGCCCTGCCACACAGCAGAAAGGATCAACCCCAGGTTCGGGGCTGTCAGCAGTGCACAGAGGCCTAACTGCACAGGAATTCCCCTAGGTCCCTTTGAAATGGCTACCCAGGCCACCTTTCCCAGCCTGCCTTGCCTTCTGAAAAGGTCTGGGTTTTCCTGTCTTCATATTCCACACGTCCGTTGGCCTCAATTGCCTTCTCCAGCCCCTCCTAGGCATTCCTGAACACCAGAGGCTCTCTTCAGTGCCTCTACCTAGTTCCCTTGCTTTCCTTGCCTCCGTTTCCCATGTTCCTCCCCAACTCTTCCATGCCCTCCTGACACACTTTCCCTATCGTGATCCCAGACCATTGCCCCCAAGCCTTTGAGTTGCCTGGAGCTCAAGTATACTGCCAGAGCCCTGATGGGTCAATGACTCGAATGACAGTTCACACCATTTGGTGCTTTTTCAGGTGGAGCCTGATGTCTGCATGTCCCCAGCCCATCCCCCAGCCCAAATGACCTAGAGATATCTGTGAAAGGGTACAGTATACCCCCTACTTTTAGGAAGGAGGTTCCACTAAGCCAAAGAAGGAAGCATGGACCTTCTGGACAGAATGAAGCCCTGACCTGTGCCTACAAATGGGACATGGAAAGCGTGTGTGCTTTCTTAAAGAGATGGAGGGTGGCGAGGAGAAGGAGGAAGAAATCAGGAGGCAAGAGCAAAGAAGGAAGTAGGCTGCATGAAGCCACGTGTGGAATGCATGATGAGAGGCACTTCTATTTTCGCTGTGAACATGTCCCAATGAATTGAAAAGAAATCAACGGACCACAATACCATACTACAACTGTCTTTAACAATTTATTATTTGGCCACCCACGTTTCTAAACCCAACCATGACGCTTCACATGAAAACAGTCAGGGGTTCATATGTACTTTGAAACCATTGGGTCTATGAATTAAGGAGCAGGTTTGCAAGTAAATAATGTCTGTATGTCTGCGGGTGACAGGAAGATGCTGGTGGCAGGGCGAGCTCAGTCACTACATTTTAAGGGTTGAAAGAGACACAGAGATGATTGGCCTTTGCAGATATATCAGGTATGTGTGTTCACATGGAGTCTGGTCATGAAAGCGGTTGTGTGGGTAGGTCCCTACTGCTTGATCAAAGGATCTGATCTCAGGAAAATCGCCCAGAGCAGGCATCTCCATACTGAGGAAAGCGTGTCCCAGATGCTACATTTTAGGGAATACCTGCAGGGTTTGCCGGGGGCTTGAAGCCGAGTCCCAGAGGTGGGCTCCACCCCCCTCCTGCGACACCCCTCTTCCTCCATTTGTCCCCAGATCTCCCTGTCTCCCTTCCCTCTCTCCCTCCCTCCCTCTCAAACTCAGCCTTAGCCAGCTCTCTTCCTTCACACGCACTCTCTCCCTTTGCCCCCACCCTCTCCCTCCACCCACTCAGCCCCTCCCACCTTGCATCTCCCAACCTTCCACCTTCCCACTCCCCTCTCTCCCACTGCTCCTTCCTCTGCTGCCCCTGGAATAGGGAAGGAGTTCTCCTGTGTGGAATGCTGGGAAAAACGGGACCAGAACACAGAAGAACCAGATCAAAAGAAAACCTGTGTGGGGCACGGGGTTTCTTTATTGGTTTCATGGCATGTACCCTTTTAGGCACCCTCTTAGTCACTGCGATACTGGAATTCCTTGATGCTTCAGCTGGTGTGTCCCTCTTGGGGGGAAGGGCTTGCTTCCCAAAGGTCCAGCTCTCAGGTTTGTCCCTAATGTTGCTGGTAGACATCCCATCTGTATTCTCTCCTCCCCTCACCTGAAACCACCCCACTCCCTGAGCTCCATAGCTCCACATCCCAGGCAAGGAGACCTGAAAGAGGCTCGGGGGAGAAGGTGCTCTTTCTTTCCTCTCCCTCTAAACCTGAGTGCCTGGGAAACCTGGCAGCATGTCGAGGAGGGCCTCATAATTGTCCTCACTGAGGGGTGTTCCAGGATTGCCTCAACTACTTCCTCCACCACAGCCCCCGGGGAAGACCAAGGCATGTCCTGGATGGCTGTGGAGTCCAAAATTTCCTCTAGGAGGCTAGGTGACCCGGGGAGGGCTGGGTGGTCACCTGCGAGAACAGTAGAGGATCCCGGGGAAGGATCCAGTGAGCCCAGGATGCACATGGCAGCCAGGAGCTCGTCTTGGAGGCTGCATGTGCCTGGGAGTGCAGGGTGCACTCCTGCATTGGCAGCAGTCCCCAAGGAAGGCGCCTGCCAATCCAGGACTCCCGTGGCCGCCAAGAGCTCATCTAAGAGGCTTTTCAAGCTTGGAAGGCTGGGGGGCTGTGGCTGTGGCTCTAGCAGAGTGGCCATGCGTTCACCATCAGGTGACTCTGGCCACCGTGGTGTGTGTGTCTCAGGCTGTACAGGTGGCAGGATTGCCCCTTGCCCAGGCTGCCAAGGGGCAAAGACCACAGGGGAGCATGCAGCAGAGGGGACTGCCAACTGGGGAGGAGATGGTGGCTTCCCACTTGGCTGGAGAGCCCCTGGGCTGAGCTGGACAATGAAGATAATCAACAGCTGGCCCTCACAGACTCCAGAGGCAGTCCCAGGCATCCAGAAAGTGGAGGTCCAAAATGGAGTGGCTGCTCCAAGGATGATATGCTCTCCTGTGGCTGAGATGGGGGAAGGGGAGGAGTGGTTCTCTGGACAGTAGCTGGGGCCCTTCGGTCCTCTGGAACAGGAGTAGTCATGACCTATGCACCTTCTGCCCCATGGGCTCAGCCATTGCTGGGCCTTCTTGAGCTCTACTGGGGGTGCTAAGCTCTTTGATTTTGAAACCATATCTAGGGGAGCAGAATGCAGACAGGCACATCAGAAGTTGTGACCATCCAGATCACTGTGCTGGTGCCTCCGCAGTGCAAATTCGACAGCCCGCCTTCCTGCCCGTCCTCTGGTCTGTCAGGCCCAGGGCAACTTCTGTGGGGCCATTTTCTGCAAATGAATCCCTTGGCCCTGGGAAATGAGGGGTGCCTGCACGGCCACAAGCAGCTCAAAACCCACCACTCAGCCCACCAACTTTTGGCCCCCTCCTCCCAAGCCCAAGCCAAAGCCCAAGCCCCAAACGAAGCCTATGTGTATCCAGCTCCAACGCTTCGAAGGCTGAATGCTCCTTTCTCCTGGGTCACGTCCTGGGCCCATGCACTGGGTGGAGAACTTACCTGCATTCAAAGATCTGGGATTCCTGTCTGATGAGCCAGTTCTTCCCCAGCAGGCTATCCCTTGTGAAGGGTTGCACAAAGATCCTTGTTTGAGAATGAGACATGACTGTCTTTCTCCAGGCCCCTCTGGCTGAATATTCTACCAAAGAAAGAACACATCAAGAGGAGAAAACGTTAAGGCCCATAGAACCTTCACAGCACAGATAACCTAGACGGTGTGGAGAGGATGGAGAGTCCCACACACTTCAATCACTTCAGGTGGCTCTGCAGCTGGGGCAGAGCTCTAAGGAATCCACACACAGATAGATCCTGTGCCTGGATCCATTGTGGATGTATGCATGCACACAGGAACACACACACACACTCCACACACGTGCATGTCCATGTATGTCTCTTTCCTCCTCCAGTCTTGCAGTGGAGTGCCCTGAAGCATGCTCCTCGGCCAAGGTTGTCTGGGAAGCCGGAGGCTAAAGTTCTCAACGGGGGCTGGGGAGGGAGTGCAAAGGGGGAACAGTGCTGCCCACCCATGCCTACTGGGGGTGTGTTGCCACGATCTGCGACACTGATGGGGAGAGCAACCTGAAGGCTCTGTTTCCTCTACCCTTGGTGTTTCTGGGCCTCCTGTGATCATCTGCCAGCAGAGAGAATTCTCTGGAAAGAAGGGGAGGGTACGGGACCACCTCTGCAGGACTTGCTTTTGGAGAAGGCTGGATAAATGACCTTGAGAGGAAGACTGAGGTCAAGGAGGTGGCGACGGTGGCATGGGTGTGGACCTTGGCCCCCCTTCCCCGTCTCAGTGCAAATATTAAGATGGCGATTGGCTCTGCTTTAACCATCTTCTTCGTTGCTTTTGAAACCAGACCTAGGGGAAAACAGAAAGAATTCCTTCTCAGGATAAAGGCCGCCAGGTGCTTTCAGCTGACTTGAATTGGCATGGACAGCCTGAAAGAGAGAATGGATGGAGAGATGGGGGCCTACCTGAACTCTGCTTTCGGCAATGCCAAGCTCCTGGGCCAGCCGTTCTCTGGTCGCTATCCCAGGTAGGGGTTCTGTTGAAAGAGTGCTTGCAGGGCACCCTTCTGGCTCAGCTTCAGAACGAGCCTCCTCCTTTGAGATCCTGTGGCCATGGGGCCTTTGGAAGAAGAGCAGGAAGGGAAAATTCTCAAAGCACATGGGGGAGGACTGGACGAAGGAGCCCAAGCATGCTTCCCGCCCAGGGGATTTGCCCCTGTGCCTGAGCAAAGTCGGGAGCTTGGGGACAGGTGTGTATTTGGAAGTCACTTGGCTACACACTGACAGCCAGGCTGAGAGGCAAGGGCGGTGGGGAAATCTCCTACCCCCACCCCCACCCACGCCAGAATCCAAGAAACAGAGCAAGCATAAAGGAAACCAAACCCAGCCCCTTAACAAAGACAGTAAGAAATCCCACCCACCAGAGACCACAACACTATCCCACAACATTTTTCCACCCATCTGAGGAGGTGCCTGGGTAATGTCTTGATGGAATTTCTCCCAGATTTCTCTCCATCACGATGCCAACAGGAAGGAACCTGGCTTCTTGGGGCTAACAACAGTTAGCAGTCACTAGTGGAAAAGGGAAGGAAGCTGAAACGAAGCTCAACATGCAACGCCTGATGGAAGATAGAAGGCATTAGGCCATTGTGAAGAGAAAGTCACTGAAGGAGGCAAAGCCACAGAGGTCCCTGACTTTCATTTCCACAGGAAGATGCGGAAAAAGGGCCCCATCACAGTTCCCCCTCCCCCCGCCCCCTCAACCAACACCATCATCCCAGGAAAGAGAAAGTAGAAGCCATGTGTGTGTCAAGGGAGCAAAACTATCAAGCAGTGCCTCTTGGGCACACCTGATGCCTGGGAACCATGGGCCCAGCCTATCGGTCCCTGCCATTCTTGGTGGGCAGTCGACACGTTTGCCTTGAGCCCTTGGTCTGGTGATCCACAAACCCCCTGAGATGTGATCCAACTCCAGGGAGTGAGGGCAAACATACCGCTTGAGGTACTGGAGGAGCTGGACCAAGCAATGGTGGGAGAGCCACACTGATGCTGCAGATTGGCGGCCTAGTGGCCCCGGACCCAGAAGCTCAGGACTTTGGATAGGGTGAGGCAGCTCCACCCCTATTTATGTAAGTAGTGGTGGGTACTTAGATGGAGGGGACACCCCTGGCCTCTTTCCAAGCAGAGAACCTGGACATAATCCTGAGGAGCGAGTGGGCTTTCATAGGCATGGCCCGTGCCACAGACCCTCAATGTCCATGTTGGGCTGGGCAGGCCATTCAGGACTTTGGTTTTTGGCCCTGCCACGCAGCAGGTGTGATCAATCCCAGGCTCGGGGGCCATCAGCAGTGCACAAAGTCCTAACTTCCCAGAAATTTCTCTAGGTCCCTTTCAAGTTGCCCCCCATGGCCCCTTTCCCAGCCTGCCTTGCCTTCCAATATGCTCTGGGTCTTCCTGTATTTTCACATTCCACACATTTGTTGGCCTCAATTGCCTCCACTGGCTCCTCTGAGGCATTCCCGGACACTGAACGCTTTCTCCAGTGCCTCCAACTAGATCCCTCGCTTTCCTTGCCTCCGTTTCCCACATCCCTCCCCAACTCCTCCATGCTCCCTGGAGTCCTTTCCCTACAGCAGTCCCAGTCCAGCACCCTCCCCACACCCACCTACACTCTCATGTCTTTGGGTGGCCAGAAACTCAAGTCTACTGCCGGAGATGTGATGGGCCAACATCTCAAATGGCGGCTCACACCATTTGGGGCTGTTTCAGGTGGAGACTGATGCCCGCCCATCCCCAGCCCACCTGCCAGCCCAAGCACCCTCGAGAGACCCGTGTAAGGGGACAGTGTACCCCCTGCTCTTAGGAAGGAGGCTCCACTAAGCCAAGGAAGGAAGCATGGAGGTTCTGGACAGAACGAAGCCCTGACCTGTGCCAACAATGGGACATGGAAAAGCTGTGTGCTTTTTTAAAGAAACGGAGGACACAGAAGAGCAGGAGGAGGCAATCAGGAGGCAGGAGCAGACAAAGAAGGAAGAAGGCCTAAGACAAAGAAGGGAGCAATCCCTGTCCACTGCCCTGCCCTCCCCCAGCACAACCCCCACTCCCACTGCTGAAGCTTTGATTTGTTGGGAACTCAAGTCTACTGCCAGAGTCGTGATGGGCCAATGTCTCACATGGCAGCTCATGCTATTCTGGTCTTTTTCAGCTGCAGGCTGAAAGTTGTACCAAACACCCTCATCCACCCCTCATCCACCCCAAGTGCCCTGGAGAGACCTGAGAAAGGGGACAGTGTACCCCCTACTGTTATGAAGGAGGTTCCTTTAAGCCAAGGAAGGAAGCAAGGGTTTACTTGGCTTCTTGACTACAGGACCGAAAATAAGGATACTAGACCATTCTCAATTATACAAGGTTAGATTGTGCCTTAGTGCAACCCAGGTACAGCCCCCTAGGTGGCAAGAAAAGAGGACTAAAGCACCAGATTATTATACCAATACCAGCTTCCTCTCATCCTCACCTAGTTAGTGTTATAGATTAGTATGGCCACTGTGGCTGTTCAAAACCAGTAACTACAGCCAAACTCACACTGACACTCAAGTTTGCCTTACAAGAGTGGGGCAAGGCAGAGTAGGAAATTGACCCTCATGTGCTGCCAACACTCTATAAATAGCAAAAGGACACTGAAGCCAAGATTATTTTGGGGAGTGAGATGTATCAGGGCATAGCACTGAGATCAGCAACCAGAATGGACAGGCATAAACGTGACTAAGTCTAGTATATAGACTAGGCACTGGAAAAGCAGTCAGTGTGGGGGCATCTACTCTGTCACATCAGGGCCTGAAGATATCAGAAATAATCTCAATGCTAATCAGCTGCCAAAGAAAGACACCTGGTCTTACTGCCCAATGCCTCCGGCAGAAAAATTGTGCCTTTTCCCTCATGGGACTTTGAGTGGCACCTTTGCTTGTCTCATAGGTGTTGAGATCATCATCAACAGCAGGGAATAACAAATAGTCTACGAAACTTCCTCCAACACACACCCAACAAACTCTTTTCCCCCATCACTCTATACCAGCCCCCATGGGGTCCAGGTGCACTTCATCTGAGAAGACTTCCAGCCAAGTCAGCCAGGGATGACACTCACAAGCAGCCATCTGAGCAAGGAGACTGACAGCAATAGTGATAGGCAGCATACATGCAAGTTGAAAGCCACGGTGCAGGGGCACAGGAATTGTCCAGGTAAGGAAGAGCTCAGATAAGATTGGGCCCCTAGGAAATCAACCAGGGCAGCACCTCCACAGACCCAAGGGTGGCCCTATACCTTGGAGGTCAGGCAGCCTTAGCCATATCTACATTTTCTATGACTCAACCCCACCACTAAGCCCACTTGAGAAGGATCCATTGCCATGGAAAAGCTGCCCACATGCTCATCATCCCATCTGTATCTACCCTAATCTTCTTCACCATGGGTTCCACATCCAAAGGAAATGTTTTCAGAGAGCAACCACATCCATGCCTGTGTACTACCACAGGCTTTGACACAGGATGGGAGCAAGCAAGGCAGCTCCTCATAGTGAGGCAACAGATAAGCTGAAAATGAGCATTCCCCCTTAGCACACAACCTGGGAACCACACATATATCCATACCCATGCCAGACATCAGGCTGGGGGGGACCCACATTGACTCAGAGTAGGAAAGCACAGACTGTAGTAATCAAAGGGAAGTGGTGGTCAGCTGCACCATGGTGTCACCACAGGGGAAGTTAGCAAGCTTTGCTCACTGTCAGTGGCACCTCACCAATGGGTACTACACATTTTGAAAGTGCAGCACCTTAAGGGTTCAGTACTCCCCCAACTAGCTCTCAGATCACTAGAGAGGGCTTTTTCCACCAAAGCACACACTCTCCAATTATTACCATTTCCCAGTGAGACCCTCAGAGGCACTTCAACAAGTGCCAGGGCTTAGTTGGGTCTGGAGTAATTCGTAGCAGAAGTAATCAGTAGACCAACCTGAGACCTCTTAGTGAAGGCTAGGAAGCACTGCCTCTGACTCATCTGGGTCTCACTTGAAGTCTTAGCCCTCTTTGCATTTCCTTCCCTGCACCATTGTTCATGTGTCCATATATAACCCTGGCAAAGGGGGACTCACAGCACCCATCCAGCCAAGTCCATTTCCCTTGCCACACAGTAGGGATGACCATAATGAAGCACCTGCCCCACAAGTGGGGAAGGTGTGTCCCCATTATCTTGGTCTTTAAGAAAGAAACTCAAAGAATGCCCCACGATAGTACAAACAAGAGAGGTTCAATGAGAAGAGAAAATTATACCACCATCCAGTCTCAAGCATCTGAGGGAAAACCTGGAACCCTTCAGGAAAATCACAAGCAAGTCAATAAAACACACTTGTGGACTGATGGGGAACACAACAATGGGGCCCAGCCCTCTTCATGATAGGAAGAACCACTCAAGAAACACAAACCAAGAAAGTGAAGGGTGAGGCATCAGAGGACCTCAGCCTTGTTAATGCCATTGGACAGATATTGGAAGGCTGAAATCACACCAGATTCCACACTCTTGCTTTCCACACACCAGGAGGTAAAAAGACAAGGTGAGAAACCATGGATAAGAAGAAGAAGAAGAAGAAGAAAAACTTTGCTAACATAAGTTCATCCATCATCTAGAATGGCTTAGGCACATCCTCAGAGAGCCCATCATCAGTATAGCACATAATCATGGTATATAAAACCTCCCAGAAGGAGGTCTAATGAGAACAATCAATGACAGAGTCTGTTTCAGCCTTACCAGCCACCTTTTCTCAGGTGAGCATGCCCAGCAACCCCAGGAAGATTACATCTAATGCATGGCATGGAATCTCTGTGATAGAGCTGTCTCAATCACTACCAGGTGCCTCTGGTAGGGAGCACACAGGATAGAAAACCCACCATGCATGGCTTTACTTCTCTTGCATTGCCATCAACTTCACTGCAAGTTGTCAGATACACCCTCAAGAACCACCACTCAGCTCAGGGGGAGTCAAGAAAGTGAAAATAGAGTTGGTATAAACTGATAGTTAAGTCTAGAGCCCAGTGCATGCCCAGAAATCAAAGTTGCTTGCCAACAGACACCAAAAAACACCAAGCCAACACCTACCTGGCAGCAAAAAATGCTCACTTTGGGTGAAAAAATTACTGTGCCCAGAAATCCAGACTATCCACAAATTGCAAGGGGCCCCTCAGACCTCACTCTGGCAACAGGTTCCCAGTACTAACCCCTTACCACCAGCCCCAGAGCTCTCAGGGCCATATGGTGGACCCAGGTATTGTGGTGGTGAGAGGGTAACAGGCAGGAAGGCCAGGGATCTCCAAAGGGAGGAAATAGGCTGCAAGTGTCAGACATTTTTTAATCTCTCCCTTAAGCGGCAGGAGGAAACAAATGCTCTATGGCAATGTTTTTCTTAAGCTATGTTAATAAAACTTATGTATTTCCTTTGGAATTTCCTTTCTTCAAAATGGTTCCACCTAAGACTAACGTTTTTTCTTTTTGCAAACCCTGGGCTGATAATAGCTCAACAAACCAGAATTCATATCAATTGTTTCAAGGGATGACACACCTTGTGCCAACCTATGTCAAAAATGCATATTGTGGGAGAAGGGCCTGGTGAAACTCCATCAGCCTTGAGATGTTTCTCTTATCTGATTAATAGCTTTCTAACAGACATAAAACAGCTTGCTAGCACAAGCAAGGGGGGGTACTTTCTGTCCCCTTCTGATGTTTATGTCAGAAGTTTTGTCTGTCCCTTTTCACTTTAATAAAACTCTGCTATACAAAAGCTCTTGAGTTATCAAGCTTGGTCCCCAGTCCTAAAGTTAAATCTTCTTCAGAGATCACAAATCTGACATTGTTCACCATAAGCTATCAGTGGCTAAGCACAAAGAACATAGGGTGAGTGAACCAGGCAAATCCCCTCCCAATTCATCCAAAGAAGAACTGTTCTATCCAAGTCTCTGAATGGGGACTTGGTGAAAAACACAGGGAGCTCTGAGGCTGGGCCCCACAAGAGACTGGGCCCATGCCATGCTATCCATTTCACTTTTCACAGCCCATGCTGGTCCGCACCTCCAGAGTGGAAGTTTGAAAAATCAAAGTCAATGACTAGGACTCAAGCCCACATGCCACTCATGCCCTCCACAGGCCTGACCTCACACCTGTCCTTATCTCTGGAATGGGAAGCAGAGAGGAAATGGGGAAATTAATAAGGTACAAAATGATCAAGTCATGTGCATGGAAGAGGGGACACTCTTTCCCTTTCCCCTTCAGCAGCCTGACCAGAGTCAGGTCAGGTCACAGCTGGAGGAGTACTGTGAATTATGGTTAGATCAGGCCAGGAAACCTCACCCCTGGGCTCTGGAGCACAGTGCTGATCACCCTCCCAATGCTCCCCCCAGAAAAAAAAACAAAACAAAACACCTACATCCCCCATCTTCAGTGAGAGCATGAGATGCCCATGCTCCCCATGCAACCACAATAGTCACCAGTGGAGCCGCTGCTCTCAAAACTGCCTCAGGCCCAGAGATGAAATCCCATCCCTTGAGAAAGTTGCCAGTTGCCAGAGGAAGAGATAGCATAAAAATGGCCGCTAGATGGCGCCAGACAACAGGCGCCAATGTCCGCTGGTTTTCTGCAGATCGCTTAATCCTGTCCGAGGACAGAGGAGCCTGGTGGGCTACAGTACATTGGATCGCAGAGTGGTGCGGGGGGCGCTCCGCAGAAAGAGAGAGGCAGTGGAACTTCCCTCAGCAGAGCTGAGGGGTCCCGAGGAAAACTGAGCCTGCTGTCCGCCAACACAGCCCCTCGGTGAGCGAGAGACAATCAGACGCGACAGGAGTTCTGTCTAAGCAGTTAAGCTTTATTGTCATAAGCTCCTGGTTTATATAGGCAAGCAGGGGGGGTTTGCGAGGGACTTTCCATAGTTCTACTAATCAAGTTAAAGGTCAGATTACCACGTGCCTACATCACGACAGGGGTCTATGGTGATCACGCGTTGTCCACATGCACGGAAATCAAGAGAGCCAATCAAAAATTTTGACAAACAACTTAAGCCGCAGCCTCATCTCTTCCGCCAGGCGCCATCTTGGCTCTAAACTGCAAAGCTAGCCCTTCTTTTTAAGGTTTCCCATTTAGGGCCCCACAGAGTGGGACCCAACAGAGCACGCATGCATGCAGCCTGAGGGTGTGCACTTGCTGCACAGAGGCAGGAACTCTTCCTGGATGGCTGAAGGCTTCAGTTTCAGACTAGAGGCATGGCCTTGGAGCTAGCTCCTGGGTAGGCACCACTTGACTCTGGATGAATCCATTTCATTCCCCAGATTGGGGGTGTAGGGAGGACTAGGAAAACACTGGCAGGAAGATTCCTAAAGAAGAAACAATCCCCAAGCTATCCCTGGGTGGAGAAAAGTCCGGGGAGACTCTGGGGAATGGGACAGCAGGCACCGGCTGCCCAGGGCTGCATGAGCAAGACCCTGGGCTTCTCTCGGGGTCTTGAGAGGGAGGTAGCAAGGGAGTGAGGCAGGGAAGTGGGGAGTGAGGGGGGAGGCAGAGAGGGAGCGATGGAAGATGGGAGGCTGGAAGGCAGTGAGGGAAGGAGACAGGGAAGATCTGCTGCTGCTCAGACACTCAGTAGTGTCCCACTCTTTGCTGTCCCTTGGGCTGTAGCCCACCAGGCTCCTCTGTCCATGGAATTCTTCTAGCAAGAATACTGGAGTAGGGTCAAATTTCCTCTGCCAGGAGATATTCCCGATCCAGGGATCAAACCTGTGTCTTTTGGATTTGCGGGCAAATTCTCTACTACTGGCTGCTGCTGCTGCTGCCCACCAGGCTCCCCCGTCCCTGGGATTCTCCAGGCAAGAACACTGGAGTAGGTTGCCATTTCCTTCTCCATTATTACTGGCACCACCTGGCAACCCAGGAAAGAAGATGAGGTCTGACAAATGAAAATCAGGCAAGTGCTCAGAGAACAATGCAGGGACTGCTGTTATTGAATGGAGGTCTTTCAAAAGCAGACTGGAAAAGTCCATAAGTTAGAAAAGATGATACACTTGAACCTATACAAATGGAAATAAGAATCTATCTCTTCATAAATCACGACAAAATCTAAAGACAACAAGTAAGTGTGTGCGGGACACTGGGGAAAATGTGTTTGTGGTCAAGAGAACATGGATTTCAGCATGACTTCTGACAATAACAGGAAAAAAGTTTCCTGTGAAAGGCAATAGCTAGCCATTAAATAAATCAAGTTCTGAGGCAATCTATGTAATGCTACACTACAAATGTGCTTTTGAAATATGTTAAATGTTGATCCATTGTGGTCCATTTAAAATAGAAAAACAAAAACACCACCAAAACTCAGTTTGTAGAACTTCCTCCTGATTTTTTTTAAAAGTAAATAAGAACAGAGAACAAAACACTCGTCTGATAAGGGATTCTATCCAAGAAAACCAAGAACATACTGAACTCAACTTCTGAAAAACAAGCAGCCTATTGAAAACACTGGGCAGAAGACTCGAACAGACATACACCTCACAGTTCAGACAAACAGGAACCCCAGATGAATCACACATTCCACTTCATGATGATTCCTCATTCATCACGCCATTCATAAAATAAACTCAACAGGGATCAAAGACTTCAACCTGATACTGCAACTGTAAATCTCGTGGAAGAAAACACAAGCAGTATGTGCACTCTTTGACATCAATCTTAGCAAGATTTTCTTTGGATCTTCAAAAAAATAAAAAAAGGGACAACCTGGAAAAAATGGGCAGGGGATCCAAATGGATTTTTTTTTTTTTTTTACTCAAAAAATATACAGATGGCCAACAGGCACATGGAAAGATGTTCAACATCACTCCTTACTGGGGAGATGCACATCAAAACCACACTGAGATATTACCTCACATCTGACAGAATGACTATCCTACAAAGTACTATAGACAGCAGGTGAAGATGTGGAGAAAAGGGAACGTCCATTTGTACAACTCCTATGGAAAATGATACAGAAGTCCTCAAACAAAATACTATCTATACCTCAAAAAAAAATACTACAAAACAAAATACTATCTTATGATCCACTGCTGAACATTTTTCCAAGGAAAACAAAAACATGAAAAAGATATATGCACCTCTGTGTTCATGTTACTCTTATTGACAAGAGCAAAGATACAGAGACCACCTAAATGCCCATGAATAGATGAATGGATTAGAAAGAAAGAAAAGCTAATCTTTATAGAGGCTCTGCCTGTAAGCAGAACCTTCACCCTAAAACCCAGTTATACCTCACACTCTAAGCCTTTACACAAGACAAAACACACTAGTTTAGTCACTAAACAGAGCCAAGGACCTTTAGTTACTCCTCAGGATTCATAGATAATATTCTGAGCCATATCCTGTGAGCTGATTTTCAGATACTGAAGTCCCCTCACCAGGCAGAAGAAGGTGACTATGTGATGAGAGGATGACTGCATGATGACCAGACAAGCTATGAATGTGGAGGGGCTTCCATGGTTGTCCAGTGGTTAAGAATCTGCCTTGCTAAGCAAGGATCATGGGTTCAATCCCTGTTTCAGGAAGTTCCCACCCGCCTTGGAACAAATAAGCCTGTGTGCCACAACTACTGAGCCTATGAGCTGCAACTACTGAAGCCACGTTCTGCAACAAGAGAAGCCCAAGCACTGCAACAAAGAATAGACCTCACTCGTCAGAACTAGAAAAGCGCAAGTACAGCAATGAAGACCCATCACAGCCAGAATATAAATTAATATTTTTATTTCACAAAATGTAAAATTTTTTCTTTGAAAATGTATTTGACACAATGATCTATATGCTAAAGTCTTCCAATGTCATGACAGTGCAGTATGTAAACAATAAAGTTGTGAATATTATCATATAATCATGCCCCAACTTTCAAAGTCAGCACAATTTTACTTTGACCTAATTTCACACAGTCCTCACCTTGCAGGGTAGTTCAAGGATCATAAAATGATCATGAAAGCTGAACCTGAATAAAGAATAGATACATGTCTTTGTACAACTGAATCACTTTGTTCTACAACTGAAACTAACACAACATTGTGAATCAATTATACTCTAATTGAAAATAAAAAGTAAAACAATAATTGCCATCTTGCTAATCAATGGGGAAAATACAATCGTTCAAGGACATTAAAAAGTTTTGTCAAAGCATTCAAAACTCTCTTATTAAAATATATAACATAAGAAGGCTGCCCTAAAATGGCAGAGGAATAGAACAGGGAGACAACTTTCTCCTCCACAAATTCATCAAAAGAACATTTGAACGCTGAGTAAATTCTACAAAACAACTTCTGAATGCCAGGAGAGGACATCAGACACCCAGAAAAGCAGCCCACTGTCTTCGAAAGGAGGTAGGAAAAAATACAAAAGATAAAAAGAGAGACAAAAGATGTAGGGATGGAGATCCATCCTAGGAAGGGAGTCTTAAAAGAGAGAAGTTTCCAAACACCAGGAAAGACTTTCACTTTTGAGTATGTGGTGAGTCTTGGAACCTCAGAGGTCAACATAACCAGGAGGAAAAATAAATATTTAAACCCCAAAGTTTACATGTCCAACGGTAATTCCCAGCTGAGAAGCAGTGCAGACACCTGCACCCACCACTAGCAAGAAGGGGCTAGGCAGGGAGGTGCGAACTGCATTGCTTAGAGTATAAATGGGGCCTGAATGCCCCGAGGCCAATCTGAGGGAACTAACTTGAGACAGCAAACCAGACTATGGGATAGCTACCCTGCAAAAAGCCCTAACCTAAGACAATGCCACGTCCGCTCACAGAACAAAGGACTGACTAGAGCTAGCCAGTTGCAGACCAGCCCATCCCCTGCTGGAGACAGGCAGGCTAGGGCAGCCAGAGCCAGAAGGACGTAATCATGGCCCCAGAGCAGCAGCATCTACCAAACTGCAAGCAGGCTTCATTGCTAACCAAGACTTCTTGGGATTCTGGACGGTGGACATTTGCCTGAGAAGGTACACCGGTTGTACACCCAGAAAACCGAGTGGCAGGGATGGAAGAAGTGATAAGTCACAGTGACTGCATTCACCAAACACCTGGTCACCTGAGCTGCTCGGACCTGGGAAGGGCACAAAATGCAGGCCCAACCGGGTCTGCACCATTGAGGAATAACCAAGTACCTGAACCTGAGCAGCTTAGACCTGGGAAGTGCATACAACCCAGGGCTGGCCTCAGACAGTTCCTGGCAGAGGAACCTAGAGCCTGAGCAGTGTGGGCAGGGAGGGCACATTCGCCCTGAGTGGGGGCAACCCCAGTGTGGCCGAATCACTGTGAGCACTCCCCACACACGCCAGAGTTATTTGTTTGCAGTGTTCCTCCCTCCCCACTGCACAACTGAACAAGTGAGCCTAAAAGAGTGTCCACAACAGCCCCCTTATGTCAGGGAGGAAATTAGACACTGAAGAGACCAGTAAACAGAAGAAGCTAAAACATAGGGAACCGCCTTGGAAGTGACAGGTGCCTCTTGATGAAAGTAAAAGAGGAGAGCGAAAAAGTTGGCTTAAAGCTCAACATTCAGAAAATGAAGATCATAGCATCTGGTCACATCACTCCATGGGAAATAGATGGGGAAACAATGGAAACAGTGTCAGACTTTATTTTGGGGGGGCTCCAAAATCACTGCAGATGGTGACTGTAGCCATGAAATTAAAAGACACTTACTCCTTGGAAGAAAAGTAATGACCAACCTAAAGAGCATATTGAAGAGCATAGACATTACTTTGCCAACAAAGGTCCATCTAGTCAAGGCTATGGTTTTTCTAGTGGTGATCTATGGATGTGAGAGTTGGACTGTGAAGAAAGCTGAGCGCCAAAGAATTGATGCTTTTGAACTGTGGTGTTGGAGAAGACTCTTGAGAGTCCCTTGGACTGCAAGGAGATCCAACCAGTCCATTCTGAAGGAGATCAGCCCTGGGATTTCTTTGGAAGGAATGATGCTAAAGCTGAAACTCCAGTACTTTGGCCACCTCATGCGAAGAGTTGACTCATTGGAAAAGACTCTGATGCTAGAAGGGATTGGGGGCAGGAGGAGAATGGGGCGACAGAGGGTGAGATGGCTGGATGGCATCACTGACTCGATGGACATGAGTCTGAGTGAACTCCGGGAGTTTATGATGGACAGGGAGGCCTGGCATGCTGCGATTCATGGGGTCACAAAGAGTCGGATATGACTGAACGACTGAACTGAACTGAACTGAATTGAACATAGGATGGGGCCTTTAAATCTTGAGAAGTATAAGCTGGGTAAAGGAACTATCTGAAAAAGAACTTATCCTACACTGTCCACAACAACACCAGAGAAAGTCCTAGATATATTTTTACTATTGTCATTCTTTAATTTTTTTTAATTTTAAGTCCTTTATTACTCCTTTAATTTTCATTTTCATAACCTACTATTACTTTGCAAAAAGAGACCTTATTTTTTTAAAGCAAACTTCATATATACATATTTTATAACTTTTGTGACTTTTTTTCCCTTTAATATTGTATTTTTGAGAATCCAATGTCTACTGTAGATTTTCCAGCTTTGCTTTTTGGTATTTGTTATCAATTATGTACCTTTAAGAACTGAATCTTCAGTACCCATTTTGACATGGGAGAGAGATTATTGGCTTGACTGCTCTGTCCCCCTTTGGACTTTCCTTTTCCTCCACCAGGTCGCTTCTCTTTCCTCCCTCCCTCTTCTCTTCTCTACCCAACTCTGTGAATCTCTTTGTGTATTCTGGGATGTGGAGAGCACTTAGGGAACTGATTACTGGCTAGATCTGTCTCGCTCCTTTTGATTTCCCCCCCTTTATCCTCCTGGCCACTTCTGTCTCCTTCCTCCCTCTTCTCTTCTCTTCTCTTCTCTGTGTAACTCCATGAACATCTTTGAGGGATCCAGACTATGGAGAGCACATAGGGAAGTGATTACTGGCTAGGTTTCTCTCTCCTCTTTTGATCCCCCCTCTTCTCCTCCTGGTCACCTCTATCTCCCTCCTCCCTCTTCTGTTCTCCATATAACTCTGTGAACCTTTCTGGGTTTCCCTCACTGTGGAGAAACTTTTCATCTTTAATCTAAAGGTTTTATCATTGGTGCTGTGTAAATGGGGAAGTCTTGAGCCTACTGTAAGAATAAGGCTGAAAACCAGAGGCAGGAGGCTTAAATCCAAATCCTGAGAACAACAGAGAACTCCTGACTCCATGGAACATTAATCGATAGGAGCTCATAAAACACCTCCGTACCTACACTGAAACCAAGCACCACCCATGGGCCAACAAGGGCCAGAGGAAGACATACCACACAAATTCTCTAGCAACACAGGAACATAGCCCTGAGCTTCAATATACAGGCTGCCCAAAGTGACTCCAAACCCATTGACATCTCATAACTTATTACTGGACACTTTACTGCACTTGCAACAGAAGAAATCTGCTCCACCCACCAGATCAATGACCCAAGGTTCCCTAACAAAGAAACCTTGACAAGGCACCCATCCAACCCCACCCACAGTGAGAAAACTCCACAAACTGCCAGAATATGGAAAGGCCACTCCAAACACAGCAATATAAAAAAGATGAAGAGGCAGAGAAATACCCAGCAGGTAAAAGAACAGGATAAAAGAACCCCAAGCCAAACAAAAGAGGAAGAGATGGGGAATCTACCTGATAAAGAATTCTGAATAATGATAGTGAAAATGATCCAAAATCTTAAAAACAAAATAGATAAGTAGCCTGGAGACAAGGATTGAGAAGATGCAAGAAAGGTTTAACAAGGACCTAGAAAAAATTTTTAAAAAGTCAATATATAATGAATAATGCAATAAATGAGATCAAAAACACTCTGGAGGGAACCAACAGTAGAATAATGGAGGCAGAAGATAGTATAAATGAAGTAGAAGATAGAATAATATAAATAAATGAAATAGAGAGGAAAAAAGAAAAACTAATTAAAAGAAATAAGGACAATCTCAGAGACCTCTGGGAAAATGTTAAACACACCAATATTCAAATCATAGGAGTCCCAGAAGAAGAAGACAAAAAGGAAGACCATGAGAAAACACTTGAGGAGATAATAGTTGAAAACTCCCTAAAATGGAGAAGGAAATAATCACCTAAGTCCAAGAAACCCAGAGAGTCCAAAACAGAATAAACCCAAGGCAAAACACCCCAAGAAACATATTAATCAAATTAACAAAGATCAAGCACAAAGAACAAATATCAAAAGCAGCAAGGGAAAAACAACAAATAACACACAAGGGGATGCCCATAAGGATAACAGCTGATCTTTCCATAGAAACTCTTCAAGCCAGGAGGGAATGGCAGGACATACTTAAAGTGATGCAAGAAAATAACCTACAGCCCAGATTACTGTACCCAGCAAGGGTCTCATTCAAATATGAAGGAGAAATCAAAAGCTGTACAGACAAGCAAAAGCTGAGAGAATTCAGCACCACCAAGCCAACTCTCCAACAAATATGAAAGGATCTTCTCTAGACAGGAAACACAGAGTAAACTCGAACCCAAAACAATAAAGTAAATGGCAACAGGATCATACTTATCAACAATTACCTTACATGTAAATGGGTGGAATGCACCAACCAAAAGACAAAGATTGGCTGAAAGGATTAAAAAAAAAAAACAAAACCCTGTATATGTTGTCTACAAGAGACCCATCTTGAAACAAGGGACAGATACAGACTGAAAGTGAAGGGTTGGAAAAAGATATTCCACACAAAGAGACCAAGGGAAAGCAGGAGGAGCAATACTCATATCAGATAAAATAGGCTTTAAAACAAAGGCTGTGAAAAGAGACAAAGAAGGACACTACATAATGATCAAAGGATCAATCCAAGAAGATATAACAATTATAAATATATATGCAGCCAACATAGGAGCACTGCAATATGTAAGCCAAATGCTAACAAGTATGAAAGGGGAAATTAACAATAAGACAATAATAGTGGGAGACTTTAATACCCCACTCACACCTATGAATAGACCAACTAAACAGAAAATTAACAAGGAAACACAAACTTTAAATGATACAATAGACCAGTTAGATCTAATTGATATCTATAGGACATTTCACCCCAAAACAATGAAATTTCACCTTTTTCTCAAATGCACATGGAACCTTCTCCAGGATAGATCACATCCTGGGTCATAAATCTAGCCTTGGTAAATTCAATAAAACTGAAATCATTCCAACCATCTTTTCTGACCATAATACAGTAAGATTAGATCTCAGTTACAGGAGCAAAACTTAAAAATTCCCACATATGAAGGCTGAACAACACCTTGCTGATTAACTAACAAGTCACAGAAAAAAAGAAAAAAGAAATAAAAATATGTATAGAAACTAATGAAAATGAAAACACAACAACCGAAAACCTATGGGACACTGTAAAAGCAGTGCTAAGAGAAAGGTTCATAGCAATAGAGGCATACCTCAAGAAACAAGAAAAAAGTTAAATAAATAACCTAACTCTACACCTAAAGTACCTAGAAAAGGAAGAAATTAAGAACCCCAGGCTTAGTAGAATGAAATACATCTTTAAAATTAGGGCAGAAATAAATGCAAAAGAAACAAAAGAGACCATGGGAGAAATCAACAAAGCTAAAAGCTGGTTTATTGAGATGATAAATAAAAGTGACAAACCACTAGCCAGATTCATCAAAAAACAAAGGGAGAAAAATCAAATCAATAAAATTAGAAATGAAATTGGAGAGATCACAACAGACAACACAGAAATACAAAGGATGATAAGAGACTACTATCAGCAATTATATGCCAATAAAATGGACAACTTTGAAGAAATGGACAAATTCTTAGAAAAGTACAACTTTCCAAAACTGAACCAGGAAGAAATAGAAAATCTTAACAGACTCATCACAAGCACGGAAATTGAAACTGTAATCAGAAATTTTCCAGCAAACAAAAGCCCAGATCCAGGCAGCTTCACAGCTGAATTCTACCAAAAATTTAGAGAAGAGCTAACACCTATCTTACTCAAACTCTTCCAGAAAATTGCAGAGGAAGGTAAACTTCCAAACTCATTCTATGAGTCCACCATCACCTTAATACCAAAATCTGAAAATGATGCCACGAAAAAAGAAAACTACAGGCCAATATCACTGATGAACATAGATGCAAAAATCCATAACAAAATTCTAGCAAACAGAATCCAACAACACATTAAAAAGATTATATATCATGACCAAGTTGGCATTATCCCAGGGATGCCTGGATTCTTCAATATCCACAAATCAATCAATGCAATACACCACATTAACAAATTGAAAAATAAAAGTGATATGATCATCTCAATAGATGCAGAGAAAGCCTTTGACAAAATTCAACATCCACTTATGATTTAAAAAAACCTCCAGAAAGCAGAAATAGAAGGAACATACCTCAACATAATAGAAGCTATATATGACAAACCCATAGAAACACAGTAAATATTATCTTCAATTGTGAAAACTGAAAGCATTTCTCCTAAAGTCAGGAATAAGACAAGGGTGCCCACTCTCATCACTACTATTCAAGATAGTCTTGGAAGTTTTGACCACAGCAATCAGAGCAGAAAAATAAATAAAAGGAATCCAACTTGCAAAAGAAGTAAAACACTCAGTGTTTGCAGATGACATGATTCTGTACATCAGTTCAGTTCAGTTCAGTCGCTCAGTTGAGTCCGACTCTTTGCGACCCCATGAATCACAGCACACCAGGCCTCCTTGTCCATCTCAGAGTTCACTCAAACTCACGTTCATCGAGTCAGTGATGCCATCCAGACATCTCATCCTCTGTCATCCCCTTTTCTTCCTTCCCCCAATCCCTCCCAGCATCAGTCTTATCCAATGAGTCAGCTCTTTGCATGAGGTGGCCAAACTACTAGAGTTTCACCTTTAGCATCATCCCTTCCAAAGATCACCCAGGGCTGATCTTCTTTAGAATGGACTTGTTGGATCCCCTTGCAGTCCAAGGGACTCTCAAGAGTCTTCTCCAACACCACATTTCAAAAGCATCAATTCTTCAGTGCTCAGCTTTCTTCACAGTTCAACTCGCACATCCATACATGACCACTGGAAAAACCATAGCCTTGACTAGATGGACCTTTGTTGGCAAAGTAATGTCTCTGCTTTTCAATATGCTATCTACGTAGAAAACCCTGAAGACTCCACCAGAAAATTACTAGAGCCAATCAATGTATATGGTAAAGTTGCAGGATATAAAATCAACACACAGAAATCCTTTTCATCCCTATACACTAATAATGAGAAAATAGAAAGAGAAATTAAGGAAACAATCCTGTTCACCATTGAAATGAAAAGAATAAAATGCTTAGGGATATATTTACCTAAGGAAACAAAAGGCCTATATGTAGAAAACTATAAAACACTGGTAAAAGAAATCAGAGAGGACACCAACAGATGGAGAAATATACCATGCTCATGGATCAGAAGAATCAATATACTGAAAGTGAGTATACTACCCAAAGCAATCTATAGATTCAATGCAATCCCTATCAAACTACCAACGGTATTTTTCACAGAGCTAGAACAAATAATTTCACAATTTGTATGGAAATACAAAAAAATTCAAACAGCCAAAACAATCTTGAGAAAGGAGAATGGAACCAGAGGAATCAACCTGCCTGACTTCAGGCTCTGCTACAAAGCCACAGTCATCAAGACAATATGGTACTGGCACAAAGACAGAAATATAGATCAATAGAACAAAATAGAAAACCCAGAGATAAATTCGTGCATCTATGGACACCTTATCTTTAACAAAAGAGGCAAGAATATACAATGGAAAAAAGACAATCTCTTTAACAAGTGGTGCTGGGAAAGCTGATCAACCACTTGTAAAAGAATGAAACCAGAACACTTTCTAACACCATACACAAAAATAAACTCAAAATGGATTAAAGATCTAAATGTAAGGCCAGAAACTATAAAACTCCTAAAGGAGAATGTAGGCAAAACACTCTCCAACATAAATCATAGCAGGATCCTCTATGGCCCACCTCACAGAATATTGCAAATAAAAGCAAAAATAAACAAATGGGACCTAATTAAAATTAAAAGCTTCTGCACAACGAAGGAAACTCTAAGCAAGATGAAAAGACAGCCTTCAGAATGGGAGAAAATAATAGCAAATGAAGCAACTGTCAAAGAATCTCAAAAATATACAAGCAACTCCTGCAGCTCAATTCCAGAAAATTAAACTACCCGATCAAAAAAATGGGCCAAAGAACTAAACAGACATTTCTCCAAAGAAGACATATAGATGGCTAACAAACACATGAAAAGATGTTCAACATCATGCATTATCAGAGAAACACAAATCAAAACCATAATGAGGTACATTTCATGCTAGTCAGAATGGCTGCTATCCAAAGTCTACGAGCAATAAATGCAGGAGAGGGTGTGGAGAAAAGGGAACCATCTTACACTGTTTATGGGAATGCAAACTAGTAGAGCCACTATGGAGAACTGTGTGGAGATTCCTTTAAAAACTGGAAATAGAACTGCCATACAGCCGAGCAATCCCACTTCTGGGCATACACACTGAGGAAACCATAACTGAAAGAGACATGTGTATCCCAATGTTCATCACAGCACTGTCTATAATAGCCAGGACATGGAAGCAACCTAGATGTACATCATGAGACTAATGGATAAGAAAGCTATGGTACATATACACAATGGATGTTACTCAGGCATTAAAAAGAATACATTTGAATCAGTTCTAATGAGGTGGATGAAACTGGAGCCTATTATACAGAGTGAAGTAATCCAGAAAGGAAAACACCAATACAGTATACTAATGCATATGTATGGAATTTAGAAAGATGGGTAATGATAACCCTGTATGCTAGACAGCAAAAGAGACAGAGATGTATAGAACAATCTTGAGAGGGTAACAGGCAGGAAGGCCAGGGGTCTGCAAAAGGAGGAAATAGCAGCAGCAGCAGCCTGCAAGTGTCAGACATTTTTATCTCTCTTAAGCGGCAGGAGAAAAAAAACTAGCGATTTTTTGTTGTTGTTGTTCCTTCTCTACAAATTTAAAAGGAGGTTTCTCTTAAAATACTGTGTTGCCATAATGACACCCGGTTTCATCTGAAGTTAACTATTCTCAAACCTTGAGATAACCAATGCATTTTTTCATGGAAATGTTTGTCTTAAGCTATGCTAATGTTCTATGCATTTACCCCAAACTTTGTCTTCAAGTTGGTCCTGCCTAATGGCTAAGAACCTACTTGACAAACCAGTATATTATACTCAGACATTGTTGCCTTAGTCTATGTAAATAAAACCATTTGTATGGTAATCTGTCCCGCAAGCTTCAAGTTAATGATTTTATGGCCCAGGATGAACCATTTGGTGCCAAGATTATCCCAAAATGCATCTTATGGGTGAGGGGCCTGGTGCCATTCTGAGTTTTACGACATTGCTTTCTTTTATTAACAGACTGCTGCTGCTGCTGCTGCTAAGTCGCTTCAGTTGTGTCCAACTCTGTGTGACCCCATAGACGGAAGCCCACCAGGCTCCCCCGTCCCTGGAATTCTCCAGGCAAGAATACTGGAGTTGGTTGCCGTTTCCCTCTCCAATGCATGAAAGTGAAAATTGAAAGTGAAGTCACTCAGTCGTGTCCGATTCTTAGTGACCCCATGGACTGCAGCCTACCAGGCTCCTCCATCCATGGGATTTTCCAGGCAAGAGTACTGGAGTGGGGTTCCATTGCCTTCTCCGTGACTATATAACATCCAGCTGAAGACTAGCAGGGGGATACTCTTCCTGCCTCTTCTGATGCATATGTCAGAAGCTTTCCCTATCTCCTTTATACTTTAATAAAACTTTATTACAGGAAAGCTCTGAGTAATCAAGCCTCATCTCTGGCCTTGGATAAAATTCTTCTCCTCTGGGGGTCAAGAATCCCAGCTTCTTTGTGTGATTCAGCAAACCCTTTCAGTCTTTTGGACTCTGTGGGAGAGGGCAAGGGCGGGATGATTAGTGAGAATGGCATTGAAACATGTGTATTATCATATGTGAAACGAATCACTAGTCCAGGTTCAATGTATGATACAGGATGCTCAGGGATGGTGCACTGGGATGACCCAGAGGGATGGTATGGGGAAGGAGGTGGGAGGGCTCTTCAGGATGCAGAACACATGTACACCCATGGTGGATTCATGTCAATGTATAGCAAAACCAATATAATATTGTAAAGTAATTATCCTCCAATTAAAGTAAATAAATTATATTTAAAAATAATATATATATAACATAAAACATCAGAACTATTATTTATTTATTATTCTATAATTGAAAACATTAAAATTAATTTATTAAGTATTATATTAATAGTCATTTGAATGGTTTTGCTTCCTTTGCATGTTATCTTTTCTGTAACTTGATGAAGTCATATTGCTTTCTAAGTTAAGATCAGCTTCCAACATTTTACCCCTAGTGCTTTAAATAACCTGCAGTATGTCTCAGAGTTCCTTGAATGGAAAAGTTCTCACCAACATCACTTCCCTGAAACATCTTCATCTTGTCCTTCTTTACAGTGTGGAACTCTCTTGCATTCAGTTCTTTTGCTGGCACATCCACAGCCTCACATATAATGGCACTGTTGTCATATGCATGTTCAGCTGTCTCCTAAACACATCCAGTGTCACAATTTTGTTTGTTTGTCTGTTTGTTTCTTTGTTGTGCTTTCATCTTTCTTGGATGATTCTTCTTATTTTCCACTTATTGGGGGACAAGGTGGCAACACAATTATCCCTGGAAAACAGATGCACATCTAGCAATCACCAACAGGCTCTGAAGGAGAACTGGTTGCACATCATGATACACTGGTGTTATTTATATATTGACTGCAGACTTAAGAGGCAGCAACAAACTTTGTACTTCATACAGTTACAGTTGACAATTTGTGGAAACTGAAATTTGAATCACATTGTTAGGGTATTGATGTTATTTAACTAAGCCATAGTCATTGAAATTTGTGCATACTGGAACTATACAAGGTGAGATCTCTCTCTCCTTGCAGTCCAAAGGGCTCTTTTCCAGCATCACAGTTTGAAAACTTCAGTTCTTCAGTGCTCAGACTTCTTAAGAAGGCAGAGGTGGGTGGCTCACAGCAGGAGAAAGAACACTGACACCTGAGACCCACGAAAAACATTTATTATTATTCTTTTATTTTGATTCATTCTATAGTTGCTTCTGGATTTTTTTAATCTTTTTACCCCTCTGTTGCTGTTCTTGTTGCTTTTATTATTATTATTATCTGTGTTTAAGCTTTTAAGAACTTTTTTAAAGGTAACTTTTTTTAATCACACTTTTTTCCCTTTATATACTTTCACCTCCATGTTGGCTTTTTACAATTCTGTGGATTTCCCCCCTTATTTTCCCCTTTATTTTTGTTTTTCTCTTGTAATTTTTCTTTAATATACATTTTGCCTATTTTTTCTTTTTCTTTTTCTCTAAGTGTGTTAATCTGTTTTGTTTTCTTTGCTTTCTTTGTTTTATTATGTTATTATTTGCCATTCTGCTTTGGTCTTGTCTTCTATTTTGTGTTTTAGTTAGCTTTGTTTATTTAATTATTTTATTTTTGAAATTATGAAAATATGATAATATTTACAAGAGACTTGGGAAATACAGAATAAAATTACATATAGTTCTACTATTAAAAAAAAAAGTGAAGTGTTAGTTGCTCAGTCATGTCTGACTCTTTGCAACCTCATGGACAGTAGGCCACCGGGCTCCTCTGCCCATGGAATTCTCCAGGCAAGAATACTGGAGTGGGTAGCCATTCCCTTGTCCTGGGGATCTTCCCAACCCAGGGATAGAACATGGGTCTCCTGCATTGCAGATTCTTTTCCATCTAAGCCACCAGGGAAGCCCCATGAGTATTTTTTTTTAAAGTAGATAAATTAAGATTTTTATTTGGAGTTTCAATATCAAACTCTCAAAAATTATTAGACATAAAAGTATAAGTATAAAGTATACCTGACAACCACTATGAACCAATTCAACATAATTAAGATTTATACAATTTTCACACAGTATAGGCACACAGATTCTATTCAAGTTCCCATAGACTATAAACTAGAAGACACTGGAACATATCCAGGACATAAAACAAGGTAAAAATATTTCATAGTCTTAAACTATTGAAATTATGCAAAGCCTGTTCTCTTACCAGTGTGAAATTATGTTAGAAATCAATATCAAAAATAATTGAAAATAACTCACCTGGTTTCAAGTGCAAATAAAATTTATCAAGAGCAAAAAGGTTATATATATATATATATATATATATATATATATATATATATATATGCACATGCACATATAATAGATATATACACAAAACTTTTCTACTACACTTGATAAAGGCTTGAGAAAGAACAATAAAAAGAGAGTCAGAGAAACCGGAAAACATACACTAAATGAAATGAGACTACTGAATATGAAGTAGAAAAGGTGAAAGAAGATAAATAAAGACAAAAGGTCATCATTTAGTCCAATTGTTTTTAAATAGAGCTGCTCATTAGAATCACTTCTGGAGCACTGAAGAAAAAAAAATACTTGGGCATTTGTATTAAAAAAATTTTTTTTCAAGAAAATTCCAAATGTGCATCTGTATTTTAAAAAGCGATCACAAGCTTTTCTTTAAATGGTAGTTTTAGTGATATAGACTTCTATTGTTTTCTGTAGGCCAGTCATGATACGGTTTTATTAAAACAAATACTAGTTACATAATCACAACAATAAAAGATTTTTTTATCAGGTTACACAATTAATATCCAGACAAAAAATAAAAGATAACTACAATTGCAAGCCATGATGTAAACATGATTATACTAACAGTATAAAATAATTACATACAAATTTGGGGAGTTAAATAGAGTGATGTGGTAAGTGTAATGCATACACGTGTATGTTTTCATCCACTCAGCCAGTGGATGGAATGTAATTACCAGACAGCAGATGTAATTACCTCATATTTAAGGTAATTATTGATATGTATGATCATATTACCCCTTTCTTAATTGTTTTGGGTTTATTTTTTGTAAGTATCTTTCTTGTCTGTGTTTCCTGCCTAAAGAAGTTTCTTTAGTGTTTGTTGTAAAGCTGGTTTGATGATGCTGAATTCTCTTAATTTTTGCTTGTCTGTAAGGCTTTTGATTTCTCTGTCATATTTGAAAAAGAATCTTGATGGTTAGAGTACTCTTAGTTGTAGGATATTCTTCTTCATCAGTTTAAATATATCACACAATTTCTCTTCTGGCTTGCAGAATTTTTATTTAGAAATCAACTGATAAACTTATGGGAGTTCCCTTTTATGTCATTTGTCATTTTTTCCTTGTTGCTTTCAATATTTTATCTTTGTTTTTAATTTTTGTCAGTTTGATTACTATGTGCCTTGGTGTGTTCCTCCTTGGATTTATCCTGCCTAGGACTCTCTGCAGTTACATGGCATGGTTGATTATTTCTTTTCCCATGTTGGGGAAGTTTTAAGTTATTATCTCTTCAAATATTTTCTTGGGTCCTTTCTCTCTTCTCTATAATGCAAACGTTGATATGTTTAATATTGTCACAGAGGACCCTTACACTGTCTTCATTTTTTTTTTTATTCTTTCGTCTATATTAGGTTCTGTGGCAGTGATTTCCATCATTCTGTCTTCCATTCTTCTGTCTATTATTTTGCTATTGATTCTTTCGAATGTATTGTTGGAGAAGACTCTTGAGAGTACGTTGACTACAAGGAGATCCAACCAAACCATCCTAAAGATCAGTCCTGGGTGTTCATTGGAAAGACTGATGCTGAAGCTGAAATTCCAATACTTTGTCCACCTCACGTGAAGTTGACTCATTGGAAAAGACCCTGATGCTGGTAGGGATTGGAGGCAGGAGGAGAAGGGGGCAACAGAGTTTGAGATGGCTGGATGGCATCACCGACTTGAGGGACATGAGTCTGAGTAAACTCTGGGAGTTGGTGATGGACAGGGAGGCCTGGCGTGCTATGATTCATGGGGTCGCAAAGAGTCAGACATGACTGAGTGACTGAACTGAATGTATTGTTCATCTGTTTGTTCCTTTGTTATTCTAGGTCTTTGGTAAACATTTCTTGCATCTTCCCTGTTCTTTTTTTAAGATGCAAGATCATCTGCACTATCATTATTTTGAATTCTTTTTCTGGAAGGCTGCCAATCTCCACTTCATTTAGTTGTTTTTCTGGGGGTTTATCTTGTTCTTTCATCTGGGAGATAATCCTGTTTGTTTGTTTGTTTCATTTAACTTTCTGTGGCTGTGTTTTTATTGTTGTTGTTGTTGTTCTGTAGGCTGCAGGACTGTAGTTCTTGCTTTTCTGTCTGCCCTATGGTGCATGATGCTTATGGGAGGAACTGGCAATGGGAAAAACTGGTTTTTGTTCTGGTCGGCAGGGTCATGCTCAGTAAAACTTTAATCTAATTATATGCTGATAATTAAAGGTGGGGCTGCTCTCCCTCCCTGTTAGTTTTTTTGACTGGAGGTGACCCAACCCTGCCATCTACAGGCTGTATGATAGAGTTAATGGTGACTTCCAAGAGGGCCAAGGGGCATCTCCCAGGACTGATGCTGCCAGTGCCCAGATCCCTGTGATGAGCCAATGCTGACCCATGCCCGCACAGGAAACCCTCCGACACTAACAAGTAGGTGTGGTTCATTCTCCTATAGGGTCATTGCTCCTTTCTCCTGGGTCTTGGTGCATCCTAGCTTTATTTGCACCCTCCAAAAGAAGTGTAGTCTCTGTTTCTCCTAATCTTCTGGAAGTCCTGTAATCAAATCCTCCTGGACTTCAAAGTCAGATTCCCTGGGAATTTCTAGTTCCATTGCTGGATCTCCAGACTAGAAAGCCTGATTTAGGGCTCTGAAACTTCACAAGAGTGAAAGAACTTCTTAGGTATTATTGTTCTCCAGTTTGTGGGCCACTCACCCAGTGGGTATGGGATTTGATTTTATTGTGATTGTGCCTTTCCTACCATCCTGTTTTGGCTTCTTCTTTGTCTTTTGATGTGGAGTATCATTTTTTGGTGAGCTCCAGTGCCCTCCTGTCAAAGGTTGTTCAACAGCTAGTTGCCACTTTGGTGCTCTTGCAGGAGGAGATGAGCGCACATCGAATTAGCTTTGTTTTTAATTGGTTAATATCATTTTTTGCTTCCTTTACTCACTGGGTCACTCTTGTACTTTCTTTCCTTTGAACTCTTGGTTTTGTTTGTGTGTGTGTATATCTCAGTGTGTGTGTATGCTTCTTTGTCTTTTTACTTGTCTGATTTTGCATTTACCATTTGTTTGTGGTTCATTTTCATTTCTTTCTGTTTGCTTAATTTTTTAAAAATCCTTTTATTGCCATACAAAGAGCTTGCAGGATTTAAGTTCCTCAATCAGAGATTGGGCTTGAGCCCCTGGGGTGGGAGTGCTGAACCCAGGACACTAGATTGCCAGAAAACTCCAGACCATAGGGAGTATTAATTAATTGAGAACTCCCATGAAGGCCTCCACGTGTGTCCAAGACCTGGCACCACCCAGCTGTCAGCAGTACCCAGTGCAGGGCACCTCACCCAAACAACAAACAAGAACACAAATCCAGTAATCATCGGAGAGACTTCTGAAAGATACCCCAAGGCACATCAACTTGCATACCCCTGCCCATCAGACAAAAAAAAAATTCACCCTCTCCCACCAGAATGTAGACACAAATTCTTCCCAATCCAAAGCCTGCACAAACCACTGGACCAATCACACCCACTAAAGGCAGAGGCCAAAAGCAGCAGGAAATATGATCCTATAGCCTGAGGAAAAGAATCCTCAAACAGTAAGTAAGATAAAATGAAAGGCAGAGAAAATTGTGCAAATGAAAGAACAAGGTAAAAACCCACAAAACCAAATAAATAAAGAAGAAATAGGTAAACTCCCTGAAAATGAATTCTGAATAATGATAGTGAAGATGACCCCAAATCTCTAAAATAGAATGGAGAAAATGTAAGAATAATTTAACACATTTAATGAGGACCTAGAAGAAATAAATAATAAACAAACAGTGATGAACAGCACAACCACTGAAATAAAAAATACTCTGTGCTAAATTGTTTCAAAGAAGTGCATGTTTCTGGTGTCTGGTTTGGGGCGTGACTATTGGGATTTTATATGCTCTCCATAAGATCAACTTAGGCATCAAAGTGTGAGAACCACTGGAGGTGGACTGTCAAAATATCACCTCAGTCACACGTTATTTCTTTTCTCTAATTTAGGACATAGGATGACTAGGACCAAGGAAAAGCATATGACTTTATAGAAGGAGAGTCCTAAGAGAAAAAAAAAAAAAAAAAAAAGGCTGCTCCTTGCATCCTAGAGAATGTCTGTTTGAGAAGTGCATCTTTATTCTGCAGAACTCTGGAGCTCCAGGGCAGAAGAACCAACAGGCTTCAAGTAGGGAGGAAGAAGAGGTGCCCCACTGGGGGCTACATCTAGACTCTGCTATAACTTTGGATCTGGCCTTGTCTCCTGTGTCCTACTTCACAGTTTATGTCTTTTACTCCCTTGTTTTCTAGGAGTAAAATCAGCACTGGGACTCACAAATGGCAAATAAAATACTGTGAAGCATAGCTGGAGTGACTTTCTCTATACAACTAAGTATTTGTTCATTCCAATCCTGCCCTTTTCCTCAGTGACAGAATCTTACAAAACCCAAATAACTTTCATCTTCCTTTCTGGCATTGTATACGGTCTGAATCAGTTCAGTTGCTCAGTCATGTCCAACTCTTTGTGACCCCATGGACTGCAGCAAAGCAAGCTTCCCTGTCCTTCATCAACTCGCAGAGCCTATTCAAATTCATGTCCATTGAGTTGGTGATGACATCCAACCATCTCATCCTTGGTCATCCCCTTCTCCTCCTGCCTTCAGTCTTTCCAATCATCAGGTGGCCAAAGCATTGGAGTTTCAACTTCAGCATCAGTCCTTCCAACGAATATTCCGGACTGATTTCCTTTAGGATGGACTGGTTGGATTTCCTTGAAGTCTAAGGGACTCTCCAAAGTCTTCTACAACACTACGATCATAAGCATCAATTCTTTGGCACTCAGCTTTCTTTACGGTCCAACTCTCACACCCATACACGACCACTAGAAAAGACACAGCATTGACTGACAGACTTTTGCTGGAAAAGTAATGTCTCTGCTTTTTAATATGCTGTCTAGGTTAGTAATAACTTTTCTTCCAAGGAGCAAATTTCTTTTAATTTCATGGCTGCAGTCACCATCTGCAGTGATTTTTGAATCATCTGCACGATCTGAATAGATACTGATAAAAGTTCGCCTATCTGGAATTATTTGAGCCTTACTGAAGTAAAGAATAGGCTTTACAAGAGCACTTTGAAACTAGAATTAAGAAATGGGCTCAAGAGTCATTGGCCTGCAAACATAGGCAGCAGGATTAGATGACCCATGAACATTTTAGTGATACAGTGACCCTGATGTGAGGGTCACTGAAAACAAGTGCCATCAATTTCAGTTCAGTTCAGTCACTCAGTCGTGTCCGACTCTTTGCAACCCCATGAACTGCAGCACGCCAGGCCTCCTTACCCATCACCAACTCCTGGAGTCCATCCAAACCCATGTCCACTGAGTCGGTGATGCCATCCAGCCATCTCATCTTCTGTCATCCCCTTCTCCTCCTGGCCTCAATCTTTTTGAGCATCAGGGCCATTTCCAATGAGTCAGGTCTTCGTATCAAGTGGTCAAAGTATTGGAGTTTCAGTTTCAACATCAGTCCTTCAAATGAACACCCAGGGCTGATCTCCTTTAGGATGGACTGGTTGGATCTCCTCGCAGGCCAAGAGACTCTCAAGAGTCTTCTCCAACATCACAGTTCAAAAGCATCAATTCTTCAATGCTCAGCTTTCCTTATAGTCCAACTCTCACATTGACACACGACCACTAGAAAAACTATAGCCTTGACTAGATGGACCTTTGTTGACAAAGTATTGCCTCTGCTTTTTAATATGCTGTCTAGGTTGGTTGTAACTTTCCTTCCAAGGAGCAAGCATCTTTTAATTTCATGGTTGCAATCACCATCTGCAGTGATTTTGGAGCCCAGAAAATTAAAATCAGCCACTGTTTCCACTGTTTCCCCATCTATTTCCCATGAAGTGATGGGACCTGATGCCATGATCTTCGTTTTCTGAATGTTAGGCTTGAAGCCAACTTTTTCACTCTCCTCATTCACTTTCATCAAGAGGCTCTTTCGTTCTTCTTTACTTTTTGCCATAAGGGTGGTATCATGTGCATATCTGAGGTTAATGGTATTTCTCAGAGCAATCTTGATTCCAGCTTGTACTTCTTCCAGCCCAGCATTTCTCATGTTGTACTCTGCATATAAGTTAAATAAGCAGGGTGACAATATACAACCTTGATGTACCCCTTTTCCTATTGAAACCAGTGTGTTGTTCCATATTCAGTTCTAACTGTTGCTTCCTGACCTGCATATAGGTTTCTCAAGAGGCAGGCCAGGTGGTCTGGTATTCCCCTCTCTTTCAGAATTTTCCAAAATTTATTGTGATCCACAAAAAGGCTTTGGGATAGTCAGTAAAACAGAAATAGATGTTTTTCTGGAATTCTCTTGCTTTTTCTATGATCCAGAGGATGTTGTCAATTTGATCTCTGGTTCCTCTGCCTTTTCTAAAACTAACTTGAACATCAGGCAGTTCACGGTTCACATATTGCTGAAGCCTGACTTGGAGAATTTTAAGAATTTCTTTACTAGCATGTGAAATGAGTGCAATTGTGTGGTTGTTTGAGCATTCTTTGGCATTGCCTTTCTTTGGAATTGGGATGAAAACTGACCTTTTCCAGTCCTGTGGCCACTGCTGAGTTTTCCAAATTTGCTGGCATATTGAGTGCAGCACTTTCACAGCATCCTCTTTCAGGATTTGAAATAGTTCAACTGGAATTCCATCACCTCCACTAGCTTTCTTCGTAGTGATGCTTTCTAAGGCCCACTTGACTTCACATTCCAAGATGTCTGACTCTAGGTGAGTGATCATGCTATCGTGATTATCTGGGTCATGAAGATCTTTTTTGTGCAGGTCTTCTGTGTATTCCTCTTGGCTGCTGCCCTTCGGGCATGGGGTCCTCCCGGCTTCTGCTACTGACCTTGGACGTGGGGTAGCTCCTCTCGGCTGCACTTAGTGCCCTGGCCACAGCCACCTGCGCTTAGTGCGCTGGCCAGGCTGTGACAGAACAGGAATGGCCGAGAGGAGCTACCCTGCATCCGAGGTCAGGGGTGACGGCCGAGAGGAGCTACCCTGTGTCTGAGGTCAGGGGTGGCGGCCGAGAGGAGCTACCCTGTGTCTAAGACCAGGGGCAGTGCCTGAGGCCAGGAGCGGTGGCCAGGAGGAGCAACCCCATGCTCAAGGCCAGGGGCAGCGGCCAGGAGGAACAACCCCACACCTGAGGCCAGGGGTGCTGGCTGAGAGGAGCAACCCAACATCCAAGGAGTGGTGGCTGCCTGGGCGCAGAAGGGCCTGGAGGAGCCATCCCACGTTGAAGGTCAGGAAGGGCGGCAGTGAGGAGATACCCCTTGTCCAAGGTAAGGAGCAGTGGCTGCGCTTTGCTGGAGCAGATGTGAAGAGATACCCCATGCCCAAGGTAAGAGAAACCCAAGTAAAGTGGTAGGTGTTGCAAGAGGGCATCAGAGGGCAGACACATTGAAACCATACTCAGAAAACTATACAATCCAATCACACTAGGAGCACAGTCTTTTCTAACTCAATGAAACTAAGCCATGCCCGCAGGGCAACCTGGGGCTGGCAGGTCATGGTGGAGAGGTCTGCCGGAATGTGGTCCACTGGAGGAGGGAATGGCAAACCAATTCAGTATTCTTGCCTTGAGAACACCATGAACAGTATGAAAAGGCAAAATGATAGGATACTGAAAGAGGAACTCCCCTGGTCAGTAGGTGCCTAATATGCTACTGGAGATCAGTGGAGAAATAACTCCAGAAAGAATGAAGGGATGGAGCCAAAGCAAAAACAACACCCAGCTGTGGATGTGACTGGTGATAGAAGCAAGGTCCAATGCTGTAAAGAGCAATATTGCATAGGAACCTGGAATGTCAGGTCCATGAATCAAGGCAAATTGGAAGTGGTCAAACAAGAGATAGCAAGAGTGAACATCAACATTCTAGGAATCAGCGAACTAAAATGGACTGGAATGGGTGAATTTAACTCAGATGATCATTATATCTACTACTGCGGCAGGAATCCCTCAGAAGAAATAGAGTAGCCATCATGGTCAACAAAAGAGTCTGAAATGCAGTACTTGGATGCAATCTCAAAAATAACAGCATGATCTCTGTTCGTCTCCAAGGCAAACCATTCAATATCACAGTAATCCAAGTCTATGCCCCAACCAGTAATGCTGAAGAAGCTGAAGTTGAACGGTTCTATGAAGACCTACAAGACCTCTTAGAACTAACACCTAAAAAAGATGTCCTTTTCATTCTAGGGGACTGGAATGCAAAAGTAGGAAGTCAAGAAACACCTGGAGTAACAGGCAAATTTGGCCTTGGAATGCGAAATGAAGCAGGGCAAAGCCTAATAGAGTTTTGCCAAGAAAATGCACTGGTCATAGCAGACACCCTTTTCCAACAATACAAGAGAAGACTCTACACATGGACATCACCAGATGGTCAACACCAAAATCAGATTGTTTATATTCTTTGCAGCCAAATATGGAGAAACTCTATACAGTCAACAAAAACAAGACCAGGAGCTGACTGTGGCTCAGATCATGAACTCCTCATTACCAAATTCATACTTAAATTGAAGAAAGTAGGGAAAACCGCTAGACCATTCAGGTATGACCTAAGTCAAATCCCTTGTGATTATACAGTGGAAGTGAGAAATAGATTTAAGGGCCTAGATCTGATAGATAGAGTACCTGATGAGCTATGGAATGAGCTTCATGACATTGTACAGGAGACAGGGATCAAGACCATCCCCATGGAAAAGAAATGCAAAAAAGCAAAATGGCTGTCTGGGGAGGCCTGACAAATAGCAGTGAAAAGAAGAGAAGTGAAAAGCAAAGGAGAAAAGGAAAGATATAAGCATCTGAATGCAGAGTTCCAAAGAATAGCTGAAGAAATAAGAAGAGATAAGAAAGCCTTCTTCAGCGATCAATGTATAAGAAATAGAGGAAAAGAACAGAATGGGAAAGACTAGAGATCTCTTCAAGAAAATTAGAGATACCAAGGGAACGTGTCATGCAAAGATGGGCTCGATAAAGGACAGAAATGGTATGGACCTAACAGAAGCAGAAGATATTAAGAAGAGGTGGCAAGAATACACAGAAGAACTGTGCAAATAAGATCTTCACTACCCGGATGATCACGATGGTGTGATCATGCATCTAGAGCCAGACATGACGGAATGTGAAGTCAAGTGGGCCTTAGAAAGCATCACTAAGAAGAAAGCTAGTGGAGGTGATGCAATTCCAGTTGAACTATTTCAAATCCTGAAAGAGGATGCTGTGAAAGTGCTGCACTCAATATGCCAGCAAATTTGGAAAACTCAGCAGTGGCCACAGGACTGGAAAAGGTCAGTTTTCATCCCAATTCCAAAGAAAGGCAATGCCAAAGAATGCTCAAACAACCACACAATTGCACTCATCTCACATGCTAGTAAAGTAATGCTCAAAATTATCCAAGCCAGGCTTCAGCAATATGTGAACCATGAATTGCCTGATGTTCAAGCTGGTTTTAGAAAAGGCAGAGGAACCAGAGATCAAATTGCCAACATCCATTGGATCATGGAAAAAGCAAGAGAATTCTGGAAAAACATCTATTTCTGTTTTATTGACTAAGCCAAAGCCTTTGACAGTGTGGACCACAATAAACTATAGAAAATGCTGAGAGAGATGGGTATACCAGACCACCTGACCTGCCTTTTGAGAAATCTGTATGCAGGTCAGGAAGCAACAGTTAGACCTGGATATGGAACAACAGACTGGTTTCAAATAGGAACAGGAGTACGTGAAGGCTGTATATTGTCACCCTGCTTATTTAACTTCTATAGAGTGTACATCATGAGAAACGCTGGACTGGAAGAAACATAAACTGAAATCAAGATTGCCGGGAGAAATATCAATAACCTCAGATATGCAGATGACACCACCCTTATGGCAGAAAGGGAAGAGGAACTAAAAAGCCTCTTGATGAAAGTAAAAGAGGAGAGCGAAAAAGTTGGCTTAAAGCTCAACATTCAGAAAACGAAGATCATAGCATCTGGTCACATCACTCCATGGGAAATAGATGGGGAAACAATGGAAACAGTGTCAGACTTTATTTTGGGGGGCTCCAAAATCACTGCAGATGGTGACAGCAGCCATGAAATTAAAAGACTCTTACTCCTTGGAAGAAAAGTTATGAGCAACCTAGATAGTATATTCAAAAGCAGAGACATTACTTTGCCTACTAAGGTCTGTCTAGTCAAGGCTATGGTTTTTCTAGTGGTCATGTATGGATGTGAGAGTTGGACTGTGAAGAAAGCTGAGCGCCAAAGAATTGATGCTTTTGAACTGTGGTGTTGGAGAAGACTCTTGAGAGTCCCTTGGACTGCAAGGAGATCCAACCAGTCCATTCTGAAGGAGATCAGCCCTGGGGTTTCTTTGGAAGGAATGATGTTAAAGGTGAAACTCCATTACTTTGGCCACCTCATGTGAAGTGTTGACTCACTGGAAAAGACTTTGATGCTGGGAGGGATTGGGGGCAGGAGGAGAAGGGGACGACAGAGGATGAGATGGCTGGATGGCATCACTGACTAGATGAACGTTAATCTGAGTGAAATCCGGGAGTTGGTGATGGACAGGGAGGTCTGACGTGCCGCGATGGAGTCGCAAAGACTTGGACACAACTGAGCCACTGAACTCAACTGACTCTGTGTATTCTTGCTACCTCTTCTTAGTATCTTCTGCTTCTGTTAGGTCCATAACATTTCTGAGTTTGATTGAGCCCATCTTTACATGAAATATTCTCTTTGTATCTCTGATTTTCTCGAAGAGATCTCTAGTCTTTCCCATTCTATTATTTTCCTCTATTCTTTACATTGATTGCTGAAGAAGGCTTTCTTATCTCTCTTTGCTATTCTTTGAAACTCTGTATTCAAATGGATATATCTTTCTTTTTCTCCTTTGTTTTTCACTTCTCTTCTTTTTACAGCTATTTGTAAGGCCTCCTAAGACAGCCCTTTTGCTTTTTTGCATTTCTTTTTCTTGAGGATGGTCTTGATTCCTGTCTCCTGTACAATGTTATGAACCTCCAACCATAGCTCATCAGGCACTCTGTCTATCAGATCTAGTCCCTTGAATCTATTTTTCACTTCCACTGTGTATTCATAAGGGATTTGATTTAGGTCATACCTCAATAGTGTAGTGCTTTCCCCCACTTTCTTCAACTTCAGTTCGAATTTGGCTATAAGGAGTTCATGATCTGAGCCACTCCCGGTCAGCTGACTCCCACTGAGTCAGCTCCCAGTCTTGGTTGTTTTTTTTTTTTTTTTTCTGACGGTATAAAATTTCTCCATCTTTAGCTGCAGAGAATATAATCAATCTGATTTTGGCATAGACCATTTGGTGATGTCCTTGTGTAAAGCCTTCTCGTGTTGTTGGAAGGGGGTGTTTGCTATGACCAGTGTGTTGTCTTGGCAGAACTCTATTAGCTTTTGCCATGCTTCATTCTGTACTGCAAGGCCAAATTTGCCTGTTACTCCAGGTGTTTCTTGACTTCCTACTTTTGCATTCCAGTCCCCTGTAATGAAAAGGACATCTTTGGGTGTTAGTTCTATAAATTTAGAGAATATTAAAATATATATATATATATATATATATATATCCATGGCAAGTCAGGAAACTCACTCACCATACTTGACAGAAAATTCTCAGACAGAATTTTTAAAAATGGTTAACTTTTTTTGAAATGGTCCTTCAATGAGCCCAAGAAACAAAGATACTGACAAAGGTGAAATTTCAATGTATGCAGAAAGTATGAAAAAACACTGGATATCATTTGAACTAATCTCAAATTTATTTGAACTTATCAAGTCATCTAAAGTGAAGTGAATTAGATCCATCATTGTAGGGAAGGAGAAAAAATTCAGGGAGATCAACTGATGAACATATAGAAACAAAGATAGATAGACAATCATACATACACGTGTATACGTATAAAGATAATGGATATTAGATGGATACTCTAAAATTCTTTATCTTAAAATAGTTTCTGAAACACCCCTACATCTTCACATTTCAAAGTCATGGTCCTATTATATGTAATGCACTTAGCTCAAAGATGAGCCTCTGGTTCCTGAAGGGTGAGCCTTCAAAGGGAAAAAGAACATTTTATGTCTTAAGGGTAACAATGCACATTCTGTGCAGGCATTATCCATCTTCACTGCCCATTGATTCATGGATTGGGAATGACATAAAGCATTGTTGTGGTTTAGTTACTAAGTCATGCCCAACTCTTTTGTGACCCCATGGACTGTAGCCTGCCAGGTTCCTCTGTCCATAGGATTTCCCAGGCAAGAATACTGGAGTAGGTTACCATTTCCTTCTCCAGGGGATCTTTCTGGCCCAGAGATCAAATCTATGTCTTCTGCATTGCAGGCAGATTCTTTACCACTGAACCCGCAGGGAAGCCTCATAAAGCATTGTAAATTGTGTCTATTTCTCCAGAAAGAGTACAATTTTGATTCTGTAATCCAGTCATTGAGTTTCTTTAGTTGAGTTTGTGTTATCATGCAAGATTCTGATTCACATCCTTCATATATTATAAGTAATTCTGACACAAAGACTGATTATATATTATTTTTCCTACTATACATTTCATGAAGATGTCCATTCATCCACATGGAAATCATCACTGGGATTCACAAATGACAGTGAAAATGCTGTGAAGCACAGGTGTAGTTACTTTCTCTATGGGCCTTGCAGGGCTAACTAGTATTTTTCCATTTATACTTGAAACCACTTCATTTGACCATATGATAAAAGAAATAAAATTGCAGACCAAGATGAGATGTGAAATAAAAGAGTACCAGTACCCAGTTGTGAAGCTACTGGTCTACTGGAGGAGAAAAGTTTGCCTCAGGAAACCTGTAGATGAATTCAGTATTCAGTAATCTTTCACAGTTTTCAGTAATCTTTCCCAGCATCAGGGTATTTTCCAGTGAGCCAGTTCTTCGCGTCAGATGGCCAAAGTATTTGAGTTTCAGCTTCAGCATCAGTCTTTCCAATGAATATTCAGGACTGATTTCCTTTAGGATGATCCTAGTTGGGTCTCCTTGCAGTCCAAGGGACTCTCAAGAGTCTTCAACACCACAGTTAGAAAGCATCAATTCTTCAGCACTCAGCTTTCTTTATGATCCAAATATGACATCCATACATAACTACTGGAAAAACAACAGCTTTGACTAGACGGACCTTTGTCAGCAAAGTAATATCTATGCTTTTTAATATGCTGTATATGTTGGTCATAGCTTTGAAGTCACCATCTGCAGTGATTTTGGAGCCCAAGAAAATAAAATCTGTCACAGTTTCCTTTGTTTCCCCATCTCTTTGCCATGAATTGATGAGACCAGTTGCCATGATGTTAGCTTTTTGAATGTTTTTTTGAGTTTCAAGCCAGCTTTTTCACTCTCTTCTTTCACTTTCATCAAGAGGCTCTTTAGTTTTTCTTTGCTTTCTGCCATAATATTGTTGTCATGTGCATATCTGAAGTTTTGATATTTCTCCTGGCAATCTTGATTCCAGCTTGGGCTTCATTTTACCCAGTATTTTGCATGATGTACTCTGAATATAAGTTAAATATGTTCCCAATTTGGAACAAGTCTGTTGTTCCATGTCCGGTTCTAACTTGCTTCTTGACCTGCATACAGATTTCTCAGGAGGCAGGTAAGGTGGTCTGGTATTCCCATCACTTGAAGAGTTTTCCCCAGATTGTTGTGATCTACACAGTCAAAGGCTTTGGTATAATCAATAAAGCAGAAGTAGTTATACCTAAGCTGTATTTGGAAATATGTAAATTATGTTACATAAAGCAGTCCACAGGGAAAAAAATGCAATGTGATACGTAAATAGTAAAATGTTATATCTATTTGACCACAAAAACATCATGGAATGCAAAAAAAAAAAAAAAAAGGCATAGGTAAATAGTATTTTCTGTCTCTTTTGAAAATTAGTATAATGGTAAAGATACAGACCATTCAGGGTAAGCCCTAAAGTAATGAAAATGCAATAACACCAACTGCAGGTGCCTCCTTTGATGTGAGGTGGAAGAGAGGTGAGAAATTAGGATCCTGTGGTAGTAAACACTCCAGGAGGTCACGTGACCTTAAAGCCCTATAAAAGTTGACTGGTCAGAAAAGTTCCTCATACATTTTCACGGCTACATTTCACGCTGCACCTTCTCCAGCAGTGTTAACCAGCACCCACATTTCATAAACCTAATGATAGACAGGTGAACCAGAGCTTAAGCTCAGGTTGACATTCTGTGAATTTAATATTCAGCATATTTATCTTTGGCTAATTAGACAAGTGCTCAAATATTTTCCTGATTGCATTTAGGAAATGAAGGACCTTTTTTGTCTGTTTGCCTTATTTCTTTGTTTGCTCATTTCCCCCCCCCCCTGTATTTGCACATTTATATAGCCTTAGATGGGCTTCCCAGGTGGCACTAGTGGTAAAGAACATGCCTGAAATGCAGGAGACATAAGAGAATCTGTTTGATCCCTGGGTCAGGAAGATACCCTGGAGGAAGGCATAGAAAGCCACTCCAGTATTCTTGCTTGGAGAATCCTATGAACAGAGGAACCTGGTGGGCCACAGTCTATCGGGTCACAAATAATTGGACATGACTAAAGTGACTTAGCACATAGTCTTAGACAGTCTTAAACTTGGTAGTATACAAGTAGGGTTTTAATACAAAGCAAGATATCAGAATCTCTCACTCCATACACTTGTTCCAAACATGATTACTATATTCTATGGGACACCATACTCTGAAATGCCTTTTCCCACTCTGTCCATCTTCCTAAACTCCTTTTTTACAAACATGTTCTACTCTCTGCTATGTATCTTTAATTTTTTCTAGCTTTGTATTCCTAGTAAACTTTTATTTATTGTTTTTCTTGCTGTTTATGTTTCTCACAAAAATGAATTCAAACATATTTCTCTTCTTTTTCTGACCTTTTACTCAGATGGGTTCATTCAAGGTTCCCGCTCTGTCTGAAATGAAATTAGATTCCACCCTGGTTTTGATTCAGTAGGCTGAACACAGCTACTTTATTACTAACTCTTTATTATTCACATTTATGATTCCTTTATGCATGGCTGTGCAACCTTAGGAAGGTTTGTATATCCTATAATTTCTGAGAAATTGTACATGTTCCTCTTTTATAATGATATATCCTAAGAATTTATTTAATGTGTTTTCTGTATATGCAAGAAGGTCATTGAAATTCCTTCCATGGATAGGTAATTGGGAAACCCAACTTTAAAAAAAATTTTGTTCTTAAAAAAATAAATTTGTTCTTAATATACCATATTTCATGAAAATGGCAAAGAAACAACAATAAAGTCAGCATTGTCACCCCTATATAGTCTTGAAAGAGCCATAAACACTGCTGGAATAATTTTTCTATAAGCTTTGGATATGCAAATAATTTTGGCTTATTTATACCTCTTCAATGCTCATATGATACAGTGAGTGAATATATAAATAATAACAAAAATTGCACATCAGGATAGAAATAGAGATTAAAGAGTTTGAAACAGGAATCATATTTAAGTAGGTAGAATAGGAAAAAAGAGTCCAAAATGGCGGTGGCTAAAAAACAAAGAAGGGGGAAAGCCTGTGAAAAATGGAGCAAAAGAAAGTCCGTGGACTGGCATGAGAACTTCAGGTGAAAAAATCACTCTCTCTTCTTGGCTAGCCCAATTTGCATAGGGCAGTCTCAAGGTGGGGAGACAAACATATAAAAGGAGGAAGCCAAGACAGATTGAGATCTCTCCTTTGGGGTCAGCCCATCCTCACAACTTGAGGGTTTACTATCCTTTGCTTGCCAATTAAAACTGAGCTGTAATCAAACTGTAACACTGGTCCACCATTTCAAATCTTTGCTGTTGTGAGATATAACTGAGGAAATTACACACTCCCCCAACATCTCTGGTGCCATGACTCGAATTTAACCTAGCTGAAACAACCTTGGCTTGACCTCTGTGAAGCAGAGGCCAAGCACAGCAGAAGCTCAGCTTGGCAAAAGTTCCTGCAGTGGAAGCTGAACATGAAGAAAACCCAGCACAGTGGAAATGACAAGAAGCCCTCCATGCTGGAAACCAGAACAGCAAAAACAAACTTGGCAGAAAGCTCACACGGCTCAGTTTCCAATTCCAGAAGACCTCCAGTTAAGGTAGGAGGTCCTTGCCCCAATGGCTGGAAGGGCATATGGCTAATAAAATCTTAATTCCTTTTCAATCTTTCATTTCTTGTTTCCTCTAACTCCCTGCAAACAGGTGAGTGGCAGTGGGTACAGTGAGGGCCTCTGGCATTGTGAAGGAACTAGTTGAGGGGAAAATATATTGCCTAGGAAAACTTGTGGATGACAACTGATTAATCTTCAGTAGCATGGGAAGCCCTTGTATTCATAAATCAACATACTCAGTTTCATATTAAGAGGGTTAACAGGTAGGAAGGCCATAGGTCCCCAAGTGGCTGGAGGAAATAAACTGTAAGTGGCAGACTTTTGTCCCTTCTCTACACAAAATTAAGAGACTTCTTTTAATTCTGTGTTGTTGACACCTGATTCTGCCTGAACTTAACTTCTCTCAAACCTGGAGCTAACCAATGTGTTTTTCTTATGGAAATGTTTTACTTAAGCTATGTTAATAATCTACCTTTCTTCAAATCTGTCTAATTTCTTCAAGTCCGCCTAAGACTAACTTTTTTCTTTTCTCAAACCTTGGGCTGATAAAGACTTAATAAACCAGTATTCTTGTCAATCGTTTTATGGATGGGGGAGGGAGTGACACACTTTGTACCATCCTATCTCAAAAATGCATATTGTGAGAGGGGCCTGGTGAAACTTCCTCAGCTTTGAGGTGCCTCTTATCTGATTAGAAGCTTGCTAACAGACATAAAACACTTTGCTAAAACCTAGCAAGGAGGCACTCTTTCTGCTCCCTTCTGATGTATCTGTCAGAAGCTTTCTCTATCTCTATTCTACTTTAATGAAACTTCGCTACACAAAAAGCTCCAAATGGTCAAGCCTCATCTCTGGCCCCAGATCAAACTCCTCTCCTCTTAAGGTCACGAATCCTAGCATAGCACATGACTTGAAGCTGCAATCTTTCAATATATAGATGTCTGTGTCAAAACACTAAGAAAAGCTTCCCGTGTTCCTAGAAAAGCAGTATTTGGAGACATGTAAATTATCTTACATAAGGAAGTCTACAGAAAAAAAAAAAACCCTCCAACTGATATGTAAATAGTATATTAAATATATTTTATCATGAAAAAGGTGTGAAATTCAGAAAAAAAGCATCCATAAATAATATTTCCATCTCTTCTGGAGATGAATATAATTGTAAAGAAACACACTAATTGAGATAAGCCAAAAACTAGTGAAAACACTATGAAACTGCAAATGCCACCTTTGATGTAAGGTATGAAGAGAGGTGAAAGATTAGGACCCTCTGGTGTAGGTGCTCCAGGAGGTCATGTTACCTTAAAATGCTATATAAGTCCACCTGTTGTTAAGGAAAGTTCCTCATACACTTTACCAGCTGCATTGGAAGCTGTATTTCTCCAGGGGAGTTTTACAGTACCCACATTTCACAGAGCTAGTGACAGAGGTGAACTGGAGCTCACCCTCAGGTTGGTTTTCTGTAAATTTGATGTTCAGCCTATTTCTCAGGGAAATAGACCAGTTTTCAAATACCTTTCTCTTTGGGTTTAAGAAATGGAGGACCATTTTTTGGTGTTTTTTTTTTCCCCTGTATGTAGACTTTTATATAACCTTAGATAGGCACCATTGCTAGTATACAAGGATAGTTTTAATACAAAGCAAGATATCAGAATCTTTCTTTCCATACCCACATTCTACCTACAGTTACTGTACCTTTATATAGGCATGTATTTTTTTTTCTGTGTATCTTTAAATATTTTGTTCCTCAGGAACCTTATTTCATGAGAATGGCCATGAAATTACATTAAAATCAGCATTGCAATTCAAAAGTTGCCCTGAGAGAGCCAAGAAACAGTACTGAAGTTATTTTTCTATAAGGTTTAAATGTACAAATGATTTTGGTTTATTTTTTCCTAAAACATCTTCTATGATAATATGATAAAACAGTACTTTACAAAGCTGGGTTTCTGAATTACCTATCAATGGAATCAATTTCAATCACTTTCTTGCTTATATATCCAACTCAAATCAGGGAAACTCATAGGATGCAATCATTATGAAACAGGAACATGTACAATTTCTTATAAATGATACAATATGCAATCTTTCCTATGGTTGCACATCCATGCATAAACAGATGATGAACATGCTTGTGAAAGGTTGTTGTTGAATCATGACGCCGGGATTCTTGGCCCCCGGAGGAGAAGAATTCAATCTGGAGCCAGAGACGAGGCTTGATTGCTCAGAGCTTTTGTGTAATAAAGCTTTATTAAAGTATAAAGGAGATAGAGAAAGCTTCTGACATAGGCATCAGAAGGGGGTAGATGGAGTACCCCCTTGGTAGTGTTAACAATGGAGTTATATACTCTCCAGTAAATCAAAAGAATGTCTGGAGGTTGTAAAGACCTCATCAGACCTACTCCCAAAATTTACATTTTAAGATAACAGAATTAGCCAGAAGGTTTAATCCAGAGACTGTCCTCAGGCAGAATACATAATACATTGTTGTTATATAATCCTTGTAAAGAGCAGGTCTACTCCCATAATTTACAGAATTAGCCAGAAGGTTTAATCCAGAGACTGTCCTCAGGCAGAATACATTGTTGTTATATAATCCTAAGTAGAGAAGGAAAAAAAGTTTGTCCTTTCTTCCTCCTTGAGAATTCCAGACCCCTCTCTCCTTGGGGACCCCTAGACTTCTTATCAACCTGTCTAGGAAATGACTCTCTCATTCCCTCCTTTTCTGTTAGGAGAATTATGTTGCCTAGGGAAAAGTGGCACCATTCTCGTTCCATAACTGCTTCCGAGCTGAGAAGGGGCATTGTCCCTAAATTGGACAGGCAACACATTCTCCTAATCCTCCTATGAGGATATCTGATCCAGGGGCCCCAAATAGTAGCTGGAGGAAGGTGCAGCAGTAGCAGGAGTTTGAGCAACCATTTGTAACTTAAAAGCTTTCATGCAGATAGAAACAAATTCAGTTACACAGTTACAGATGTAAGGCAATGTAAGTCATTAAAACAAGTTAAAATCAAAATTAAAAGACACATTAAGTCCATAGGTAAAGTGCAATGTATTGCGCCAGTACATTTTAGGGTTGGTAGATGTCATCAGATGAAGGAGAGGCATCGCATGTAATTGCTGTCGAAGGTATTCACACAGTTGGAGAAAGTCTTTTCCTTGAAGTGGAGATGTCCACCACGGGAAACCTTCCACTGATGAAGAGAATCTTTATAACCTCCTTAGCCTGTTCACTACAGAGAAAAGCCTCAATCCATCCAGTAAAATTATCTACCCAAACTTGTAAGCAAGAATATCCATTAGCTTTTGGCATATGAGTAAAATCAGTTTCCCAGTCCTCTCCAGGATACTTCCCACTTCGTTGTAATCCAGATGGGGAGAGATTTTGCTTCCAAAACCTGTTCAGCAGTCACCACGGCACAACCTGCTTTAAGCTTTCCATCCTGAACAAAAGAACTGCCATCTGTAAATATTTCCATGTCAGGATTGTCTAATGGGGTATCCATTAGATCTTCCCAAGCTGCATAGTTTAAAGTTAGGAATTGAGAACAATCGTGATCAAGTGTTTCATTTTCCTTCTCAGGAAGGGAAGTGGCAGGATTTAAATTTCCACAAACTTTAAGCTTAGTTACTGGTCCTTCTAACAACAATGACTGGTATTTAAGAAGCCTACTGTCTGTCATCCAAATATTAACCTTAGAATTTAAGATTCCACTCACATCATGAGAAGTCAGTACAGTAAGGTTTCATCCATTAATTATTTTTAAAGCTTCAGGTGCTAATAAAGCCGCTGCCACAATTACTCTTCGGCAGTGGGGCCACCCACGTGAAATTACATCAAATTCTCTGCTTAGATAAGCAAGAGGTTGCTGGTGAGGCCCTCGGGTTTGTGTCAAAACTCCCAAGGCCATACCTTTCCTTTCAGTGACAAACAAATTAAATTCTGACCCTGTGGGCAAGCTCAGAGCTGGAGCTTGCAGGAGAGCAGTTTGAAGAACCTTAAAAGCCTTTTGAGTTTCTGGTGACCAAACTAGTTTGTCAGTTTGGGCCTGCTGAGTTTCAGCTATAAGTTTATGTAAAGGCTGGGAAAGTTCCCCATAACCCGGAATCCAAATGCAACAGTAACCTGTGATTCCCAAAAATCCTCTCAACTGTCTTAAAGTCATAGGTAGGGGATGATTTAGTATAGGCTTAATTCTCTCAGGGCCTATGGCCCTAGTCCTTTCTGATATGATTAGGCCCAAATATCTAACTGATTGTTGACAAAGCTGAGCCTTTTCTCTTGATGCCTTGTAATCACAGCCTGCCAGAAAGTTTAAGAAATCTTCTGAGGCTCGCGAACAAGCTTCCTCTGTCTCAGCACAGAGCAAAATATCATCTACGTATTGTAACACCACCGCTTCAGAGCTATTAAAGTTTTGTAGATCCCGTGACAAACTTTGTCCAAATAAATGAGGACTGTCACGAAATCCCTGGGGCAAAATTGTCCAGGTTAACTGAGAAGCTGGCTGTGTAGGGTCTTCAAAGGCAAATAGAAATTGATTTTCCTCTGCCAAAGGCGCTGAATAGAAGGCATCTTGTAAATCAATTACTGAGAAATATTTGGCTCGTTCAGGAATTTCAGACAATAGAGTATAAGGATTAGGCACCACGGGGTGTAAAGGAACTACAGCCTCATTTATTATACGTAAATCTTGAACTAGTCTCCATTTACCACTTGATTTCTTTATACCCAAAATAGGAGTGTCGCAAGGACTGTTACAGGGAATTAATAGTCCCTGTTCCTTTAAATTTTCAATGATGGGTTTTAACCCTTCCTTAACCCCAGGTTTCAGAGGGTACTGCTTTTTATGTGGAAATAAGTGCGGGTCTTTGAGCTTGACAACTACAGGAATAGCATTTTGTGCTCAACCCACAGATTTTCCATCAGCCCATACTCTAGGATTTACATTTAGTTCAACTAGAGGAAGAGAAAGGGAGGGCTCCATATTCATAAAAACAGAGGCATGGACCTTGCTCAGTATACCCCTTCCCAAAAGGGGTGAGGGAGATTCTGGCACGATCAGAAACTCATGTGAAAATAGCACAGAATCCCAGTTGCAAGATAAAAAATAACTGAAATAATACCTTTGGCTCATCCAGACAGCCCCATTACGGAAGCGGATTGGGAAGAAAGTGGGTCAGGGGCTTCAGTAAGCACAGAGTTAGTTGCCCCAGTATCTAAAAGGAAATTGACGGACTGGCCCCCCCACAATTATTAATACCCGGGGTTCCTCAGATGTAATTAGGACAGGAGCTTGTGTGGGGACCCCTGGGCACCTTCAGTCCTGATTGTCTTGAGAGTCTGACCTCGGAGACCTAGGCCTCTGAGGGCAGTCTCTCTTCCAGTGTGGTCCTTTGCAGACCACACATGGAGCTGGGGGCGGCCTAGATGCCTGAGGGCAATCCCGCTTGAGGTGCCCCTCCTTTCCACAGTAACAGCAAGCCCATCCCTTTTCACCTGGGTCCCTCTGGGCATTTTTCTCCAGCTGCTTAAGAGCGTTTTTCATAGCCATTGTGAAGGCTTCCGCCTTTTCCTTTGTCTTTCTTTGCCTTTCTTTCTTTCCCTCATATTCCCTACCATAATAGACCATCTGAGCCAGTTGTAACAGAGTATCTAAAGACTGATTTGGTCCATATGCCCGTTTTTGTAGCTTATGGCGGATATCTGGAGCCGACTGAGTGATAAATCTATCTTTTAAGATCACTTTTCCTTCTTCACTTTCAGGATCAATCTCAGTGAATCTGCAAAGAGCTTCTCTTAGTCTATCTAGGAATTTACCAGGAGCTTCCTTCTCCTTCTGTTCTATGTCTGCCAATTTGCTATAATTTAAAGGCTTAGAACGCGCCTGCCTGAGTCCTTCAAGAATACATCCGACAAAATGACTCTGATCCCATCTTCCTTTAGCTGAGTTGTAGTTCCAGTCTGGTTCTATAGTTGGGACTGCCTGATTCCCAGTGGGGAGGGCCGCTATCTCATCCTCCCTCTTCCCTACTGATTCATTACCAAGACATTCATCTCCATAAGCAACCGCTTTTCCCAACACTCGAGTCTTTGTGTTGGGAGTCAGCGTTTGTCCCAAGATATACATCACATCCTTCCAAGTGAGGTCATAAAGCAGAGTAACACCTTTAAAAGCTCTAATATATTTTTCTGGGTCCTCTAAATAGTCTCCCAGGTCCTCCTTGATTCTTTGTATTTCTTGATGAGAAAAAGGCTTATTAACTCTCATAGACTGATTATTTCTCCCGGTGGGTGTTTCATAAAGAGGCAACAGCTTGTGTGGCTGTTCCTCAATCTCTCTGGCTGCTCTGCACATATGATCCCAGGGATAGACTGCAGAAACCTGTTTTTCTTTTTCTTCTTCTCTTTGTCTCCTGTCCTCCATCTCATCTCTAAATTCAATGGTCTGAGTTTCTACTGAAACCAGAGTAGTCTGAGGTCGTACTGAGACAGGAGTTGTTTGGACTTCCACATACGCAGTTTGAATATCAGTTTGGATTTCCATTGAGACCAAAGAAGTTTGAATCTCAGTTTGGGTTTCCACTGAGACCAAAGCAGCCATTCTGAGGGGGTGGGGTGGGGTGGGGTTTTGGCTTTTAGTTAGCTCATCTTGGAGCCCCGGGTTCGGGGGGCAAAGTAGGAGGACAGGAGGGAGCTGAAGGTTTCACACCCAAATCTATACCCTTAGGACATAAGTCTGGCATATTTCGCAGAGAGAAAAAAGGCAACACATATGCTACTTCTACCCATTTCCCTTGTTCCTTACAGAACTGGTCTAATTGTAAAACAGTATTATACTTAAGAGACCCTCCAACCGGCCACCGTTTGCCGTCCTCCAGTGAATACCGTGGCCATGCAGTATCACATAGGAAGACCAGGTGTGTCTTCTTTAAGCCCTTGGGATCGAATTTATCCCAGTTTTTCAAGATACAGTTCAAAGCAGTGAGGCTGGAATTGTTAGCTCCCATCTGTAAGAGAGAAAAAAAAGGGACTAGGGCCATTTTTCTACTGGAGGCGTCCCTCCATGCTCTAGATGGGGGTGTAGACAGGCTTTACACCAAAAGCTTTTCCTTCCTGGTCGGACTTAGTCTGTCCCTTACCGATGCAGGCACCGTCTCGACCCTCCCAGTTCTACCACTGAGATGGGGTGGGAATGTACCAAGGGTAGACCTGATAGCATCTCTATCTGATGTCCAGCTCTTCACCTTTAACCTTGCTTGCCTCTGATGCCACCTGGGGTGCAATCAGAGTAACCTTCTGGAATGCCTCCCAAGCTAAGACTGCTGGGGGAAACATTCGTCACCTGAGTGCCTGTGCACGACCTTAAGTATAATCCTGACCACAATAAGACAGATATGAACATAAAGCTGAGATGTTCTTTTCAAGCATCACCACACCAGTATGAGAGCCTCCTCTGGTCCACTAAGAGCCAGCGTTACCAAAGGAGAAAAACCATTTCAGTCTCAATCTGAGTAACCTTTAACCTCAGAGATGTTCTTGGAGCTAAAGCTCCATCTAGTTTCCGAACTTCTGATTCCTAACGAGGCTAGGCGCTTTCTTAACTACCAATCCAAGTTTCAGACCTAAGCCACTATACACAGTAACAGTATAGATCACAAGTACCTTGAAAGTCTAAGATCCGATAGATTAGGTGAGTACTTCTAATTCCCAAGAAGTTATGAAATGGTCAAAGAGACCGAAAGGTTTGACCGAGAAAGAAGAGTTCAGTCCACACGCTTGCCCATTTCTGGTCGGTTTCCAAAGGAGACATTGGGTGCCTCTTGGCATTGGCAGGTCGGTATAAACCCCCGACAGGTTTCTGCCATAAGCCGTATGAGATCATGTGGAACCGCAGAGCAGGGCTCCTTACTTGCTATACGCAGAGCATGTCATTCATTCACACAAGCACGCCGTAGAGTTAGTAAAGCATAGCAGAAAACGTGTTCGCTAAGAGAACAAAGAACTAGAGCTCCAAGCATCCTTACCTTGTCCTGAAGGATCCCGGACGAGCCCCAAGATGAAAGGTTGTTGTTGAATCATGACGCCAGGATTCTTGGCCCCCAGAGGAGAAGAATTCAATCTGGGGCCAGAGACGAGGCTTGATCACTCAGAGCTTTTGTGTAATAAAGTTTTATTAAAGTATAAAGGAGATAGAGAAAGCTTCTGACATAGGCATCAGAAGGGGGTAGAAATAGTACCCCCTTGCTAGTGTTAACAATGGAGTTATATACTCTCCAGTAAATCAAAAGAATGTCTGGAGGTTGTAAAGACCTCATCAGACCTACTCCCATAATTTACAGAATTAGCCAGAAGGTTTAATCCAGAGACTGTCCTCAGGCAGAATACATTGTTGTTATATAATCCTAAGTAGAGAAGGAAAAAAAGTTTGTCCTTTCTTCCTCCTTGAGAATTCCAGACCCCTCTCTCCTTGGGGACCCCTAGACTTCTTATCAACCTGCCTAGGAAATGACTCTCTCATTTGCATATTGAAGAATTAGTAATGAAGTAACTGTGCTGAGCCGAGTGAATGAAAACCATGGTGAAATCTAGTCTTATTTCAGAAAGAGGAGGAAACTTGACTTGACCACGAGAAGTGTTCGAAAAACAAGACAACTATATTTTAATTCATTTTTGTGAGATATATAAACGATAAGGAGGAAACAAAAGTGATAGGTGTTAGAGGAACCTAGTCTCAGAAAACTGAGATTCACAGAAGAGAAAAGACATGCCTGTTAAGAGGTGTTTGGGAAGATGGATGCAGTGAAAAAAGACATTTAAGAGTATGGTGTCCCATAGCATGTAGTAACTGTGGGTGGAACATAGGTATGGAAAGAGACATTCTGATATCTTGCTTTGTTTTAAAACTATAGGTGTATATTACTAATAGTTCCTATCTAAGACTATATAAAAGTGTACATACAGGGAAAAAACACACAAAAGTTAACAAACAAAAAATGATTATCCATTTCTTAAACCCCTTCAGGAAAGAATTTTATTATAGTACCGATCCAAACACAATTATTTCTTTACTAATTATTCATGTTCATTATTGACTTATGCATGGATTTTCAACTTCAGGAAGGATTGTGTAGCCTATCATTTTTAGGAAATTGTATGGGTTTCTGTTCTGCATTGACTGCGTCCTGTATGTTTCTCTGCTGTGAGTTCACTTGTATGTGCAAGAAGGTGATTGAAATTATTTCCATGGATAGGAAAATCCACCTTCAAAAAGTATTTCATTCTTCACATACCTTATTTCATGAGAATGGCCATGAAACATTGTTAAAGTCAGCATTGTGGTTCATAAGTAGCCCTAAAAGAGACCATAAACACTGCTGGAGTCATTTTTGTTTTTCTATAAGGTTTGAATGTGCAAGTAATCTTGGTTTATTTTTATATGAAACCTGTTCTATGATCATATGATAAAATGAATATATACATAAGAATGCATAAGAATAAAAAAATGGCACAGCAAGAGAGAACACAAGATTAAAAAATCAAACAAGGAGTTATAAAGGGACTAGTCAGGTGGAGGAAAATAATATGCCTAAGCAAACCTGTGGATGTCAGAGGGCTTCTTCTGTTGAGTGGGAAACTCTAGTATTCAAGAAGTCAGCCTACCCAGTTTCATATATAGATGCCTCTCTTTCCATACACAGGTTTTACCCCTAATTACTACAGTCTTGTGGAAACCAAACTCTTAGCTGCCCCTTATCACTCTGTCCACTTCCGTACACAGCTTTTTATAGGTATGTACAATTCTCTTCTATATATCTTTAATTTATTTTCAGAGGCTTATTTCCTCTAATATACTTTCAATTACTGTTACTTTCTTGCAGCTTATGTTTGTCAAAAAGTGAATTCATGTGTATTCATCTTCTTTTTCTGACCTTTTCCTTGGAATGTCCATTCAATGTTTCTCCTATTTCTGAAATAAAACTTGATCCTACACTAGTTTTTGTTCAATAGGATGAACATAGCCCCTTCATTACTAATTCTTCATTATTCATGTTCACCATCCGTTTAGGTATGCATACACAGCCTCTGACCATTCAGGGACTTCCCTGGTGGCTTAGATGATAAAGCGTCTGTCTACAATGCAGGAGACCTGGGTTCGATCCCTGGGTTGGGAAGATCCCCTGGAGAAGGAAATGGCAATCCACTAGAGTACTATTGCCTGGAAAATCCCATGGACAGAGGAGCCTGGTAGGCTACAGTCCATGGGGTCGCAAAGAGTCGGACATGACTGAGCGACTTCACTTCACTCACACAACCTTAGGTAAGATTGTATAGCCTATCATTTACAATAAATTGTACACTTTTCTGTTCCATAATGATTACATCCTAAGAATTTTTCTGATGTGAGTTCACTGTATAGGGAAGAAAGTGATCCAGATTCTTTCCATTGATAGGTAATTCAAAATCCCAGCCTAATAAAATATTTTGTTTTCCTTGTACTTTATTTCATGAGAACAGCCATGAAGTGACATTTAAATCAATATTGCACAAGTAACCCTGAAAGAGCCCAGACACAACGCTAGAGTCATTTTTCTCTAAGCTTTGAGTGTGCAAATAATTTCTGATTTATTTTTACTTGAAATCCCTTCTATGATCATGTGATAGAATGAATGAATAAATAAATACAAAGAAAGTAGTACAACAGGACAGAAGGTGTTAGTGAAGCAGTCATGTCCAACTCTTTATGATCCCATGAATTGTAGTCCGTCAGTCTCTTCTGTCTGTAGAATTCTCCAGGCAAAAACACTGAACTGGGTAGCCATTCTCTTCTCCAACCCAGGGACCTTCTGAACCCAGGGATCAAACTCAGGTCTCCTGCATCGCAGGCAAATTCTTTACCATATGAGCCACCAATGAAGCCCTGAAATTAAAGAGTTCGAATACACAGTTACAGAGGAGCTAATCCAGGGGAGGAAAAAAGTTTTCCTAGGTAAATCTGCAGGTGAGATTTATCCACAGATAAATCTCCTGTGGATCTGCTGTCCCATGGAAAAGCCTTGGTTTCAGAAAGACAGCATACAAATGCCTTTGCCAAAATATCAAGAAAGGCTGCCCATGTTCCTAGGAAAACATTATTTTGAAATATGTAAGTTATGTTACATAACATAGTCCAGAAGGGAAAAAACTCCAAGGGTTGTGTAAGTAGTATGTTATGTATATTTTTCCACTAGAAACGTCCTGGAATTCAGAGAAAATAGACATATGTAAACAATATTCTCCCCTTCTTTCATAAATAATTAGAATGCTAAAGATACACACTATCGCTGTTAAGCCCAAAACAAGTGAAAACATTATCACACAAACTGCAAGTTCCTTCATTGACATAAGGTTTGAAAAGACTGAGGGATTAGGATCCTCTGATGGTAAACACTCCAGAAGTTCACTTGACCTTAAAGTCCTATATAGTCAGCTAGTCAGGATACTTCCTCATACAGTGCCCCTGCACCTAGAAATCTGTATCTAATCCAGGGGTGTCTTTCAGTACCCGCATTTCTTAGACCTAGTGAAAGATTGGTGAATCAGAGCTCAAGATCAGGTTTTCTGAAATGTGCTGTTCACCTATCCCTCAGCATAATAGATCAATACTCAAATTCTTTCCCAACTGAATTCAGGAAATGCATGACCATTTCACTTGTTCCTTTATTTGTTTTTTTTTTTTTTCCATGAATGTACTTTTTTTCATGAATTTACATTTTGATGCAGTCTTAGATAGGCACCATTGGTAATATAATTTTAATACAAAGCAAGGTATCTGAGTCTCTCTTTCCATACACATATTCTACCCATAATTACCACATTCTATCAGACACTAATGCTCTTTTTTATTGTTTCCACTTCTCTAAACACCTCTTTACAGGCATCTCCTATTCTCTACTGTGTATCTTTAATTTGTTCTTTGAGGTTGGCTCCTCTAATACTTTCCATTTCTGTTTCTTTCTTGTAGTTTACTTCTCTCAAAATGAATGGCCATATATTTATCTTCTTTTTCTGATCCCTTCCATGGGCAAGTCCACTCAGGGTTCTTCCTTCTTCTGAAATGAGACTAGATTTCACCATGGTTTTGATTTGGTAGGCTGACCACAGTTACTTCAATATTAATTGCTCATTATGCAGGTTCATAATCCATTTATATATGACAGTGCAGCTTTAGGAAGGATTATGTATCTTATCGTTTCTAGGAAATTTTACAGGCTTCTGTTCCATGAAGATTTCATCCTATGAGTTTTTCTGATGTGAGTTCACTGTATATGCAAGAAATTGATCGAAATTATTTTCAACAATAGGTATTTGCGAACTCGGCCTGTAAAATATTTCATTTCATGAGAATGGTATATAGTGACATTGTTATCAGCATTGTGATTCACAAGTAGCCCAGAAAAAGCCCAGACACTATGCTGGAGTCATTTTTCTATAAGCATTGAATATGCAGATAGTTTTTGATTTATTTTTACCTGATTCCTCTTCTATGATCATATGATAAAATGAATAAATAAATAATAAAGAAAACGGCACAGCAAAACCCCCACAAAATTAGAAAATTCAATCATGCAGTTATGAAGGAACTTGTCAAGTGAATGAACAAAGTTTGCCTAGTAAACCTGTGAATGACAGTAGGCTCATCTGGTGTCCCAAGAGAAAGCTTATTTCTCAGGTAGTCAGCATATTCAGGTTGAAATATAAATGTCTCAAGATAACAGGAAAGGCTTCCCATATTCCTAAGAAAGCTGCATGTGGAAATATGTAAATTATGTTAAATAACGAAGTCCATATGATAAAACTTCCAATTGATATGCAAATAGTAAATGGAACATTGTATATATTTTACCAGGAAAATTGACCTGGAATGCAGGAAAAGTAGGCATATGCAAATAATGTTTTCTGCTCTTTTGGAAATGATTATAAATTGTAATGTACTCACTATTGAGGATAAACCCAAAACTAGTGAAAACACAACCACACCAACTGCAGGTGCCTTCTTTGGTGTAAGGTGTGAAAAGAGGTGAGAGATTAGGATCCTCTGCCGGTAAACACTTCAGGAGGCCACATGACCTTAAAGCCCTGTGTAAGTCAGCTACTTGTGAAAGTTCCTCCTACACTTTATCAGATGCCTTGGAAGTTGCATCTTCTCCAGCGGAGTTTTTCGGCATCCATGTTCCTTCGACCTATCAAAAGACAGGCAAACCAGAGCTCAGGTTCAGGTTGGTTTTCTATATATTTGGTGTTCAGCTTATCCCTCAGTGAAATAGAGTAGTAATTAAATTCATTCTTGATAGGGTTTACGAAATGGACCACTGCTAGATAGGAATCACTGGTATTATACAAGTATAGTTTTAATATAAAGTAAGATATGGGAATCTTTTTCCATACACACATTCCACTCAGATTGCTGCATTCTTTGGGATACCATAATCTTTACTGCTTCCCCCCCCCCCCCCCCCCACTGCTTCCTCCTCCCTAAACAGCTTTTTTACACTCATGCCCTAGTCTCTTCTATGGCCATAAAACAACATTGAAATCAGTAATGTGATTTATAAATACCCCTTAAAGAGTCCAGATACAATGCTGGAGTCACTTTTCTATAAGCATTGAGTACAAATAATTTTGGGTTTATTTTTACCTGAAACCTCCTCTATGATCATAAGATAAAGAATAAATAAATAATTAAGAAACTTGCAAAGGAAAATAGAACACAAGATTAAAGATTTCAAACAGACAGTTATGAAGGAACTAGCTGAGTAGAGGAGAGAATTTTGCCTAGGCAAACCTGTGCTTAAGAGTAGACTTATCTGGTGTCCCATGGAAAAACCTATGTTTCAGGAAGTCAGCATACTCAACGTGATATATATATATATACCTGTGCAAAATATCAAGAAAGGCTTCCCATATTCCTAGGAAAGCTGTATTTGGAAATATATAAATTATGTAAAATCATGTTACATAATTAAGTCCAATAGAAAGAAACTGCCAAGTGATGTATAAGCATTAAATAGTTTATTATGTATGTGGAATCCAGAAAAAAATAGTCATCAGTTCAGTTCATTTGTTCAGTGACTCCTGATTCTTTGTGAACCCAAGAATCGCAGCACTCCAAGCCTCCCTGTTCATCACCAACCCCCGGAGTTCACTCAGACATCATAGTGTCAGTGATGCCATCCAGCTATCTCATCCTCTGTCGTCCCCTTCTCCTCCTGCCCCCAATCCCTCCCAGCATCAGAGTCTTTTCCAATGAGTCAGGTCTTCACATAAGTAGCCAAAGTACTGGAGTTTCAGCTTTAGCATCATTCCTTCCAAAGGAATCCCAGGGCTGATCTCCTTCAGAATGGACCGGTTGGATCTCCTTGCAGTCCAAGGGACCCTCAAGACTCTTCTCCAACACCACATCTCAAAAGCATCAATTCTTCAGTGCTCAGCTTTCTTCAAAGTCCAACTCTCACATCCATACCTGACCACTGGAAAAATCATAGCACTGAGTACACGGACCTTTGTTGGCAAAGTAATGTCTCTGATTTTCAATATGCTATTTAAGTTGGTTATAACTTTCCTTCCAAGGAGTAAGTGTCTTTTAATTTCATGGCTGCAGTCACCATCTGCAGTGAACCTACTAAATGCATAGAAACAAAAACAGAAAATTAGGCAAAATGAGGTGACAGAGGAACATGCTCCCAGTGAAGAAATTATATTAAACCTCCAAAAAAGAATTAAATGAAGTTGAGGAATTAATCTACCCAGTAGAGTTCAGGTAATGTTTGATGATGTAGATGGTCAAAGAAATCCAGAAAGAATTGGACAAATGGAGTAAGAAATCATAATTTTTAACAGAGCTGGAAAATATAAAGAAGAACAAAATACAGATGAAGAATACAATAACAGACAAAAAAAAAAACTAAAAAGAATCAATGGTAGATTGGATGGTACAGAGGAACAGATCAGCGGGCTGGAAGGCAGAGTAGTGGAAATCACTGAAGCTGGAGATTAAAAGGAAAGAGTGAGGATAGTTTGAGAGACATGTGAGATAACATCAACCACATTAATATTCACATTATTGAGTATAGGGTTGCCAGAAGAATATAAAGAAAGAGGCAGAGAACATATTTGAAAAAGTCCCCAAATCTGGGAAAGGAAATAGGTATTCAGGTTCAGGAAGCACATAGAGTCCCAGAGAGGACTGTGACTTACAAGACACACTGTAATTAAAATGGCAAAAACTAAAGATAAATATAAAGAAAGAATATTAAAAGCAAGAAAAAGAAAAAGCAAGAAGTTACATACAAGGGAATTCTCATAAGGCCATCAGCTGGCTTTTTAGCAGAAACTGCAGGCCAGAAGGGAGTGGCATTATATAGTTAAAGTGATGAAAGGGAAAACTTACAACCAAGAATATTCTGGCAAAATTCTCTTTTAGATTTGGTGGACATAAAGAGTTTTAGAGACAAGCAAAACCTCAGAGTTCAGCACCACCAAAGCAGCTTCACAAGAAATGTTAAAGGAACTTCTCCAAATAAAAGAAAAAAGGTCAAAACTAAAAAAGGAAAAGGCCCATTGGTAAAGACAAATAAATAGTAAAGGTAGTAAACTAACCATGAACAAAGATAGTAGCACGATTAAGAACTAAAGTAGGATGGTTAAGAACTAAAGAGCCTCTTGAAGAAAGTCAAAGAGGAGAGTGAAAAAGTTTGCTTAAAATTCAACATTCAGAAAACTAAGATATGGCAACTGGTCCCATCACTTCATGGCAAATAAATGGGGATTCAGTGGAAACCGTGACAAACTTTATTTTCTTGGGCTCCAAAATCACTGCAGATGGTGACTGAAGCCATGAAATTAAAAGATGCTTACTCCTTGGAAGAAAAGTTATGAACAACCTAGACAGCATATTAAAAAGCAGAGACACTACTTTTTCAACAAAGGTCCATCTAGTCAAGGCTATGGTGTTCCCAGTACTCATGTATGGATGTGAGAGTTGGACTATAAAGAAAGCTGAGTGCAGTAGAATTGATGCTTTTGAGCTGTGGTGTTTGAGAAGACTCTTGAGAGTCCCTTGGACTGCAAGGAGATTGAACCAGTCCATCCTAAAGGAGATCAATCCTGGGTGTTCATTGGAAGGACTGGTGTTGAATCTGAAACTCTAATACTTTGGCCACCTAATGCAAAGAACTGACTCATTTGAAAAGAGCCTGATTCTGTGAAAGATTGAAGGCAGGAGGAGAAGGGGATTACAGAGGATAAGATGGTTGAATGTCACCACGGACTCAATGGACATGAGTTTGAGTTAAACTTCAGGAGTTGGTGATGGACAGGGAGACCTGGCGTGCTGCAATCCATGGGGTCACAAAGAGTCGGACGTGCATGAGCAACTGAACTGAACTGAACAGATCCATCAATAATTACTTTAAATATACATGGACTAAATGCTCTTATCAGAAGATATAGAGTGGCTGAATAGATGAAAAAGCAAAATCTACATACATGTTACTTACAAGATACTCACTATGCTGTCTACAAGACACTAACTGTGCTGCCTATGGGACACTCACTTCACGTCTAAAGATACACAAAGACAAAGTGAGCTGATAGAAAAGTTATTCCATGAAAAATGGAAGTGAAAAGAAAGCTGGGGTGGAAATACTTATATTAGACAAAACAGAATTTAAAACAAAGACTGTAAAGAGACAAAGAAGGATTTGAGGTCAATAAGAAGATATAACAACTGTAAATATGTGTATATCAACATAAACACCTAAATACACAAAGCAAATATTTACAACATAACTAGAGAAATTGATAATAAAACAATAATAGCGGGTGATTTTAACACTCTACTTACATCAATGGAGAGATCATCCAGACAGAAAGCCAATAAGGAAACATTGGCTTAAATGACACAATAGACCATACAGACTTAATAGATATACACAAAACACTCTACCCAAAAGCAGAAAACTACACATTCTTTTCAAGTGTACAAAGGACATTTTCCAGGAAGGATCACATATTAGAACACAAAATATCTCTGAGTAAATTTGAGAACAATGAAATCACAGCAAGAGTATTTTTGATCATAACACTATGAGATTAGATTCAACTACAAGTAAAAAAAATAAAATGTAAGAACACAAACAAATAAAGGCTAAACAGTACATTACTAAACAACCAATGGATGGCTGAAAAAAATCAAATAGAAAATTTTAAAATATATATATGTGTAGACAAATGAAAATGAAACACAATTCAAACTCTATGGAATACAAGAAAAGTGCTTTGAAAGTTGAAGTTTATAGTAATACAAGTCTACCAGATGGTGACTACAGCCATGAAATTAAAAGACGCTTTCTCCTTGGAAGGAAAGCTATGATCAACCTAGACAGCATATTAAAAAGCAGAGACATAATTTGCTGACAAAGGTCAGTCTAGTCAAAACTATGGTTTTTCCAGTAGTCATGTATGGATGTGAGAGTTGGACTATAAAGAAAACTGAGCACCAAAGAATTGATGCTTTTGAACTGTAGTATTGAAGAAGACTCTTGAGAGTCCCTTGGACTGCAAAGAGATACAACCAGTCCATCCTAAAGGAAATCAATCCTGAATATTCATAGGAAGGACTGATACTGAAGCTGAAGCTCCAATACTTTGGCCACCTGATGAAAAGAATTGACTCATTGGAAAAGACCCTGGTGCTGGGAAAGATTGAAGGCAGGAGGAGAAGGGGACAACAGAGCATGAGATGTTTGGATGGCATCATGGACTCAATGGACATGAGTTTGAGTAAGCTCCTGGAGTTGGTGATGGACAAGGAAATCTAGAGTGCTGCAGTCCATGGGGTCGCAAAGAGTCATACATGACTGAGCAACTAACCTGAAGCCTAACTTAGGAAACAAAAATAAAATCTCAAAAAAAAAGCAACAAATTTAATCCTACACCTAGAGGAATTTGAAAAATAAAAATGAAGAAAAAATTTAGTAGGAGGAAAAAACATAAAGATCAAAGCAGAAATAAATGAAATAGAGACCAAAAAAAAAGAAAAGAAAAAACACTTTAAAAAGTCAGTCTATTTCACTTCCAGTGATTGGTCTGTTCATTCAGTTTTGACAGGCTGTATGTTTCTAAAAACTTATCCATCTTATCCATTTCTTCTGGATTGTCCAATTTGTTGGCATATAATTGTTCATCACATTGTTTTTTTCCATCTATTTTTTCTGTATTTTTGTGGAATTGGTTATTTCTTTACTTTCATTTCTTTCTTTTTTCTTTTCCTTTCTTTCTTTCTTTCTTTCTTTTTTTTTTTTTTTTTTTTTTTGAGGGTGCATGGTCCACTGTCTTTTCTTCTTGGTGAGTTCTTCAGTTTGTTAATGTGGTTTTTCACAGTGATTAATTTGTGGATATTGGACAATTTCTGCATCCTGGAGATGAATCCCACTTGATGAAGATATATGGTACTTTTAATGCATTGTCAAATATGACTTGCTAATACTTTGTTGAGGATTTTAACATTTATATTTATCAGTGATATTGGTAAGTAATCTTTTTAATTATATCTTTGTCTGACTTTGGTATTAGTGTGATACTGGCCTTATAGAAGGTGTTTAGAAGCATTTCTTCCTCTGGAATTTTTTGGAATAGTTTGTCAAAGATAGATGCTAACTTAAAAAAAAAATAATTGGTAGAGTTCACCTGTGAAGCATCTGGACCTGGACTTTTTGCTTGTTGGATTTTTTATTACTATTTTAATTTCACTGCTGGTAATTGGTCTATTAATATTTCTGCTTTTTCCTGATTCAGTCTTGGGAGTTTCTGCATTCCTTGGAATTTGTCCATTTTTTCCTCATTGTCCATTATATTGGCTTATAGTTGTTTATAGAAATCTCTTATGATTGTATTTCTGTGGTGTTTGTAACCTTTCCTTTTTCATTTCTGATTTTACTGATTTTAGCACGCTGCCCATGCTCTGCAATAAGAGAAGCTGACACAATGAGATATCCATGCACTGCAACTATAAGTAAACCCTGCTTGCTACAACTAGAGAAAGCCCCTGTGCAGCAACAAAGAGCCTATGCACTGCAACAAAGGCTCAGTGCAGCCAAAAAGAAATAAGTAAAAATTTTTAAAAGATTGAAAAGAAGAGAACACTCAAAAGGTTACTCTATGAAGTCACTGTAACACTGATACTAAAAACAGACACTGCCAAAAAAAGAAAATTACAGGCCAATATCTTTGATTAATATAAATGTAAAAATCCTTAACAAAATAAAAGCAAAGCAAATACAACAACACATAATAATCCCTTTTCATACACCATGATCAAGCTGGATTCATCCCAGGGTCTCAAAGATGGTTCCACATATGCAAATCATCAATGTGGTACACCATATCAACAAAAGAAAATTGAAAAAAAACATGATTATTTCAATGTGCATGCATGTTAAGTTGTTCAGCCATGTCCAACTCTTTGCGATACTATGGACTGTAGCCTGCCCGGCTCCTATGTCCATGGGATTTCCCAGGCAAGAATACTGGAGTGGGTTGCCATGTCCTCCTCTAGGGGATCTTCCTGACCCAGGGATCAAACCCATGTCTCTTGTGTCTCCTGCATTGGTAGCAGGTTCTTTACCACTAGTGTCACCTGGGAAGCCTTTGATAAACCCTTGATAAACATCACTTATTATCACATAAATGCAAATCAAAACTATAATGAGGTATCATCTCACGCCAGTCAGAATGGCTGCTATCAAAAAGTCTACAAACAATAAATGCTGGAGAGGGTGTGGAGAAAAGGGAACCATCTTACACTGTTGGTCGGAATGCAAACTAGTACAGCCACTTTGGAGAACAGTGTGGAGATTCCTTAAAAAGCTGGAAATAGAATTTCCATGTGACCCAGCAATCCCACTGCTGGGCATACATACCAAGGAAACCAGAATTGAAAGAGACACGTGTACCCCAATGTTCATCACAGCACTGTTTACAATACCCAGGAAATGGAAGCAACCTAGATGTCCATCAGGAGACTAATGGATAAGAAAGCTGTGGTACATATACACAATGGAACATTATTCAGCCATTAAAAAGAATGCATTTGAATCAGTTCTAAAGAGGTGGATGAAACTGGAGCCTATTATACAGAGTGAAGTAAGTCAGAAAGAAAAACACCAATACAGTATATTAACACATATATGTGGAAGTTAGAAAGATAGTAATGATGACCCTATATGCAAGACAGCAAAAGAGACACAGATGTATACAAGAGTCTTTTGGACTCTGTAGGAGAAAGCAAGGGTGGGATGATTTGAGAGAATAGCATTGAAACATGTATATTATCATATGTGAAACAGATCACCAGTCCAGGTTCGATTCATGAGACAGAGTGCTCAAGGCTGATGCACTGGGATGACCCTGAGGATTGGGATGGGGAGGGAGGTGGAAAGGGGTTCATGATGGGGAACACATGTAGACCCATGGCTGATTCATGTCCATGTATGGCAAAATCCACTACAATATTGCAACGTAGCCTCTAATTAAAATAAATACACTAATTTTTAAAACAAACAAAAATATTTGATAAAATTCAACATCCATTCATGAAAAATACCCTGACTAAAGTGGATATAGAGGTAAAATCAGTTCCGTTCAGTCACTAAGTCATATCCGACTCTTTGCAACCCCATGGGCTGCAGCACGCCAGGCTTCCGTGTCCATCGCCAACTCCCAGAGCTTTCTCAAACTCATGTCTTGACTCGATAGAGGTAACATAATTCAGCATAATAAAAGCTATTTATGACAAACTTACAGTCAACATGGTATTCAAAGGTGAATAGTTGAAAGCCTTTCCACTCAATTCAGGGAACAAGGATGACCACTCTCATGACTTCTATACAACATATGAAATGCAACAGCAGTCAGACAAGACAAAGAAATTAAAGGCATCCAAATTGGAAGGAAAGAAGTAAAACTGTCATTATATGCAGATAATATGATGCTATCTATAGAAAACCCCAAAAAATCCACAGAAAAATTCCTAGAACTGATAAGAAAATTCAGCAAGTTATTAAGGTACAAGTTTAACATACAGAAATTGGTCGCATTTCTTTTAACTAACAATAAAATATCAGAAGAAGGCAGTCTTTTTTTTTTTTAATCTCTTTTTAAATTGTGCCAAAAAAAAAAAAAATACTTAGGGATAAACCTGACCAAGCAGGTTTATATACTGAAAACTTATACACTGAAAACTATAAAACATTGATAAAGGAAATTGAAGATGATTCAAAGAAATGGAAAGACATTGCATGATCTGGGATTATAAGAATTAATATTGTTAAGATGGCCATATTACCCAAAGCAATATACAAATTTCATGCAATCTCTATCAAGTTACCCATGTTCCCAGAACTAAAATAAATAATCTTAAAAATTATATGGAACCACAAAAAGACCCAGAATTGCCAAAGTAATCTTGAGTTGAAAAGAAGAAAGCTTGAGACATAATCTCCCAGCCTACAGACAAAAGTTACAGCAAACAAAACAGTATGGTAAAGACTTAAAAATCAATGGAATAAAAGCGAACCCAGAAATAAACCCACATATTTATGGCCAATTAATTTTTAACAAAGGAGGCAAGAAAATAAAACAGAGAAAAGAAAGTTGTATTGGGAAAGCTGAATAGCTACATGTAATTAAATGAACTTAGAACATACCCTCAAACAGCAAACAGTAATAAACACAAAATGGCCTAAAGACTTAATTATAAGACACAATACCATAAAACCCCTAGAAGATAACACAGCATAACACTATGACATAAATTGTACCAATATTTTTTTGGATATGTCTCTTAAGGCAAAAGAAATAAAAGCAAAAAAATACAAATGGGACCTAATTAAACATAATCTTTTACACCAAAAGAAACAAAAGAACAACCTATAGACTGAGAGAAAATATTTGCAAATGATGTAACAGACAAGGAAATAATTTCCAAAATATACAAATAGGTCATATAGATCAATAACCAACCAGACAAACAACCCAATCAAAAATGGGCAGACCTAAATTGACATTTCTCCAAAAAGGACATACAGATGGCCAAAAGACACATGAAATGAAGCTTAATATTGCTTACTATTTGAAAAATGCAAACCAAAACTACAATGAAATATCAATTTACTTCAATCAGAATGGCCATCTTCAAAAGTCTGTAAATAATAAATGCCCCCCAAAATAAAGTCTGACACTGTTTCCACTGTTTCCCCATCCATTTCCCATGAAGTGATGGGACCGGATGCCATGATATTCATTTTCTGAATGTTGAGCTTTAAGCCACCTTTCTCACTCTCCACTTTCACTTTCATCAAGAGGCTTTTTAGTTCCTCTTCACTTTCTGCCATAAGGATGGTGTCATCTGTATATCTAAGGTTATTGATATTTCTCCCAGCAATCTTGATTTCAGCTTGTGTTTCTTCCAGTCCAGGGTTTCTCATGATGCACTCTGCATATAAGTTAATAAGCAGGGTGAGAATATACAGCCTTGAAATACTCCTTTTCATATTTGGAACCAGTGTGTTGTTCCATGTCCAGTTCTAACTGTTGCTTCCTGACCTGCATACAGATTTCTCATGTGGAAACAGTGTTAGACTTTATTTTGGGGGCCTCCAAAATCACTGCAGATGGTGATTGTAGCCATGAAATTAAAAGACGCTTATTCCTTGGAAGAAAAGTTATGACCAACCTAGATAGCATATTCAAAAGCAAAGACATTACTTTTCCAACAAAAGTCCATCTAGTCAAGGCTATGGTTTTTCCAGTAGTCATGTGTGGATGTGAGAGTTGGACTGTGAAGAAAGCTGACTGCCGAAAAATTGATGCTTTTGAACTGTGGTGTTGGAGAAGACTCCTGAGAGTCCCTTGGACTGCAAGAAGGTCCAACCAGTCCATTCTGAAGGAGATCCGCCCTCGGTGTACTTTGGAAGGAATGATGCTAAAGCTGAAACTCCAGTACTTTGGCCACCTCATGAGAAGAGTTGACTCACTGGAAAAATCTCTGATGATGGGAGGGATTGGGGGCAGGAGGAAAACGGGACAACAGAGGATGAGATTGCTGGATGGCATCACCAACTTGGTGGACGTGAGTTTGAGTAAACTCTGGGAGTTGGTGATGGACAGAGAGGCCTGGCATACTGCAATTCATGGGGTCGGACACGACTGAGTGACTGAACTGAACTGAGCTGAACTGCATTGCTATGAACCTTCCCCTTAGCACTGCTTTTACAGTGTCCTACAGGTTTTGGGCTGTGTTGTTTTCATTTTAATTTGTTTCTATGCATATATTAATTTTTAAAAATGTCTTCTATGATTTGTTGGCTTTTCAGCAGCTTGTTGTTCATTCTCCATATGTTGGAATTTTTAATATTTTTTCTCCTGTAATTGACATCTAATCTTAATACATTTTGGTCACAAAAGATGCTTGAAATGATTTCAATTTTTTTTTTAATTTACCCAGGCTAGATTTATGCCCCAGGATATGATCTATCCTGGAGACAGTTCCATGCGCACATGAGAAAAAGGTGAACTTTATTGTTTTAGGGTGAAATATCCTATAGATATCAATTATATCTATCTGGTCTATTGTATCATTTAAAGTTTGTGTTTCCTCGTTAATTTTCTGTTTAGTTGATCTATCAATAGGTGGGAGTGGGGTATTAAAATCCCCCACTATTATTGTGTTATTTTTAATTTCCCCTTTCACACTTGTTAGCATTTGTATTTCATATTGTGGTGCTCCTATGTTGGGTGCATATATATTTATAATTGTTATATTTTCTTCTTGGATTGATCTTTTGATCATTATGTAGTGTCTTTCTTAGTTTCTTTTCACAGTCTTTGTTTTAAAGTCTATTTTATCTGATATGAGTATTGCTACTCCTGCTTTTTTTGATCTCTGTTTGCATGGAATAACTTTTTCCATCCCTTCCCCCTCAGTCTGTATGTGTCACTGTTTCAAGGTGGGTCTCTTGTAGACAACACATATAGGTTTCTTGTTTTTGTATCCATTCAGCCAGTCTTTTGGTTGGGGCATTCAACCCATTTACATTTAAAGTAATTATTGATAAGTTTGATACCATTGCCATTTACTTTATAGCTTTGTGTTCGAGTTTATACACCTTTTCTGTGTTTCCTGGTGGCTCAGATGGTAAAGCATCTGCCTACAATGCGGGAGACCCAGGTTTGATCCCTGGGTTGGGAAGATCCTCTGGAGAAGGAAATGGCAATCCACTCCAGTATTCTCGCCTGGAAAAATCTCATGGACGGAGGAGTGTTGTAGGTTACAGTCCATGGGGTCACAAAGAGTTGGACACGACTGAGCGACTTCACTTTCACTGTGTTTCCTGTCTAGAGAAGATCCTTTAGCATTTGTTGGAGAGCTGGTTTGGTCGTGCTGAATTCTCTCAGCTTTTGATTGTCTGTAAAGCTTTTGATTTCTAGTTCATATTGGGTACAGTAATCTGGGCTGTAGGTTATTTTCTTTCATCACTTTCAGTATATCTTCCCATTCCCTCCTGGCCTGAAGAGTTTCTATTGAACGATCAGCTGTTATCCTTATAAGAATCCCCTTGTGTGTTATTTGTTGTTTTTCCCTTGCTGCTTTTAATATTTGTTCTTTGTGTTTGATGTTTGTTGATTTGATTATTATGTGTCGTGGGGTGTTTTGCCTTGGATTTATCATCTTTGGGACTCCCTGGGTTTCTTTAACTTGGGTGATTATTTCCTTCCCCATTTTAGGGAAGTATTCAACTATTATCTCCTCAAGTATTTTCTCATGGCCTTTCTTTTTGTCTTCTTCTGGGACTCCTATGATTTGAATATTGGTGTATTTAACATTGTCCCAGAGGTCTCTGAGTTCGTCATCATTTCTTTTAATTTCTTTTTCTTTTTTCTCTCTGTTTCATTAATTTCTACCATTCTTTCTTCTACCTCACTTATCCTACCTTCTGCCTCCATTATTCCACTGTTGGTTCACACTAGAGTGTTTTTTATTCTCATTTATTGCATTATTCATTATATATTGACTCTTTTTTTTAATTTCTTCTAGGTCCTTGTTAAACCTTCCTTGCATCTTTTCAATCCTTGTCTCCAGGCTACTTATTTGTAACTCCATTTTGTTTTCAAGATTTTGGATCATTTTCACTATTATTATTTGGAATTCCTTATCAGGTAGATTCTCTGTCTCTTTCTCTTTTGTTTGGTTTGGTGGGCATTTATCCTGTTCATTTACCTGCTGGGTATTTCTCTGCCTTTTCTTCTTGTTTATATTACTGTGTTTGGGGTGGTCTTTCCGTATTCTGGCAATTTGTGGTTCCTCTTTATTGTGGATGTTCTTCACTGTGGGCAGGGTTGGGTGAGTCAAGGTTTCCTGGTTAGGGAAGCTTATGTCGGTGTTCTGGTGGGTGGAGTTTGATTTCTTCTCTCTGGAGTGCAAGGGAGTGTCCAGTAATGAGCTTTGAGATGTCAATGGGTTCAGTGTGACTTTGGGTAGCCTGTATATTTAAGCTCAAGGCTATGTTCCTGTGTTGCTGGAGAATTTCCGTGGTATGTCTTGCTCTGGAACTTGTTGGCTCTTGGTGGTGCTTGGTTTCAGTGTAGGTATGGAGGCATTTGATGAGCTCTTATTGATTAATGTTCCCTGGAGTCAGGAGTTCTCTGATGTTCTCAGGATTTGGACTTAAGCCTCCTGTCTCTGGTTTTCAGTCTTATTCTTACAGTAGCCTCAAGACTTCTGCATCTATACAGCACTGATGATAAAATATCTAGGTTATAGATGAAAAGTTTCTCCAAACTGAGGGACACCCAGAAAGGTACACAGAGTTACATGTGGAAGAGAAGAGGGAGGAGGGAGGTAGAAGTGACCAGGAGGAGAAGAGGGGGAATCAAAAGAGGAAAGAGCAAGCTAGCCAGTAATCACATCCCTATGTGCTCTCCACAGTCTGGATCCCTCAGAGACGTTCACGGTATTACACAGAGGATAGCAGAGGGAGAAAGGAGACAGAGGTGGCCAAGAAGATAAAAGGGAGAATCAAAAGGAGAGAGACAGATCTAGCCAGTAATCAGTTACCTAAGTGTTGTCCACATCCCAGAACACACAAAGAGATTCACAGAGTTGAGTAGAGAAGAGAAGGGGGAGGGAGGAGATGGAGGCAACCTGGTGGAGAAAAGGGACAGTCCAAAGGGGGAGAGAGCAATCAAGCCAGTAATCTCACTCCCAAGTCAAAATGGGTACTGAAGATTGGGTTCTTAAAGGTGCAAAATTGATAAGAAATAGCAAAAAAGCAAAGATTAAAAATCTAGAGTAGAGGTTGGATTCTCAGAAATACAATATTAAAGAAAAAAACAAAGTCACAAAAATTATAATATATAAACCTATATATATGAAGTTTGCTTTAAACAGTAGGGTCTTTTTTTGTGCAAAGTAATAGTAGGTTATAAAAATGAAAACTAAAGGAATAACAGAGGGCTTAATTTTTTTTTTTTAATTTAGAAAAAGATAATGGTAAAAATATATCTAGGACTTTCTCTGGTGTTGTTGTGGACAGTGTGGGGTCAGTTCATTTCCAGATAGTTCCTTAATCTGGCTTATACTTCTCAAGATCTATAGCCCCCTTCCTATGTAATTGGTGCTAACTACAGGGTTTTAATCTATTGCACCTGTCACTTCCAAAGTGATTCCCTTTGTTTGTTTTAGCTTTTTCTGTTTGCTGGTCTCTTCAGTGTCTAATTTCCGCCCTGACCCAAGGGGGCGGTGGTGGTCATATTTTTAGGCTCACTTGTTCGGTCCTGCTGTGGAGAGGGAGGAACACTGCAAACAAACATCACTGGCATGTGTGGGTAGTGCTCACAGTGTCTCGGCCACACTGGGTTTGCTCCCGCTTATGGCATGTGTGCTTTCCCAATCTACACTGCTTAGGCTCTAGGTTGCTCTGCCAGGAACTGTCTGAGTTGGGTCCGGAGTTTTATGCACTTCCCAGGTCTAAGCCACTCAGGTTCAAATTCTCAGGTGCTTAGGCTCTAGGTTGCTCTGCCAGGAACTGTCTGAGGCGGGCCCTGAGTTGTATGCACTTCCCAGGTCTAAGCCACTCAGGTTCAGGTTCTCGGTTACTCCAGAGGCACAGACTTGGTTGGGCCAGCATTTTGTGCCCTTCCCAGTTCCAAGCAGCTCTGGTGAGCAGGTGCTTGGTGAGCACGGTCGCCCCCAGGTGGGGACTGGGACTTATTGCCTCCCCTGTCCCTGTCGCTCGGTTTTCTGGGTGTACAACTAGCACACCTTCTCAGGTGTGCCATATGTCTCTTCTGGGGAGCTGATCTCTGGTTGTGACCCTCCCGGCAGATCTGACCGTCCAGAATCCCAAGAAGTCTTGGTTAGTAATGAAGCCTGATTGCAGTTTGGTAGAGGATGCCTCTCTGGGGCCACAATTGTCCCCCTTCCAGCTCCGGCTGCCCTCTCCTGCCTGTCTCTGGCGGGGGATGGGCTGGTCTGCAGCCGGCTAGCTCTGCTCAGTCCTTTGTTCTGTGAGTGGGCCTGGTGGTGTCTTAGGTTAGGGCTTTTCACTGGATAGCTATCCCACAATCTGGTTTGATATCTCAAGTTAGTTCCCTCATATTGCCGTCGGGGCATTCAGGCCTGGTCCTTACCCTAAGCAATGCAGCCTGTGCCTCCCTGTCTGGCCCCTGCTTGCTAGTGGTGGATGCAAGCATCTGCACTGCTTCTCTGCTGGGAGTTGCCATTAGGCACATAATCTGTGGGTTTTAATTATTTATTCATTTTCCTCCTGATTATGTTGCCCTCTGAAGTTCCAAGGCTCACCACATACTCGCCAGTGAGAGTGTTCCCTGGTGTTTGGAAACTTCTCTCCTTTTTAGGACTCCCTTCTGAGACAGATCTGTCCCTACCTCTTTTGTTTCTCTTTTTATCTTTTATATTTTTTCCTACCTCCTTTTGAAGACAATGGGCTGCCTTTCTGGGTGCCTGATGTCCTCTGTCAGCATTCAGAAGTTGTTTTCTGGAATTTACTCAGTGTTCAAATGTTATTTTGAAGAGTTTGTGGGGGAGAAAGTAGTCTCCCAGTTCTATTCCTCTGACATCTTAGGACCGCCCCCCTCAATAAAATTTTTAAAATAAAAAGATATGAGATATATATATATATATATATATATATATATACACACACACACACACACACACACACACACACACACACACACACAGTGGAATTCTACTCAGCCACTTGAAAAGAATACAATTCTGTCATTTGCAGCAACATGCTTGAACCTAGAGATTATTATACTCAGTGAGATAAGTCAGACAGAGAAAGACATGTACTATATAACATCACTTATATGTAGAATCTAACCAATAATACAAGCAAATGTATATGTGAAACAGAAACAGATGCAACAGACACAGAAAACAAACTTACAATTACCAAAGGGGAGTGGAAGTGATGAGGGACAAATCTGAACTATTGGATTAACAGATACACACTACTATATGTGAAATAGATAAGCAACAGGATATACAATGTAACACAGGGAATTATACCAATGATTTTGTAATAATGTTCAATGGATTATAATCTGCAAAAATAGAATCACTTTGCTATACACCTGAAGGTAACACAATATTGAAAGTCAATTATACATCAATTAAAAAACTATTAGTGCTTTAAAGCATGATAAAAATGCACATGGATTTTTAATCACATGAAACACAGAATGTGGTATATGTGTGGGTGTATATTTATTATATATATACATAAAATATAAAAAATATATATAAATATTCTATTGTGTGTATTGTGTGTATACACACACAATAGAATATTTTTAGCATTAAAAGGAAGAAAATCTCATTTATAATGACATAGATGAACCAGAAAGACATTACACTAGTTGAAATAAGCCAGGGAAATTTAAAAAGATGATTCTATAGAAATAGAGAGTAGAATGTGATTGCCATGGGCTGGGCAGGGGTGAGAGGGGAGAAAAGGAATGATACAGGTAAAAGGGAACAGATTTTCAGTTTTGAGAAGAGGAAATTCTGAGCATCTAATAGTGACTACAGTTAATAACATGTTATTGTGCACTTAAAAGTCCTAGAGAGTAGATATTAGCATTCTTAGAACAACAAAGGGTTAATTATGTGAGGTGACAATTTTTAAAATTATATTGATCTTGATAATCATTTCACAAATGTATATCAAGTCATGTTATATACTTTAAACATATACAATTATATTTGTTAAATTTTCCCAATTACTCTTCCATAAAGTTTAAAAAAAACGTTTAAAGACAAAGTCAGAATGACTTAATAATTATTGAGAAAAACAATAACAACTATTATTATTAATTCAGCATATTTATTAGGATTCTGTAAGTCTGTTCCTAAAGGAGCAGGGGAACAATGGTGAACAAAACAGCCTAAAGCTTTACTGTTGGGGAGTTTGTATTTTAGTGGGAGACACATGATACACTAATTAAAATACAACATAATGACAGAGAAAGACAAGCACTATGAAGAGATTAAAGGGATAGAGTCTGAAAAAGGCTGCTACTTGGGGTGGGTGATCAGGATAACCTCTCTATAGAAAGGACATTTAACAGAGAGCAGAAGGAAAAAAGCCAGTGAGCAGTTGCTCTACCAGGTGGGCAGATAAACTTTGGAAATCTAAAGTACAGCTAAGGGGGAGGGTTTTGGGGTGGGGTAGTTTGTTACAGTGGGAGGGAGAAATTTCCTTTATTATATTGGGTTAGTCAAAAAAGTTCATTTGGGTTTTTCCATAAGAGCCCATGGAAAAATCCAAACGAACTTTTGACCAATCCAATTGCATCCTGGGAAAAACTATGACAAACATAGGCAGCATATTAAAAAGGTGAGACGTCATTTTGCTGACAACGGTTCATACAGTCAAAGCTGTGGTTTTTCCAGTAGTTATGTATAGATGTGAGAGTTGGATCATAAGGAAGGCTGAGCACTGAAGAATTGATGATTTCAAACTGTGGTGTTGGAGAAGACTCTTTAGAGTCCCTTGGACTGCAAGGAGATCAAACCAGTCAATCCTAAAGGAAATCACCCCTGAATATTCATTGGAAGGACTGGTGCTGAAGCTGAAGCTCCAATACTTTGGCCACCTGATGTGAAGAGCTGACTCATTGGAAAATACCTTGATGTAAGGAAAGATTGAGAGCAGGAGAAGAAGGCAACAGAGGATGAGATGGTTGCATTGCATCATCAAATCAATGGACATGAGTTTGAGCAAACTCTGGGAGATATTGAAGAACAGGGAATCCTGGCATGTTGCAGTCCAATGGGTTGCAAAGAGTCAGACACAACTGAGAGACTGAATAACAATAATGTTATCTCCATTATTTCAGGTTCTGGTCATAATCATACAAGTAGTGGATCACTCATTAGTATATGTTTCTTGTGATGCTATAAACCACACTCTGGGCTCAGTGCTGGGGATGGTGGCCTATGACAAAATAAATATAAAAGTTCACCTTGTGAAGGATGAGTGCATGGTGTGTGTAGGCCAGGGACATCCTGTCCTGTTTGGGGGAGTTTGCCTGAGGAGGCTGTGTTCTGGCTGAGAGGTAAAGGGTAAGAAGAGCTTGCTGCTGCTGCTGTTAAGTCGCTTCAGTCAATCCAACTCTGTGCAACCCCATAGATGGCAGCCCACCATGATCCCTCGTCCCTGGGATTCTCCAGGCAAGAACACTGGAGTGGGTTGCCATTTCCTTCTCCAATAAGTGAAAAGTGAAAGTGAAGTCACTCAGTCGTGTCTGACTCTTTGCGACCCCATGGACTGCAGCCTACCAGGCTCCTCCATCCATGGGTTTCTCAAGGCAAGAGTACTGGAGTGGGGTGCCATCGCCTTACCAGCTGACAAATGGGAAAGGCAGTAACCCAGGCAGAGGGAGCACCACATGTGAAAGTCCTGTGGTCACAGGGAACACACAGGGTGCAGCTAAGAGCAGTGAAGTCTGGCTGGAGGGACAGCAGGATGCTGTGGCAACGGCAGGGAGCAGGGCTGTCCACCTGCAGCCTGATTGAGGACTCGGACTGGGTTATATTTTAAATGGGGCAAGTGAGGCAAGCATCTTTTGTGGCTTCATTAATATCACCCAACCAATATTGATTCCTGTAGCCTGTCATTTTTGTCAGTAGACCAATGGTTTAATACAGGCACAGTGGTAAGAAGTGAGAATTTTAGTCTTTAGTAGGACTGGGTTATTTGGTTCAAACCAGAGCTTCCTGTTTTATCAAAACTTTGAAGCTACCAAAGTATTTTATGCCAGTTAGGAGTCTCAGAGCTCAGAGATTCCTTAAGACCTTGGAAAGAACAGCCAGAAGCTAGGCAGATTTCAACGTGTCTCTACTTGTTCAGGTTTTCCTACAGATTTATTTTGATCCATCCAATGAAAAATTTGCCAGCTTTTAATTATTTAATGTAATAACATGAATGGGATTACACTAAGCAATAAAGTCTAAAATAATTCCCATTCCAAGATTAGTCCAAATTATCTGTTTTTATGAGCTCATACTTGTTTATTATCCAGAAATTCCAAATATATATTCTACGAAGAACTAGCCAGTGGTGCTAGTGGTAAAGAACCTGCCTGCCAATGTAGGAAAAGTAAGAGACACAGGATTGATCCCTCGGTTGGGACGACCCCTGCAGGAGGGCATGGCAACCCATTCCCTTATTCTTGCTTAGAGAATCTCATTGACAGAGGAGCCTGGCAGGCTACAGTCCATAAGGTTGCAAAGAGTCAGAGACGACTGAAGCAGTTTAGCATGCTTGCACACATGAAGTAGCCTAAAATGTTTCTCAGAGTTTCAAACTCAACACGTGTACACCCGTGGTGGATTCACGTTGATGTATGACAAAACAATACAATATTGTAAAGTAATTAGCCTTCCAATTAAAATAAATACATTTATATTAAAAAATAAAATCTGCTCTGAAAATGAAGTTGAAGGAATTATACAGTTTTAGACTCTGGAATTGGAGTAAAACAGAGATTTAAAAAAGGAACCAAAGATTATATTTGGAGAGTATTTTCCATGAAAAGGATAATAAAGAATTGCCTAATAATGAATCCAATCATATGAAGAAATTTTATGAAAATTCTATTCCATCACAATCAATCCAGTTCCCACAACCACTTGTCTAGCAGCTGAGATTCAGAATAAAGAATGCTCTGAGGCACTTTCTGTAAACATTGAGAAAGAACTTTCTTCTATTAAATAAATTCATACCTGAGCAAACAAAGGCAAAAAGAAACAGCAAACTGATATGGGAAGATCAAGCTCATTAAACTCAGGGAAGCTTGCATGAGGCATTCCAGGTCAAATTAATTAGCTCAGAGGAGCTAATAAAAATTACACAGAGATTACAGACTATCAACAACTTCAGATATGTAAATGGCACCACTCTAATGGCAGAAGGTGAAGTGGAACTAAAGAACCTCTTGATGAGGGTGAAGGAGGAGAGTGGAAAAAACCTGCTTAAAACTAAATATTCAAAAAACAAAGATCACGGCATCCAGTCCCATCACTTCATGGAAAATAGAAGGAGAGAAGATATAAGCTGTGGCATATTTCCTCTTTTGGGGCTCTAAAATCACTGCAGATGGTGACTACAGCCATGGAATTAGAAGATGGCTGCTTCTTGTCAGGAAAGCGTAGACAAACCTACACAGCACCGGTGGTCTTCCCAGTAGTCACATACAGTTTTGAGAGCTGGACCATAAAGAAGCCAGAACAACAAAGAATTTATTATTTTGAACTGTGGTGCAGGAGAAGACTCCTGAGAGTCCCTTGGGGAGTAACGACATCAAACCAGTCAGTCTTTAAGGAAATCAACCTTGACTACTCATTGGGTCACCACAAACTGTAGAAAATTCTCCAAGAGATGTGAATATCAGACCACCTGACCTGTCTCTTGAGAAATCTGTATGCAGGTCAGGAAGCAACAGTTAGAACTGGACATGGAACAACACACTGGTTCCAAATAGGAAGAGTACAAAAGGCTGCATATTGTCACCCTGCTTATTTAACTTCTATGCAGAGTACATCATGAGAAATGCTGGGCTGGATGAAGCACAAGCTGGAGTCAAGATTGCTGGGAGAAATATCAATAACCTCAGATATGCAAATGACACCATCTTTATGGCAGAAAGCAAAGAAGAACTGAAGGGTCTCTTGATGAAAGTGAAGAAGGACAGTAAAAAAAAGTTGGCTTAAAGCTCAGAAAACTAAGATCATGGCATCCAGTCTCATCACTTCATGGCAAATAGATGGGGAAACAGTGACAGACTTTATTTTGGGGGGTTCCAAAATCACTGTGGATGAAGACTGAAGCCATGAAATTAAAAGACGCTTCCTCCTTGGAAGAAAATTTATGATCAACCTAGAGAGCATATTAAAAAGCAGAGACATTTCTTTGCCAACAAAAGTACATCTAGTCAAGACTATGGTATTTCCAGTAGTCATGTATGGATGTGAGCATTGGACTATAAAGAAAGTTGAGTGCCAAAGAATTGATGCTTTTGAATTGTGGTGTTGCAGAAAACTCTTGAGAGTCCCTTGGACTGCAGGGAGAGCCAACCAGTCCATCCTAAAGAAAATCAGTCCTTCATTGGAAGGACTGATGTTGATGCTGAAACTCCAATACTTTGGCCGCCTGATTTGAAGAATTGACTGGAAAAGCCCCTGATGATGGGAAAGATTGAAGGCGGGAAGAGAAGGGGATGACAGAGGATGAGACGGTTGGATGGCATCACTGATGCAATGGACACGAGCTTGGGAAGACTTTAGGATATGGTGAGGGACAGGAAAGCCTGGTGTGTTGCAGTCCACAGGGGTCACAAAGAATCAGATATGACTTGGTAACTGAACAAAGACAACAACTGCGGAATGTGGAGGGGAATAGGCATGAAGGTGCAAGTATCAAGGCAGAGACTGTGAAAGATATTGGTTTTACTTTTGTCCAATTCACAAACTCAGAGAAAACCTGAAGGATATATTAAAATACAAAAGTAGCTGGACTTGTGAAATGATGTATTAGGAAAAATCTTAAATTTGGAACAATAAAAATTTAAGAGTTTATACAGACATTTCCAGTGCATATCCTTAACATCACATATGACTCTCTACCTGGGGGCTTCCTCCCAGCCCCCACCCCAGGAGGCCAGGAGTATCTAAACGTCAGTGGAGTAGTCCTCAACCAATTGTAGCTGGGAAAAGAAAACAAAAATTCCTACCTTTAATCTGGCATATAGAACCACTCTGAAATATCTCATGTACTATATCCCAGATCATAATCTACAGATCTGATTATTAATACTTCCTTACTGGCTACTTTCTCTTCTCTGTCTCATTCTCTCCCCAGCCTCCTAGTATTTTATGGGACCACCTGCTAAATAAACTATTTCACTTAGATCCTTGTCTTTTGGAAAAACCCAAAGTAAAAAAGCAATGGAATGTAATTTAAAACTGAATTCTTCTGACGCTGAGCTCAGTTTGAAGACATCAAAAACTAAGAAAAATGGCTTGTGAGCCTAAGTTTATTGTAAAACCTATCAAACAAGGGGCATTTCTAACAACCAGCAGAGAGGAAAGTGGGATAAGGGAGTAGAAGTAAAGATTTTAAAGCAATTTAAAAGAAAAAGAGCTTTATGTTCATATAGTTGTGATATTCTTAAGTGAAACAATAGCTTAACCATATTAGGAGGTTCAGCTTTCCTAACTATATAGTTAATTTAAAAATTAAAAGGAAATGTGAATCTATCTTTGGGCTAATAAGACAAAATAATGGTCCTGTTTTAGATTTCTTCTTATATACTGTACAGATCTCCTTGTTCCTCCCCCCCCACCTCAACATACACACAAAATTATCATATTAGCAATTCTAAATTTATTAATTCACAGTCTTGGGAATAAATCTGGTTACTTTTAGTTTGATCAACAAATATTTTCAGGAATATTTAATTACTTAACACTTTTGTGATTAAGTTTTTATTATTTCTGAAAAAGAGTAAAAACTAGAATAGAACAAAAGAAAATTATTCTACCAGCAACATGTAATAGTTGAGTCATATCCTTATTATTAAGAGATTAAGTGCACAGATAAACCTTCAGTTTTCAAGGTACAATCATAGACTGGTCCACCATCTATGCATCTTCTCATGAAGCTACTTTCAGTAACACTAACCAAATAAATGAAAATCCATCCCTCAAAAATACTGCTTGGCATATTCTTGTATGAAAGGACTTTGTAAAAAAGGGCTGTTGTTTCCAACTTACACCCTCCTTGGAAAAGATTTATTCTGAGCCCTATCCCCAAGGCTCTGTTGTGCAATAGACTAGATTTTAAAAAGGAAGATGGAAGTGTTTTGATTGCTTGACCTGATGAGGTTTCAGAATATTTCCCTGAAATCTGCTGCATCTACAGACTACCACATCTGTTTTACAGATTCAGGCAAATGATATGTGATTAGCAAAAGAAGATTCTCACTTCATGATAATTAATAAATTGCAAAGGAACCCTAAAAGCTTGTGAAAGAGTCTCAATTCATCAAAATAACACTCATTTACCCAAGAAGCTACCAACTTTGTAAATATGTGTCTAAGTATATATGTCATCATTTATTCATTCATATAATACAATTTATTCTAAACCTATCATTTAACAGATGCTAGGACAAGCATTGGAGAAGGAAATGGCAACCCACTCCAGTGTTCTTGCCTGGAGAATCCCAGGGACGGGGGGAGCCTCGTAGGCTTCTGTCTATGGGGTCACACAGAGTCGGTACAACTGAAGTGACTTAGCAGGACAAGCATTAGGACTTGAAAAAGCCTTTCCTTGACCTTGAATATCTAGAGATGGAAAGAGCATAAAAGTATCATATATACAATAGATGCAATTAAATGTTCCAAGTGTCGTGTTGCAAACCAAATCTACTAGTTCATTCACAGATTCATTCAACAAGTTTTGTACACCTGTTGTGTGCTGAGGATCATTTCAATTACAAGTAATTGAGTGGCAGAGCTACAGTAAAGGAAAGATAGTTGGTTATTTTAAATATGTAATGGCACGATTCTACACATGTGTATTACCTGGCTAATTGAATAAAACTTATTAGAGGTAAATGTCTTTCCTTTGCACAACAAAAAAGAAATGAAAGCCCAAACCAGTTAAGAATGATGTTTGAGAACCATAAAATAATTGTCCTTACTAGGAATACAGACTTGTTCCCACAACAGACGTTAAGTCTACTGCTTTCTTGTTTTTGCTTTTCCAGGCCAAAGTCAGCTACATTTTTTTAAAAAGCAATTTTAATATAGTTTCCCAGAATTAGCACTGCTCCTTAGCTTTTAACATTCTGCAGAACACAAAATAACAACAACAACAACAACAACAAACTATTACAATTCACTAGAGAAAGTTTTTCTTGTCTTTCCCTGTCAAAATGCCCAAGTACAATATTCTGAACCATTCCCAGCTTTCATTAATGCTGCACATACATTATGCAATTATGCTATATGCATTGACATAATGAAATTTCTCACTAAAAATATTAAAATAAGTCTTGCTGACTGAAAGATAGGACAAAGTACATACTGAACTTGTGATTCTACTTTTTAGATTATTCTTTACAATTTTTAAATAAATAAAGTGAACCTAATGTTTTGGCCACAGGTCTGGAAAAGGTCAGTTTTCATTTAAATCCCAAAGAAAGGCAATGCCAAAGAATGCTCAAACTACTGCACAATTGCACTCATCTCACATGCTATTAAGAAAGTGCTGAAAATTCTCCAAGCCAGGCTTCAGCAATACGTGAACTGTGAAATTCTAGATGTTCAAGCTGGTTTTAGAAAAGGCAAAGGAACCAGAGATCAAACTGCCAGCATAAGCTGGATCATCAAAAAAGCAAGAGAGTTGCAGAAAAACATCTATTTCTGCTTTATTGACTATGCCAAAACCTTTGACTGTGTGGATCACTATAAAATGTGGGAAATTCTTAAGGAGATGGGAATACTAGACCGCCTGACCTGCCTCTTGAGAAACATGTACGCAGGTCAGGAAGCAACAGTTAGAACTGGATATGGAACAACACACTGGTTCCAAATAGGAAAAGGAGTATGTCAAGGCTGTATATTGTCATCCTGCTTATTTAACTTATATGCAGAGTACATCATGAGAAACGCTGGGCTAGAGGAAGCACAAGCTGGAATCAAGATTGCTGGGAGAAATATCAATAACCTCAGATATGCAAATGACACCACCCTTATGGCAGAAAGTGAAGAGGAACTAAAAAGCCTCTTGATGAAAGTGAAAGAGAAGGGTGAAAAAGTTGGCTTAAAGCTCAACATTCAAAACACTAAGATCATGGCATCTGGTCCCATCACTTCATGGGAAATAGATGGGGAAACAATGGGAACAGTGTCTGACTTTATTTTAGGTGTCTCCAAAATCACTGTAGATGGTGATTGCAGCCATGAAATTAAAAGACCCTTACTCCTTGGAAAGAAAGGTATGACCAACCTAGATAGCATATTAAATAGCATATTAGATAGCAAAGTAATATCTAACAAAGGTCCATCTCATCAAGGCTATGGTTTTTCCAGTAATCATGTATGGATGTGAGAGTTGGACTGTGAAGAAAGCTGGGTGCCGAAGAATTGATGCTTTTGATCTGTGGTGTTGGAGAACATTCGTGAGAATCCCTTGTACTACAAGGAGATCCAACCAGTCCATCTAAAGGAGATCAGTCCTGAGTGTTCATTTGAGGGACTGATGTTGAAGCTGAAACTCCAATCCTTTGGCCACCTAACGCAAAGAGCTGACTCATTTGAAAAGACCCTGATGCTGGGAAAGATTGAGGGCAGGAGGAGAGGGGGATGACAGATGAGATGGTTGGATGGCATGACTGATTCAATGGACATGAGTTTGGGTAAGCCTTCAGAGTTGGTGATGGACAGGGAGGCCTGGCGTGCTGAGGTTCATGGGGTCACAGAGAGTTGGACACGACTCAGCAACTGAGCTGAACTGAACTGAATATTTTGGCATATGGTAGTCATCATCTCATGGGCTAAAATAAATAAGTAAATATTCTAAACCTAAATAATCACCAGGAAGATCTGAAAACTTGACATTAATGGCGTCTCTCTGTATGAAGTCATAGTAAATACATTGTTCACAGTCAAATCAAAATATTTATGTAATAATATACTCAATGTTAATATAAATGATTCTAATTTTTAAACTATAACACTAAATTTCTATATTTAACATTATTCCTAGCTAAATTCTTCCAAGAACCTTTAAATACTTCTTTTTTCCCTTTTTAATATATAAATTTATTTTAACTGGAGACTAATTGCTTTACAATATTGTAGTGGTTTTGCCGGAGAAGGCAATGGCACCCCACTGCAGTACTCTTGCCTGGAAAATCCCATGGGCGAAGGAGCCTGATAGGCTGCAGTCCATGGGGTCGCGAAGAGTCGGACACGACTGAGCAACTTCACTTTCACTTTTCACTTTCATGCATTGGAGAAGGAAGTGGCAACCCACTCCAGTGTTCTTGCCTGGAGAATCCCAGGGATGGGGGATCCTGGTGGGCTGCCGTCTATGGGATCACACAGAGTCGGACACGACTGAAGCGATGCAGCAGCAGGAGCAGCAGCAGCAGCAGTGGTTTTGCCATACATTGACATGGATCAAATATTTCTCTTTTTAAGCCAATCAACAACTAAGATCAAAGTAGTGGAAACAGTTACTGTTCCTTTTATTATTCTAAGGATTTGCAAACTTCTCAAGAAGTTTAATTACTAGAATTACACAAAAGGGCAGAGTTGAACTAGGGCAAAAATTCATGTTGCTATTCCTATTAAGGTTCGATGTTCACAATATCACTGTTTAAAGTGCACTAAATATGTATGGAATTTCACTGTGATAAATTTTCAATACAATGTACTTGATTGCCTATAATAAAATGTCTTTGACAGGTTGAAAATATTCTGAAGTACTTGACTTTGTTCAAAGTAATATTAATTTGTCTTATGAATAGCAATCAGTTCAGTTTAATCACTCAGTCATGACTCTATGACCCTATGGACTGTAGCATGCTAGGCTTCCCTGTCCACCACCAACTCCCGGAGTTTACTCTAATTCATGTCCATTGAGTCAGTGATGTCATCCAACCATCTCATCCTCTGTCATCCCCTTCTCTTTCTGCCTTCAATCTTTCCTGCCTTCAATCTTTTCAAATGAGTCAGTTCTTTGCATACCAGTTTACTAAACACCAACCTTGAACTAGCACAGATTTAGTTCTTACATATATTACTCAAAAATACTCAACAATGAGTTAGCAATTATTATAGTGAGTGCCTCTTAGTGATTAAAGGCAAGGACTGTAGAACCAGACAGGCTCAGTTCAAATCCTGGCCTCATTATGTGCTACCTGAGTAGCCCTGGGGAAGTTATTTAATTTCCGTTTGTAATAGTTTTCTTATCTGTAAAAGTAGTAAGTACTATAATACTAAAATATGAAGAAGTTAACATATACAAATGTAGTATAGCACAGTGATAATCAACTGATGTATATTATTATTTCATCTCACAAGGACCCATTTTACAGATGAAGAAACTGAGATTCAAAGAGAATATAGGGAGAAATGAATAGTTACACATGAATTTGAGGTTGGTCAATTCTAAAGCTCCAAATCCTCATCAAAAACACAATACAGTACAGCCAACAAAGGAAAATCAGGCCTCGGTAATTTCATTTACAAAATCAACCAAACATTTAGAGAATAAATGTCAGTCATGCCCAAGCTCTACTGGAAAACAGAAGAGGAGAGAACACTTTCCAGCTCAGTTATGAAATCAGTATTACCAGGAACCAGGTCCAAACAAAGATATTATAAGAAAAGAAAACCTCAGGATATTTCCCATGAGAATAAATGCTAAAATTATCAATAAAATATAAGTAAATTCAATCTAAAGGTATATTTAAAAGGATAACACATAATAACCAAGTGGAGTTTATGCTAGAAATACAAGGCTGATCCAACATTTAAAAATGAATCAATATTTTTTCCCAGATCAGAACACTAGAGAAGGAAATCATATGATTATCTCAATTGTTGTGTAAGAAGAATTTGACAAAATTCAGCATTTATTATTTTCAGCAAAATGGGAAATATAATTTCTTTAACACAATAAAGGGCATCTGTGAAAATCCTACAGCTACCTCTCTACTTAATGTTAAAAGACTGAATGTCCTTCCCTTAAGATCAAAAACACGGCTGGATGTTATCTCAACTTATGATGATCATTTCACAATATATAACAAATATCAAATCATTATGTTATATACTTGAAACAAATATAATTTTGTATGTCAATTAGATCTCAAAGATTTAGTTGTCTTGTTAATATACTGAGAGATATTGTGAAGAGATTGTCATATGTCATATAAGCACAATTTTGCTGTGCCTTGATAACCAAATTTTAAAAATAAATCAGAAATATTATTTTCTCTTTCCTTTCAAAAAAAGAAAACATGCTAATTATACAGCAGCATAGAAACAAATACCTAGCAGAACATGACAAAAGATATAAAAGATCTATGCAGGGGAAATTATAAAATTTTGTTACAGAGTCAATAAAGGCTAGAATTATTGGAGAGAAAGTCCAAATTTATGTATTGGAATTTGCAATGATATATAAATTTCATTCTTACTAAGTTAATTTATGTAATTCCAATTATGATTCTTCATATTTTGGGTAGAACTTCACAAATTGAGTATAAAATTAATATAGAAATAGAAAGAGCCAAGTGGAGCCATGGATTGTGATAGAAAAGAAAACATAGCTTTTTACAGTGTATTAAGAATTATTACAAGGGTATAGTAATTAAGACAAGGTTGTGTAAAGTCAAGACTACAAACAAAAAGGCAAGAATATCCACTCTCACCATTCCTATTAACGTTTATATTACAAACCCAAGTAAGCACAATAATTGCACACAAATTTTTCTGCAAAGATTAATTTTTATTTCTCTTTGATTCCTTGGAGTGACATTACTAAATACTACGATAAGTATATGTTTAATTTCATTAAAATGTTACCAAGCCAAAATATTTTCCAGTGTGTTCTCACCAGACATGCATTAGAGTTCTAGTTGTTTCTGCCTCTTAATCAGCATTTGGAGTTGTCAGGATTTTTTAATTAGCCATTTTAATTATTATGTATTGATAGTTCAGTGTAGCTTTAATTTTCATTTTCCTAATGATTAATGGTGTTGAACAATTTTTATGTAATTATTTCCCATCAGTGTATCTTCTTTTTAAATTATTTTTAAAAATGTATTTATTTTAAATGGATGCTAATTATTTTACAATATTGTAGTGGGTTTTGCCACACATTGACATGAATCAACAATGGGTGTACATGTGTTTCCCATTATGAAACCCCCTCCCACCTCCTTCCACATCCCATCCCTCAGGGTCATCCCAGTGCACCAGCCCTGAGCACCCTGTCTCATTCTTCAAACCAGGACTGGCGATCTGTTTCACATATAATATACGTATTGCAATGCTATTGTCTCAAATCATCCCACCCTCGCCCTCTCCCACAGAGTCCAAAAGACTGTTCTATACATCTGTGTCTCTTTTGCTGTCTCACATATAAAATCACCATAACCATCTTTCTAAATTCTGTATATATGCATTAGTATACTGTATTGGTATTTTTCGTTCTGATTCACTTCACTCTGTATAATAGGCTCCAGTTTCACCCACCTCATTAGAACTAATTCAAATGTATTCTTTTTAATTTCTTATCCATTCGTCTGCTGATGGACATCTAGGTTGCTTCCATGTCCTGGCTATTAAAAACAGTGCTGTGATGAGCATTGTGGTACATGTATCTCTTTCAATTCTAGTTTCCTTGGTGTGTATGCACAGCAGTGGGATTTCTGGGTCATATAGAAGTTCTATTTAAAGTTTTTTAAGGAATCTCCACACTGTTCTCCATAGTGGCTGTACTAGTTTGCATTCCCACCAACAGTGTAAGAAGATTCCCTTTTCTCCACACCCTCCCAAGCATTCATTGCTTGTACACTTTTGGATAGCAGCCATTCTGACTGGCATGAGATGGTACTTCATTGTGGTTTTGATTTGCATTTCTCTGATAATGAGTGATGTTGAGCATCTTTTCATGTGTTTGTTAGCCATGTGTATGTCTTCTTTGGAGAAATGTCTATTTAGTTCTTTGGCCCATTTTTTGATTTGGTCATTTATTTTTCTGGAATTAAGCTGCAGGAGTTGCTTGTATATTTTTGAGATTAATTCTTTGTCAGTTGCTTTGTTTGCTATTATTTTCTCCCATTCTGAAGGCTATATTTTCACCTTGCTTATAGTTTCTTTCACTGTGCAAAAGCTTTTAATTTTAATTAGGTCCCATTTGTTTATTTTTGCTTTTATTTCCATTACTCTGGGAAGTGGGTCATAGAGGATTCTGTTGTGATTTATGTCAGAGAGGGTTTTGCCTATGTTCTCCTCTAGACGTTTTATAGCTTCTGGTCTTATGTTTAGATCTTTAATCCATGTTGAGTTTGTTTTTGTGTATGGTGTTAGGAAGGGTTCTACTTTCATTCTTTTACAAGTGGTTGACCAGCTTTCCCAGCACCACTTGTTAAAGAGATTGTCTTTTCTCCATTGTATATTCTTGCTTCCTTTGTCAAAGATAAGGTGTCCATAGATGTGTGGATTTATCTCTGGGCTTTCTATTATGTTCCATTAATCTATATTTCTGTCTTTGTGCCAGTACCATACTGTCTTGATGACTGTGGCTTTGTAGTATAGCCTGAAGTCAGGCAGGTTGATTCCTCCAGTTCCATTCTTCTTTCTCAAGATTGCTTTGGCTATTTGAGTTTTTTTTTATTTGTTTGTTTGTTTGTTTTGTTTAGTTTTTTGTATTTCCATACAAATTGTGAAATTATTTGTTCTAGTTTTCTGAAAAATACCGTTGGTAGCTTGATAGGGATTGCAAGAATCTATAGATTGCTTTCAGTAGTATGCTCATTTTCATTATATTGATTCTTCCAGTCCATGAACATGGTATTTTTCTCCATCTATTTCTGTCCTCTTTTATTTGTTCATCACTGTTTTATAGTTTTGTATATATAGGGCTTTTGTTTCCTTAGGTATATTTATTCTTAAGTATCTTATTCTTGTCATTGCAATGGTGAATGGCATTGTTCCCTATTTTCTCATTGTTAGTGTATAGGAATACAAGAGATTTGTGTCTGTTGATTTTATATCCTGAAACTTTACTGTATTCATTGATTAGCTCTAGTAATTTTCTGGTGGAGACTTTAGGGTTTTCTATATAGAGAATCATGTCATCTACAAACAGTGAGAGTTTTAATTCTTCTTTTCTAATCTGGATTCCTTTTATTTCTTTTTCTGCTCTGATTGCTGTGGCCAAAACTTCCAAAACTATATTGAATAGTAGCGGTGAGAGCAGGCACCCTTGCATGTACCTGACTTTAGAGGAAATGCTTTCAATTTTTCATCATTGAGGATAATGTTTACTGTGGATTTGTCATATGTAGCTTTTATTATGTTGAGGTATGTTCCTTCTATTCCTGCTTTCTGGAGAGTTTTTATCATAAATGGACATTGGATTTTGTCAAAGGCTTTCTCTGCATCTATTGAGATAATCATATAGTTTTCATCTTTCAATTTGTTAATGTTGTGTATTACATGGATTGATTTGTGGATATCCTCTGCAATTTTCTGGAAGAGTTTGAGTAGGATAGGTGTTAGCGCTTCTCTAAATTTTTGGTATAATTCAGCTGTGAAGCCATCTGGTACTGAGCTTTTGTTTGCTAGAAGATTTCTGATTAGTTTTGATTTCTCTGCTTGTGATGGGTCTGTTAAGATTTTCTATTTCTTCCTGGTTCAGTTTTGGAAAGTTGTACTTCTGTAAGAATTTGTCTATTTCTTCCAAGTTGTCTGTTTTGTTGGCATATAGTTGCTTATAGTAGTCTCTTATGATCCTTTGTATTTCTGGGTTGTCTGTTGTGACTTTTCCATTTTCATTTCTATTTTTGTTGATTTGATTTTACTTCCTTTGTTTCTTGATGAGTCTGGTTTGTCAATTTTATTTATTTTTTCAAAGAACCAGCTTCTAGTTTTGGTGATTTTTGCTAAGGTCTCTTTTGTTTCTTTTGCATTTATTTCTATCCTAATTTTAAAAATTACTTTCCTTCTACTTAGCCCTGGGGTTCTTCATTTCCTTTCTAGTTACTTTAGGTGTAGAGTTAGGTTTTTTGTTTGAATTTTTTCTTATTTCTTGAGGTAAGCCTGTATTGCTATGAACCTTCCCCTTAGCACTGCTTTTATAGTGTCCCACGGGTTTTGGGTTGTTGTGTTTCCATTTTCATTCCTTTCTATGCATATTTTGATTTCTTTTTTGATTTCATCTCTGATTTGTTGGTTATTCAGAAGTATGTTGTTTAGCCTCTATATGTTGGAAATTTTAATAATTTTTTCCTCTAATTTATATCTAATATTACTGCATTGTGATCAGAAAAGATACTTGCAGTGATTTCAATTTTTTTTTTTTTAATTTACCAAGGCTAGATTTTTGACCCAGGATGTGATCAATCCTGGAGAAGGTTCCGTGTGTGCTTGAAAAGAAGGTGAAATTCATTGTTTTGGGGTGAAATGTCCTATAAATATCAATTAGTTCTAACTGGTCCATTTTATCATTTAAAGCTTGTGTTCCTTGTTAATTTTCTGTTTAGTTGATCTATCCATAGGTGTGAGCGGGGTATTAAAGTTTCCTACTATTATTGTGTTATTGCTAATTTCCCCTTTCATACTTGTCAGCATTTGCCATATTGCCGTGATCCTATGTTGGTACATATATATATATATATATATATATATATATATATATATATATATATATATATATAATTGTTATATTATCTTCTTGGATAGATGTTTTGATTATTATGTAGTGTCCTTATTTGTCTCTTTTCATAGCCTTTATTTCAAAGTCTATTTTATCTGATATGAGTATTGCTACTCTTGCTTTCTTTTAGTCTCCATTTGTGTGAAATATCTTTTTCCAGCCCTAATTTTCAGTCTGTGTGTCTCTTGTTTTGAGGTGGGTCTCTTGTAGACAGAATGCATAGGGGTCTTGTTTTTGTATCCTTTCAGCCAGTCTTTGTCTTTTGGTTGGGGCATCCAACCCATTTACATTTAAGATAATTATTGATAAGTATGATCCCATTGCTATTTCCTTTATTGTTTTTGGTTTCAAGTTTATACACCTTTTCTATGTTTCCTGTCTAGAGAAGATCCTTTAGCATTTGTTGAAGAGCTGATTTGGTGGTGCAGATTTCTGTTATTTTTGCTTGTCTGTAAAGCTTTTGATTTCTTCTTCACATTTGAATGAAATCCTTGCTGGGTACAGTAATCTCGGTTGTAGGTTTTTCTCTTTCATCACTTTAAGTATGTCCTACCAATCCCTTCTGGCCTGAGGAGTTTCTATTGAAAGATCAGCTGTTACCCTTATGTGAATCCCCTTGTGTGCTATTTATTGTTTTTCCCTTCCTGCTGTTAATATTTGTTCTTTATATTTTATTTTTGTTATTTTGATTCTTATTTGTCTTGTGGTGTTTTGCCTTGGGTTTATCCTATTTGGTACTCTCTGGGTTTCTTGAACTTGGGTGACTATTTCCTTTTTCATTTTAGGGAAGTTTTCAACTATTATCTCCTCAAGTATTTTCTCATGGCCTTTCTTTTTGTCTTCTTCTGGGAATCCTATGGTTCGAATGTTGGGGTGTTTGATATTGTCCCAGAGGTCCCTGAGGTTTTCCTCATTTCTTTTAATTCTTTTTTTTCTTTTTTCCTTTCTGCTTCATTTATTTTCACCGTGATATCTTATACCTCACTTATCCTATCCTCTGCCCACGTTATTCTACTGTTGGTTCCCTCCAGAGTGTTTTTGATCACATTTATTGCATTGTTCATGATATATTGACTCTTTCTTACTTCTTCTAGATCCTTGTTAAACATCTCTTGCATCTTCTCAATCCTTGTCTCCAGGCTATTTATCTGTAACTCCATTTTGTTTTCAAGATTTTCGATCATTTTTATTATCATTATTCTGAATTCCTTTTCAGATGACTCCCTATTTCCTCCTCACCCTCTCGGGGGGCCCATGCTTCCCAAAGTTCCAGCTCTTTTGTTTGTCCCCAAAGTTATTGGTAGACATCCCATCTGTATTCTCTCTTCCCCCCAACCAAAATCGCCCCCCTCCCCAACCTCCATGGTTCCACATCCCAGGAAAGGAGACCTGAAAGTGGCTCAGGGGAGAAGGTGCCCCTTCTTTCCTCTCCCTCTAAGCCTGAGGGCTTGGGAAGCCTGGCTGCATGTTAAGGAGGGCCTGGTACTCATCCCCACTGAAGGGTACTTCCAGGAATGCCTCAACTCCTTCCTCCACAGCGGCCCCTGGGTAAGACCAGGGTATGTCCTTGATGGACTTGGCAGCCACGATTTCCTCTAGGAGGCTGGGTGACCCAGGGAGGGCTGGATGGCCCCCGGTGAGGACAGCCAAGGACCCCAGGAAAGGATCCAGCAAGCCCGGGATGCTCGGCAGCCAGGAGCTCGTCTTGGAGGCTGGGTGAGTCTGAGAGGGCGAGGTGTGCTCGTGCATCTGCAGAGGGCCCCAGGGAAGGCCTCATCGTGTCAAGGATGCCCATTGGCACTAAGAACTAGTCTAGGAAGCTGGGTGCACCTGGGAGAACAGGGTGTGCTCTTGCATATCTGCAGTAGCCCCCAGGAAAAGTGCCTGCTTGTCTGGGACACCTGTGGCCACCAAGAGCTCAACTAAGAGGCTTGTCAAGTTTGGAAATTTGCTGGACTGGGGCTGTGGCTCTAGCAGAGGCACTGTGCCTTCACCATAGGGTCACTCGGGCCACCACAGGATGTGTGTCTCAGGCTGTGCAGGCGGCAGGATGGCCCCTGACCCAGGCTGCCAAGGGGCCATGACAGCAGGAGAGCACTAGGCTCAGAGAACTCTACCTGGGGAGGAGGTGGTGGAGGACACAGATGCCAAGGGAAAGAAGTCAGTCCTCAGAGGACTGTGCCTTCACTGGGGCTCCTTCCTCTGACATATGCCTCATTCTCGTCGGGATGCTCCGTTGGCTGGGATGGAGGGGGAACTGGGGGGTGGCTGGAAGATGACCTGGAGATCAGCTAGCCTTTCCTATCCTGGTGGCATGGCCTTGAAATTGGCTTGCCAGTGCTCAGGTCTTCCCTGATAGCTCAGTTGTAAAGAATCCACCTGCAATGCAGGACACCGGTTCAGTTCCTGCATTGGGAAGATCTGCTGCAAAAGGGAGAACACTACCATCTGGCCTCTAGAACTAGTCCACGGAGCCGCAATGCATCCCACAGGATGGCGCACATGTGTTCGTGTGTGTGCAGGTGCATGTGCTTGTGCACAAATTGAAGCCGGGAATAGACCTTTTGCCCTGGCTCTATCCTGGGGAGGGGGTAGAGAGGGAACGTGGCTTGAACAAACCACAACACCACACCTATAGCCATCGTTAGCAATGTATTCTTTGGCCACCAAAGCTTCTAAACGCTACCATGGGGTTCACATTAGAACAGGCAGGGTTTTGAATGTACTTCAAAACCACTGGGTCTATAAATTCAGGAATGGGTTTGCAAATACATAGCATCTGTATGTCTGTGGGTGATGGGAGGATGTTGGAGGCAGGGTGAGCTCAGTCACTATACTCCGTGGGTCAGAGAGAGACACGGAGATGATTGGCTTTTGCAGATATACTGGGCATGTGTGTTCACATGGGCACGGATTATGGTCGTGAAAGCGGTTGTGTGGGTAGGTCCCTACTGCTGGCTCAGAGGATCTGACCATGAGAAACCCGCCCTGAACAGGCATCTTGAAACCAGGGGAAATGTGTCCTTGATGCAGCATTTTAAGGATACCTGCAGGGTTTGCAGGTGGCTTGAAGCTGAGTCCCAGAAGCAGGCTCAGCCCCCACTCCCCCAACAACCCTGTCCCTCCCCCTGTCCCCAAATCTTCCTGCTTCCCTTTCCTCTCTCCCTCCCTGCTTCTCCCACTCAGCCTTCCCAAACTCTCTCCCTTCACTCCTACCCTCTCCCTCCACCCACTGGGCCCCTCCCACCTGCATCTCCCAAACTTCCACCTCCCCACTCCCCTGTCTCCCTCTCCCTCTCCCCCTCCCTCTGCTGCCCCTGGCATAGGGAAGGAGTTCTCCTGTGTGGACTGCTGAAAAAATTGGACCAGAAAACAGAGGAGCCAGACCAAAAGAACCTGTGTGGGGCAGGGGGTTTCTTTATTGGCTCCATGGCATGTCCCCTCTTAGGCACCCTCTTGATCACTGCAATACTTGGGTTCCTTGAGGCTTCAGGTAGGATGTCCCTCTTGGGGTGGGGGGGGGGGGTGAGGCACAGCTTTCCAAAGATCCAGCTCTCGGGTTTGTCCCCAAAGTTGTTGTTAGACATCCTGCCTGTATTCTCTCCTACCCCCACCCCAAACCGCCCCCCACCACGAGCTTCATGGCTCTGCATCCCAGGAAGAGAGAACTGAAAGGGGTTCAGGGGAGAAGGTGCCCCTTCCTTCCTCTCTGTCTAAGCCCGAGGGCCTGGGGAGCCTGGCAGCATGTCGAGGAGGGCCTGGTAATCCTCCTCACTGAAGGGTGCTTCCAGGATTTCTTCAACTCCTTCCTCCTCCACAGCGGCTCCTGGGGAAGATGAGGGTATGTCCTAGATGGCCATAACAGCCAAGATTTCCTCTAGGAGGCTGAGTGTCCCAGGAAGTGCTGGGTGGTCCCCTGTGATGACAGTAGAGGACTCCACAGAAGGCGCCTGTGTGTCCGGGATGCCTGTGGCCACCAGGAGCTCATCTTGGAGGCTGGGTGAGCCTGGGAGTGCAAGGTGTGCTCCTTCATTGGCACAGGATCCCAGGGAAGGCCCAGTCCTGTTGCGGATGCCTGTGTCAGCCAAGATTTCCTCTAAGAGGCTGAGTGTGCAGGAGAGACCTGGCTGTTGTGTTGTGAATACAGAGGCTCCCTTTGAAGGCCTCTATGCATCACGGGCAAGCCGTGCTGAGGTTCGCCTGTGTGGCTGTGGGCAGGGATGCAGTGGCTGGTGGTGGAAGTCGGGGCTGTGGTCCGTGGGGCACGCTGTGCCCCTTGCCCACCTCTTCCTTTCCAGTTACCTAGTGCGTCCTGGCGAGGAGGTTTAAAGACCCCTGGGTGGGCTTCACTGCCTTGGGGTCAGGATGGTCGGGCCCACGGGAAGTCGGGAGGTGCCTCCAGTCTCCCTCGGACTCAGCCATCCCCTGAAGGGCTGGGATGGTGTGGTGCATCATGGTCACTGCCGCCATGGCTGTTGGGAGGGGGCTACCTTGCAGTCCTCGTGTGGGCTGTGACTGTGTGAGGTGCATGCGTGACTCCTCCACGTCCCTGGGGGAGGGTTGGAACCCCCCCCCACCCGGGGGCATGTTGGGTGTCCAAGCACACCCTGCTCCATTGTGTGAAACCTTTCCTGTCCCCTCCAGTCTGCTGTTTTCTGTCTGACTTGGCTGGCCAGAGGCAACCCCTGCCCAACTCTGGGGAGGGAGGGAGAAAGGGCAGGATGTGCCATGCCAGGGGTGGGTCTCCTGTGGAAACAAAACACTTGAAAACCTCCTACTACTCTTAGTGCTGGATCACTCAGCTCTTGTGTCAATGAAGAACGTGGCTAGCTATGAGAATTAATGCGAATTGCAGGACACATTGATCATGGACACTTTGAACGCACTTGTGGCCCTGGGTTCCTCCTGGGACTACGCCTGTCTGAGCATTGCTTCATGATCAACCACCCCTCTGGGGTGCTCATGTCGTGTGCTCGCCTTCCTGGAGGTCCCATGGCTGGGGGTTGTCCTTGAAGGGCCTCTGGTCCCTCCATCCCCTGCAGTGCAGACACGGTGTCCCCTGCCTCTGTGGCCGGGTGGACGCTGCCCACAAGAGGGGAGAAGGGGACGTGAGGTCGCACTGAGTCCCCTGGCCTGCCAGGCCTCTGTGGTTGGTCTCCCCTTTGAGAGCTTCCTCGAGCCGCAAGCGGCCTTTGGGTGTTGTTGCCCTTGGGGTGTCAGGGTTTGGGGATGGTCTTGTGCCACGCAGCAGGGGCCCACGGGTGTGGTGGGGTGGGGTCACATCTTCAGTTCTTCGTTCTCTGTCCTGCCCTTGGCGGCGGTGTTTCCCGGCACCCGGTCGCCACCCCCTGCGGTGCCTTCCCAGCCTTACATCCGTGGCCCATGCCCGCTTCCCGCCCCCCGCGGCTCTCACCCTAGTGGGACGGGCGGCTCAATCCCGAGGCCCAGTCTGCGTGCATGTCCTGGCCCCAGGGACACGTGCCCCAGTGGCGTCTGCCCGCCGCTGCACACTCTCCCCCCGGGCTTCGGCCTTGCCGCTGTTTGCACCCCAGAGCCCCCGCCACGACGGTGAAGTCTGTTGGGGGGAGAAAGGGGGCGTATTGTGGGTCCTTTGCCCATTTGGGCTTTGGCTCCTGAGAGTGCACCCGCCCTCCACCCCCCCTGCCTCGTGCTCCCATCCCGCCCCCTCCTTGGCATTTCCCTCTCTGCCCACCACCTGCTGCCACCACCACCGCCTCCCTGAGGGATGACACGTAAGTGGTGGGTGGTAGGGTGCTGTGTGTGCATGGGGAGGGGGCCCGGGGCAGTCGGCTGCAGGCCTCTCCATTCCCTTCTTGGACTATCCTCACGGTGCCCTCCGAGACTCGACCTCAGATCAGATGTGGCCACCCGCTGAATTTAAGCATATTTGTCAGCGGAGGAAAAGAAACTAACCAGGATTCCCTCAGTAATGGCGAGTGAACAGGGAAGAGCCCAATGCTGGATCCCTGCCCCGCGGTGGGGTGCGGTACATGTGGTGGGTAGAAGACCCACTCCCCATGGCTGCTTATGGGGGGCCCAAGTCCTTCTGATCGAGGCCCAGCCCATGAATGGTGTGAGGCCAATAGCGGCCTCCAGCGCGCTGGGTCTTCCCGGAGTTGGGTTGCTTGGGAATGCAGCCCAAAGCAGGTGGTAAACTCTATCTAGGGCTAAATACAAGCACAAGACTGATAGTCAACAAGTACTGTAAGGGAAAGTTGAAAAGAACTTTGAAGAATGGGTTCAAGAGGGCGTGAAACCGTTAAGAGGTAAACGGGTGGGGGCCGAAGAGTCCGCCTGAAGGATTCAACCCAGCGACGGATCCAGCCGTGCTGGCGGCCCGGTGGAGCTTTTCCGCTCCCCGTTCCTCCCAATCCCTCCACTCTCCCTCCCTCCGCCCCTCGCAGCTCTACCCTCCATCTCCAGGTGGAGGTGGGCGGTTGGGGAATGGTGGGGGTGGGAGGGCGGGGCCAGAGTGGGGTCGGCGGGGGACCGCCCCCTGGCCAGTTGTCACCAGCTCTGGGATGGCTGGAAAGGACAGCGGGGAAGGTAGCTCTGGGGTCCCCTCCGTCATGGCGGCGGGTCCATCACCACCCTCCCCCCCCCACCCCCTCCCACCCTCCCCCTACCCCCGGCAGCAGCGCTTGCCGAATCTCGGGGCCAAGGGAGCCAGACCTGTCGCTGTGTTCTCTCCCCTCCCGACACTCCCCACTGTGGGTCACGCCAGTGTTTTTTGGGGGGCCGCCCCTCCAAGGGCACGACCGCTTTCCCACCCCGGCCCGCCCCCAACCGGGTGGCTCGGTGCAGGGTGGACTGTCCCCAGTGCGCCCTGGGGAGGTCGTACCATTAAGCCGGAGGGTTGTTTTTCGGTCACGCCGGTCGGTGAAGCGAGCGCACGGGGTTAGCGGCTGATGTCAGCCACCCACCCGACCTGTCTAGAAACACGGACAAAGGAGTCTAACACGTACACGAGTCAGGGGCTCACACGAAAGCCGCCATGGTGCAATGAAGGTGAAGGCCACCTTAGTCAGCAGCTGAGGTGGGATCCTGAGGCCTCTCCAGTCTGCCAAGGGTGAACTACCGGCCTCTCTCGCCCGCCGTGCTGGGGAGGTGGAGCATGGTCACACGTGTTAGGACCTGAAAGATGGTGAACTATGCCTGGGCAGAATGAAGGCAGAGGAAACTCTGGTGGAGGACCATAGCAATCCTGACGTGCAAATCGGTTGTCTGACCTGGGTATAGGGGTGAAAGACCAATCAAACCATAGAGTTGCTTGTTCCCTCCTAAGTTTCCCTCAGGATAGCTGGCGCTCTCTCAATGAACCCACACAGTTTTATCCAGTAAAGTGAATGATTAGAGATCTTGGAGCGGAAACAATCCCAACCTATTCTCAAACTTTAAATGGGTAAGAAACCTGGCTCCCTGGTGTGGAGCCAGGTGTAGAATGCGAGTGCATACTGGGCCATTTTTGGTACACAGAACTGGAGCTGTGGGATGAACGGGATGCTGGGTTAAGGAGCCTGATACTGACACTCATCAGATCCCAGAAAAGGTGTTGGTTGATATAGACAGCAGGACAGTGCCCATGGAAGTCAGAATCCACTAAGGAGTGTGTAACAACTCACCTGCCGAATCAACTAGCCCTGAAAATGGATGGCGCTAGAGTGTCGGGCCCATACCTGGCCATAGCCAGCAGTCGGAGAGGCTCGAGAGGGATGGGAGCTTGAGAAGGAGGTCACCCCTCCCCCCACTCCACCCCCGCGGATGGTATGCCGCGATGAGTAGGAGGGCCGCTACGGTGAGCCTTGAAGCCTAGGACGTGGGCCCCGGTGGAGCCGCTGCAGGTGCAGATCTTGGTGGTAGTAGGAAATATTCAAATGAGAACTTTGAAGGCAGAAGTGGAAAAGGGTTCCATGTGAACAGCAGTTGAACGTGGGTCAGTCTGTCCTGAGATATGAGCAAGCACCATTCCAAAGGGATGGGTGATGGCCTCCGTTGCCCTCAGCCAATCAAAAGGGAGTCGGGTTCAGATCCCCAAATCTGGAGTGGCAGAGATGGACGCCGTGAGGATGTCCAGTGCAGTAACTCAACCGATCCCAGGGAAGCCTGTGGGAGCCCCGGGGAGAGTTCTCTTTTCTTTGTGAAGGGCAGGGCGTCCTGGTAGAATTAGTGAGTATAAGGTGTACAATAAGTGAGAGGCCCCCGGTGGGCCGCCCCACCCCCACGCTTCTTGCGAGGGGGCGGGGCGGGATCCGACAGCCTTGTGGGTGGCCAGTGAAATACCACTACTTTGATCCTTTATTTTTCACTGATACAGTGAGGCGTGGGGAGGGGTCGGGGGTCCGGGGAAATCCCCGAGGGGTTCTCACTTCTGGAGCCAAGCACCCGAGCAATCGGCTCCGGGGACAGTGCCACATGGGGAATTTGACGGGGGTGGTACACCTGTCAAATGGTAACGCAGGTGAGCGTTACCAATAAGGTGAGCTCAGGGAGGACAGAAACCTCGCACGGTGCAGAAAGGCAAAAGCTCACTTGATCTTGATTTTTAGTACAAATACAGACCATGAAAATGGGGCCTCACAATCCTTCTGACCTTTGGGGTTTTAAGCAGGAGGTGTCAGAAAAGTTCAGTTCAGTTCAGTTCAGTCACTCAGTCGTGTCCGACTCTTTGCGACCCCATGAATCGCAGCACGCCAGGCCTCCCTGTTCATCACCATCTCCCAGAGTTCACTCAGACTCACGTCCATCGAGTCCGTGATGCAATCCGGCCATCTCATCCTCAGTCGTCCCCTTCTCCTCCTGCCCCCAATCCCTCCCATCATCAGCATCTTTTCCAATGAGTCAACTCTTCTCATGAGGTGGCCAAAGTACTGGAGTTTCAGCTTTAGCATCATTCCTTCCAAAGAAATCCCAGGGTTGATCTCCTTCAGAATGGACTGGTTGGATCTCCTTGCAGTCCAAGGGACTCTCAAGAGTCTTCTCCAGCACCACAGTTCAAAAGCATCAATTCTTCGGGGGGTTCTCACTTCTGGAGCCAAGCACCCGTGCAACCGGCTCCGGGGACAGTGCCAGGTGGGGAGCCTTCTTCACAGTCCAACTCTCACATCCATACATGACCACTGTAAAAACCATAGCCTTGACTAGGCGGACCTTAGTCAGCAAAGTAATGTCTCTGCTTTTGAATATACTATCTAGGTTGGTCATAACTTTTCTTCCAAGGAGTAAGTGTCTTCTAATTTCATGGGCAATCACCATCTGCAGTGATTTTGGAGCCAAAAAAAAAAAAAAATAAAGTCTGACACTGTTTCCACTGTTTCCCCATCTATTTGCCATGAAGTGATGGGACCAGATGCCATGATCTTCGTTTTCTGAATGTTGAGCTTTAAGCCATCTTTTTTGCTCTCCTCTTTCACTTTCATCAAGAGGCTTTTTAGCTCCTCTTCACTTTCTGCCATAAGGGTGGTGTCATCTGCATATTTGAGGTTATTGAGATTTCTCCCAGCAATCTTGATTCCAGCTCATGTATCTTCCATCCCAGCATTTTTCATGATGTACTCTGCATATAAGTTAAATAAGCAGGGTGACAATATACAGCCTTGACATACTCCTTTTCCTATTTGGAACCAGTCTGTTGTTCCATGTCCTGTTCTAACTGTTGCTTCCTCACCTTCATACAGATTTCTCAAGAGGCAGGTTAGGTGGTCTGGTATTCCCATCTCTTTCAGAATTGTGGCTAAAACAACAGTATAAGGACCTTTCCAATGTCAGGCCAAGGAATTGTGTTTCTAGTCGTTGACCCACACCTGATCACTGAGCACAAATTCATGAATCTGTTCCTCAAGGGGGAATGATATTCTTTTTTATACAAACTTAGTTACCTGATTTATTACCTTACCTAATTGTTCCATCTGCTGTGAAATCCCACCCCCTTACTTGTGGCAAATCTGCTAACACCTGCCTCACTGTGGGAGGGGGTCTCCCATAGAAAATTTCATAAGGACAATGACTGTGGGAACGTACGGTTACCCTTAATATGAGTAAGTCTGCCAGAAGCAAGCCCATCCGTGTACAGTCTCTATGATCCATTTTGAAAGTGTCTCTTCAAGAGTTTGGTTGTTTCTTTCCACCATTCCAGAAGACTGGGGCCTATATGCTGTATGTAATTTCCATTGATATTTAGAGCTTCACATACCTGTTAACGCGGCTACAAAGACAGGGCCATTGTCTGATTCTATACTGGTTGGAAACCCAAATCTGGGAATTATTTCTCAAATCACTGAGCTACTTCATTTTCTTTTTCAGATCAGGTGGGGAAGGCCTCTGCCCAACCAGAGAAGGTACCTACTATTCTAGTAAGTAATGATAATAGGTGACTGCCTTTGCTTCCCCAAAGGACACTCGCTTTCCCTGCATCCTGAGAACTCCACGTCTCAGCCAGTTGGAAAAGCGCTTCTTGGAGGTCATTATTCAGGGGCAATTTCCCCTGGAGCCCGGGGCTGTAGGGAGCGGCTCCACACTCCCAGGGAAAGGCAGAGCCACATCCACACATCTGTCCCATCCCCTTTGCTCTGTAGGAGAGCTCTAGTGAGCCTAGGTCTGTCAGGAAAATTCTTGGCTCCTATAGGGACACACTCTATGTGTGAAACTGCATACAGGACCTAGGGGCCACAGGGCGCCTGTTCCTCTCCGGGGGGACCCTGAAGTGGTGCAGCCCAGCAACAGCTTGAACATCCATCCAATTGCTCTTTTCTTCCTTCTGATAGACCTAGCTTTGCTTCTCGCTTTGGCATTTCGGAAGCCAGGGGGAGCCCCACAGCTGTTGTCCTGGGGTCTATTGGAGGTACCAGGTCTATTGGACCCCAGCATGGCACCCGACCCCCTCAGACACACTCCCGCAGCCTCCTTCCCCATGGGCAGGACTGCTCTGACCTAGGAATGTGTTCCCAAGGCTCGGAAAATGCAGGGAGACACACGGCCCTGACTCTGGAACTGAGGCTGTTGGAGCAGGCCTGGAGGTCTGACGTCTGAGACGCCAAACACTTGCTGCAAGATACAGGTGTGAAAACACACTCTCTGGGGCTGCCTTTCCTTCCTCCAAGGAAGATAGCTTTTCCAGTCTCCTCCGTGCTGAGTCATACATGGCTGGAAAGGTCTGGCTTAGAGGGCATTTCTCAGTGGCAATGGCCCCTGAGGCCCTGCACTCAGGGAGGGATCCTACCCTCCCAGGGGAAGTCAAAGCAACCTCCAAACAGCTGTTCTATCATGTTTCCTCTGCAGGAGGGAGCTAGTGAGCCCAGGTCTGTCTGGAACTTTCTTGGATCCTCCGGGGAAATCATCCTGGGAGCCCACCTGGATACCAGTCATAGGGGCTAAAATTTGCATTTTTCCTCCTTGGAGCCCTAATGCAATACAGCCTAGCAACTGCTTGAAAATCCATCCTGTTGCTGTTTTCTTCGCTCTGACAGAGCTAGCTTTGCTCCCCACTTTGGGATTTCAGAAGCAAGGTGGTGGCCTGCAACTCCTTGCCTGGGGTCCATTGGAGGTGCAAGGTGCCCTCGACCAGGTGACCCCAGCATGGCACCTGGCCCCCTCAGACACACTCCCGCAGCCTGCTTCCCCATAGGCAGGACTGCTCTCACCTAGGAATGTGTTTGCAAGGCCAGGAAACTGCAGGGAGACACAAGGCCCTGATTCTGGAATTGAGTCTGTTGGAGCAGGCCTGCAGGTCTTATGTCTAACAAGCCAAACACTTGCTGCAAGATACAGGCCTGAAAACACACTCTTGGGCTGCCTTTCCTTCCTCCAAGGAAGATAGTTTTGTCAGCCTCCTGTGGGCTGAGAGTCACACAGGGCTGAAAAGCACTTGCTGGGAGGTTATTTTTCACTGGCCATGGCCCCTGAGGCCCTGTGCTCAGGGAGGGCTCCCTCCCTCCCAGGCAAAGTCAAAGGAAGCTCCAAAGGGCTGTTCAATCATGTTTCTGAGAGAGTCATTGCCTAGGCAGGTTTATAAGAAGTTCAAGGGTCCCCAAGGAGAGAGGGGTCTAGAATTCTCAAGGAGGAAGAAAGGACAAACATTTTTTCCCTCTACATTCCTTAGGATTATATAACAATAATGCATCCTTCTTGAGGACAGTCTCTGGAAAAAACCTTCTGGCTAATCCTGTTATCTTAAAATGTAAATTATGGGAGTAGGTCTAGTGAGGTCTTTACAACCTCCAGACATTCTTTTGTTCATTGTAATAACTTATTGGAGAGTGTATAACTCCATTACTAACACTAGCAAGGGGGTACTCTTTCTGCCCCTTGTGATGTCTCTGTCAGAAGCTTTCTCTATCTCCTTTATACTTTAATAAAACTCTATTGCACAAAAGCTCTGAGCAATCAAGCCTCGTCTTGGACCCAGGATTGAATTCCTCTCCTCCACAAGCCAAGAATCCCAGCATCTTTTCGTGGTTCAGCAACAACATTTCATTTCCTCTGCAGGAGAGAGCTAGTGAGCTTAGGTCTGTCTGGAACATTCTTGGATCGTGTGGGGAAAACATCCTGTGCACACACCTGGATACTGGGCCTAGAGGCGAAAATTCGCATTTCTTTACCGGGGAGCCCTAACGTGGTGTGACTTAGCAACTGCTTGAAAATCCATCCCATTGCTGTTTTCCTCCTTCTGACAGAGCTAGCTTTGTTCCCTGCTTTGGGATATCTCAACCAAGGGGCTGGTCCGTAGCTACTCGCCTGGGGCCCATTGGATGTGCAAGGTGCCCTCGACTAGGTGACCCTAGCATGGCACTCAGCCCGCTCAGACACACTCCCGAGGCTTCTTTCTCATGGGAAGCACTGCTCCAAGCCAGGAATGTGTCTGCAATGCTTGGAAAGTGCAGTGAGACACACAGCCCTGACTCTGGATTTGAGGCCCTCAGAGCAAGCCTGCAGCTCTGATGTCTGAGAAGCAAAACACTTGCTGCAAATAGAGGCCTGAAAGCACACTCTCTGTGGATGACTTTCCTTCCTCTAAGGAAGATAGTTTTCCCAGTCTCCTGCTTCCTGAATGTCACACAGCTGGAATGTGCTTGCTTGGAGGTCATGATTCAGTGGCAATGACCCCTGAGGCCCTTTGCCCAGGGAGGGCTCCCACACTCATAGGCAAATCAAAGCAACTTCCAAGTGAGTCAGCTCTTCACATCAAGTGGCCAAAGTATTGGAGTTTCAGGTTCAGTATTAGTCCTTCCAATGTATATTCAGATCTGATTTCCTTTAGGATGGAGTGGTTGCATCTCCTTGTAGTCTAAGCGACTTACAAGCATCTTCTCCAACACCACAGTTCAAAAGCATCAAATTTTCAGCTGTCACTTTCTTTATAGTACATCTTTCATATTCATCCATGACATATGGAAAAACCATAGCCTTGACTAGATGGATCTTTGCTGGCAAAGCAACGTCTCGGCTTTTTAATATGCTGTCTAGTTTGGTCATCACTTCTCTTCCAAGTCATAAATATGTTTTAAGTTCATGGTGGCAGTCATCATCTGCAGTGATTTCCAAGCCCCCAAAAATAATCTGCTGCTGTTTCCAATGTTTTCCCATCTATTTGCCATGAAGTGATGAGACTGGATGCAATGATTTTAATTTTCTGAATGCTGAGCTTTAAGCTAACTTTTTCACTCTCCTCTTTCACTTTCATCAGGAGACTCTTTAGTTCTTCTTCACTTTCTGCCATAAGGGTGGTGTCATCTGCATATCTGAGATTATTGATATTTCTCCCAGCAATCTTGATTCCAGCGTGTGCTTCCTCCAGCCCAGTGTTTCTCATGATGTACTCTGCATATAAGTTAAATAAGCAGGGTGACAATATACAGCCTTGACATATTCCTTTTCCTATTTAGAACCAGTCTGTTGTTCCATGTCCAGTTCGAACTGTTTCTTCCTGACCTGCATAAAGGTTTCTCAAGAGACAAGTCAGGTGGTCTGGTATTCCCATCTCTTTCAGAATTTTTCCCAGTTTATTGTGATCCACATAGTCAAAGGCTTTGGCATAGTCAATAAAGCAGAAATAGATGTTTTTTTCTGGAACTCTCTTGCTTTTTCAATGATCCAGTGGATGTTGGCAATTTGATCTCTAGTTTCTCTGCCTTTTCTAAATCCCTCTTGAACATTTGGAAGTTCACAGTTCATGTATTATTGACTTGGAGAGTTTTGAGCATTACTTTACTAGCGTGTGAGATGAGTGCAATTGTGCAGCAGCTTGAACGTTCTTTGTCATTGCCTTTCTTTGGGATTGGAATGAAAACTGACCTAATGACTAGATGTTTTCAATTGCATATGCTGAAAGAACTGGCTGTGCAGTTTCGAAGAAAAAAAAAATTCATTTTAACCCATTTTCTCTGAAGTGCAAGGCATATCATGGCCATCCTGAATCAAAAAGTCACCTTTTCTTTATGTAGTCATAGTTTCATGCCTAAATTATAGGCCAACTCGTGCTCAAAATGACTCTGATATCAGGGGCAGATCAACTGATAAAAAGCTTGGATTGTCCCTCTGGAGGAAAGTGAGATCTTGGTCCCACGAGAAGAATCTGAAGGGTTAAGGGAACTTGCAAGAGTGGGGAAAGCTTAGTCCATATTACATATACCAAAATCTTAAATAAGGCTTATTTACTTTACCGAAGTAAAAAAACAGATGATGAAAGCAATTATAAATCAATGAAAGGTAAAGAAACTCATAGTCTGTTATCAAAAATTGCATTCTAAGAAAACTTTGTTCTCTTAACCTAGAGAGGAGACTAAATTCCATCTGGTACCAGCTTACCAGAAGACAAACAAACAAACAAAAATTATCGGTAAGCTTAAAAAAGTATTTTCCATATATCTTGAAGTAGCAGTATTTTTGCAAAGGCATCAGTGTGAAACCATAGAGGACATGGTTAAAACCTGATTAAATAGAAATTGACAAAGTAATCTGGTCACTGCTGCGACTTGAAATGCTTTAATATGATAACTAGAATTATAACTGACAGCATTTTACCAGGACATATCAGATTTTCATGGATGTCACATAATTTCTAGGATATCTATATTAGTAACTAAAGGAATCTTTGAACCTAGGAAAGAAAGCAACAGTCTCAAAGGCCCTTGCTGAATCATCTATCAGCAAGGAATGTCTTTGCAAGGATCGCAAAGTGAAGGGAAAATACACGGACCTGCCTCTGCAACTTTGGTCCTCTGAGCAGATCTGGAGGTCTCCCTTTGTATAAGCTAACCTGTTACTTCCAAATAGAGGTTTGCAACACAAAACAAGTGGCCGCCTATTCTTCCCCGAAGGAGGCTCTCTTTCCCCACATCCTGCGAACTCCCTTTCCCAGCCTCCTGGAAAAGCACTTCTTGCAGTTCCTTTCAGAAAATCCTATGGACGGAGGAGCCTGGTAGGCTGCAGTCCATGGGGTCGCTGAGGGTCGGACACGACTGAGCGACTGCACTTTCACTTTCACGCATTGGAGAAGGCAATGGCAACCCACTTACTGTTCTTGCCTGGAGAATCCCAGGGACGGGGGAGCCTAGTGGGCTACCGTCTATGGCGTTGCACAGAGTCAGACACGCCTGAAGCAACTTAGCAGTAGCAGCAGCAGCAGTTCCTTTCTTAGGGGCAGTTATCCCTGAGATTGGGACCATAGGGAGTAGCCCCACACACATATGGAAAGGCAGAGACACCTCCACACATCTTTTCTGTCCCCTTTCCTCTGGAGGAGAGCTCTAGTGAGCCTAGGTCTGTCAGGAAAATTCTTGGCTTTGACAGGATCACACCCGGTGTGTGAACCTGCATACCCGACCTAGGGGCCACAGGGCACCTGTTTTGCTCGAGTGGGTCCTGAAGGGGTGCAGCATAGCAAGAGCTTAAAAATCCATCCAATTTGTCTTTTTTTTACCTCGAACAGAACGAGTTTGCTCCACCCTTGGGCAGTGTGGAGGGAAGAGGGCACAACCCTCTCCCAAAGGGGACATAGGGCCTACCAGGAGAGAAAGGCCCCTTGAGGAGCTGAGCCCAGGTAGGCAGCCAGTCATGTCAAACACACTCCACTGCTTGCTTCTTCATGGGCACTCCCACGATCAGCTAGGAATCTCTTTGCAAGGATCTCAAAGGGAAGGGAAGATACATGGCCCTGTCTCTGGAACTTCAGTCCTCTGAGCAGATCTGGAGGTCTTGAGTTGTATAAGCAAACCTGTTCCTTCCAAATAGAGGCTTGCAAACACACGCCCGGTGGTTGCCTCTTCTTCCCTGAAGAAGGCTTTCTTTCCCCACATGCTGCGAACTCCCTGTCCCAACCTCTAGGAATAGCACTTCTTGCCGTTCCTTTCTTAGAGGCAGTTATCCCTGAGCTTGGGGCCGTAGGGAGTAGCCCCACACTCACAGGGAAAGGCAAAGACTCCTCCATACATCTCCTCTATCCCCTTTGCTCTGGAGGAGAGCTCTAGTGAGCCTAGGTCTTTCAGGAAAATTCTTGGCTTTGACAGGATCTCACCCTGTTTGTGAACCTGCATACCCAACCAGGGGCCACAGGGCACCTGTTTCAGTAAAGTGCGCCCTGAAAGGGTGCAGCCTAGCAAGAGCTTGAAAATCCATTTAATTGCTGTTTTTGTACCTCTGACAGAGCGAGCTTTGCTCCACCCTTTGGCAGTGTGGAGAAAAGAGGGCACAACACCCTCCCCAAGGGGACATGGGGCCTACTTCGAGAGGAAAGGCCCCTTGTGGAGTTGAGGCCAGGAAGGCACACAGTCGTGTCAAACACACTCCCACTGCTTGCTTCTTCATGGGCACTCCTGCTATCAGCTAGGAATGTCTTTGCAATGATCGCAAAGGGAAGGGGAGATACACGGCCCTGCCTCTGGAATTTTGGTCCTCTGAGCAAATCTGGAGGTCTCCCGTTGTAAAAGTGAACCTGTTCCTTCCAAAGAGAGGCTTGCAAACACATGCTGGATTGTTGCCTCTTCTTCCCTGAGGGAGGCTCTCTTTCCCCGCATCCTGGGAACATCCTGTCCTAGTGCTGGAAAAGTGCTTCTTGGAGTTTCTTTCTTAAAGTCAGTTATCCCTGAGCTTGGGGCCATAGGGAATAGCACCAAACTAACAGGGAAAGGCAGGCAACGTCCACTTATCTCTTCCATTCGCTTTGCTCTGGAGGAGAGCTCTAGTGAGCCTGTCTGTCAGGAAAATTCTTGGCTTTGACGGGAACACACCCGGTGTGTGAACCTGCATACCCGACCTAGGGGCCACAGGGCACCTGTTTCGCTCGAGTGAGCCCTGAAGTGGTGCAGCCTAGCAACAGCCTGAAAATCCATTCAATTGCTGTTTTTGTACCTCTGACAGAGCGAGCTTTGCTGCACCCTTTGGCAGTGTGGAGGGAAGAGGACACAACCCACTCCCCAAGGGGACATGGGGCCTCCTTCGAAAGGAAAGGCCCTTTGAGGAGTTGAGGCTAGGAAGGCACACAGTCATGTCAAACACACTCCCACTGCTTGCCTCTTCAGGGCCCGTAGCACTATCAGCTAGGAATGTCTTTGCAAGTATTGCAGTGGGAAGGGGAGATACATGGCCCTGCCTCTGCAACTTTGGTCCTCTGAGCAGATCTGGAGGTCTTGAGTTGTATAAGCAAACCTGTTCCTTCCAAATAGAGGCTTGCAAACACACACCGGGTGGCTGCCCCTTCTTTCCTGAAGAAGGCTCGCTTTCCCTGCATGCTGTGAACTCCCTGTCCCAGCCTCCAGGAATAGCACTTCTTGAAGTTCCTTTCTTAGGGGCAGTTTTCCCTGAGTATGCGGCCATAGGGAGTAGCACCACACTCACATGGAAAGGCAGAGCCACCTCCACACATCTCTTCCTTCCCCATTACTCTGGAGGAGAGCTCTAGTGAGCCTAGGTCTGTCAGGAAATTCTTGGCTTTGATGGCAACACACCCGGTGTGTGAACCTGCATACCCAACCTAGGGGCCACAGGGCACCTGTTACACTCGAGTGGGCCCTAGAATTGCAGCCTAGCAAGAGCTTGAAAATCCGTCCAATTGCTGTTTTTGTACCTCTGACAGAGCGAGCTTTGCTGCACGTTTTGGCAGTGTGGAGGGAAGAGGGCACAACCCCCTCCCCAAGGGGACATGGGGCCTACTTTGAGAAGAAAGGCCCTTTGAGGAGTTGAGGCCAGGAAGGTACACAATCAGGTCAAACACACTCCTGCTGCTTGCTTCTTCCTGGGCACTTCCACTATGTCTTTGCAAGGATTTCAAAGGGAAGGGGAGATACATGGCCCTGCCTCTGGAAATTCGGTCCTCTGAGCAGATCTGGAGGTCTCCCACTGTATAAGCGAACCTGTTCCTTCCAAATAGAGGCTTACAAACAAACACCAGGTGGCTGCCTCTTCTTCCCAAAGGAGGCTCGCTTTCCCTGCATCCTGCAAACTCCCTGTCCCAACCTCCTGGAAAAGCACTTCTTGGAGTTCCTTTCTTAGGGGCAGTTATCCCTGAGTTTGGGGCCTTAGGGAGTAGCCCCACACTCAGGGAAAGGCAGAGCCACCACCACACATCTCTTCCTTCCCCTTTGCTCTGGATGAGAGCTGTAGTGAGCCTAGGTCTGTCAGGAAAATTCTTGACTTTGACAGGAACACATCCTGCATACACGACCTAGGTTCCACAGGGTGATTGTTTCACTCGAGTGGGCCCTGACATGGTGCAGCCTAGCAAGAGCTTGAAAATCCATCCAATTGCTCTCTTCTTACCTCTGACAGAGTGAGCTTTGCTCCACCCTTTGGCAGTGTGGAGAAAAGAGGGCACAACTCCCACCCCAAAGGGACATGGGGCCTACTTAGAGAAGAAAGGCCCCTTGAGGAGTTGAGGCCAGGAAGGTACACAGTCATGTTAAACACACTCCGGCTGCCTGCTTCTTCATGGGTACTCCCGCTATCAGCTACGAATGTCTTTGCAATGATCTCAAAGGGGAGATACATGGCCTTGTCTCTGGAACTTCGGTCCTCTAAGCAGATCTGGAGGTCTCCCGTTGTATAAGCGAACCTGTTCCTTCCAAATAGAGGCTTGCAAACACACGCCAGATTGTTGACTCTTCTTCCATGTGGGAGGTTCTTTCCCACATCCTGAGAACTCCCTGTCCCAGTCCTAGAAAAGCACTTCTTGGAGTTTCTTTTTAAGGTCAGTTATCCCTGAGCTTGGGGCCATAGGGAATAGCCCCAAACTTACAGGGAAAGGCAGGCCATGTGCACATATCTCTTCTGTCCCCTTTGCTCTGGAGGAGGGCTCTAGTGAGCCTAGGTCTGTCCAGAAAATTCTTTGCATTGACAGGAACACATCCTGCATGTGAACCTGTACACCCAACCTAGGGGCCACAGGGCAGCTGTTTCACTCGAGTGGGCTCTGAAGTGGTGCAGCCTAGCAAGAGCTTGAAAATCTGTGCAATTGCTGTTTTTGTACCTCTGACAGAGTGAGCTTTGTGGCACCCGTTGGCAGTGTGGAGGGAAGAGGGCACAATTCCCCCTGCCCAAGGGAAATGCAGCCTACTTTTAGAGGAAAGGCCCCATGAGGAGCTGCTGCCTCACTTCTCCTCAACTCAATTTTTTATCACCATTTAATCTACATCATATGAATTTTTGAAACTAATTTGTAACTTATAGGAAAAAAAAAAACTTCTTAGGTATTAACATACTGGTATTTCTAAAAGGGGGAAATACTTCTTCCCTAAAACTGTATTAAGAAAATTTGAACGTAAGGAAATATGTTTTGATGTAGCAGAATTATTATTTTATCTTTCCAAACCAGCATTTGTTAAATGTTTAACTGCTAATAACTGTTCAGGCTTCCGTGGTGGCTCTGCTGGTAAAGAATCCACCTGCAATGCAGAAGACCTGGGTTTGAACCCTGGGTTGGAATGATCCCCTGTAGAAGGGAAAGGCTACCCACTCTAGTATTCTGGCCTGGAGAATTCCATGGACTGTATAGTCCATGCGTTTGCAGAGTCAGACATGACTGAGCAACTTTCATTATTCACTAATAACTGTTCAGCCTGAAATAAGAACTTTCAAAAATCTTTGAACACAGACACTCTAACTTAATTCCCCTCTGGGATAAATATTTTGCATGTACTTTTAGGTTATATATTCACAACAGGCACAGAACTCTTTTATTATATATTTTATTTTCATATAAATTAACATCCTAGAAAAACTAAAATAGAAACACTAAATACAGTATTGCACATAGCAATCTCTGTTAAATGCCCCATTATATCATCAAAGGTCATACACACATGAAGGGACTGAAGGAGACAGGAAGATGGCAGAATAGCAACCAGAGAGCCACTACTGTGTCTGCACATCAACTACAGACTGAAAGGTAAGGACAGTATTTTACATAAATAGAAAACATTGAAGGGTTAATAGGGTAGCAGAGATGTGCCTGCAAACGGGTCTCTCTGCTCGGGCTGAATGTCCTTGCAAACAAGGTGTTCTGCCAAAAGAGTCTGGACAGAGCCTTGAGTTTAATGGTCCCTTGCAAACGAGGGAGCATTCCCTTCTTGTGATAAGAAGGAAAAGAGGGCTTTGGACAGACTCTGCAGTAGACAGGGATATCACTCCCCTTGCTGTACAATAACATGTATGCACCTGCACTGTGCTGAAAAGGCTTATTCATGCAGCCTGGAATTCTGCCTAGGGGGCTTTATAATATTAAACCGCAAATTGTTTGTGCAGTTCTGTTCCTCCAGCCGGAGAGTGTATTGTCTGTCTCTTGTGTGTCTCTTGTGTTTTGTCTTTGTGTCATTTCGCTCGCAACATCTGGTGCCCAACGTGGGGCTCGAGTGAAACCGAAAGGGTGAGTAACCCAGGGGGGATTTTAAATCCATAGCAGGGGAACTTTTGGGAAAATCATGGGGAATTCCTCACCCTAGCAGGGAAACTTTCAGAAAACCATGGGGAATTCCTCATCATCGTTACAGACACAATACATGGAGTTAGTCAAAGGACTTCTCCACTCCATAAGCGTTAAAGCCTCGACTCGTCGACTGAGTGAGCTCTTTCGCTTGGTGGAGCAATATTGTCATTGGTTTCAATATCAAACTAAGTTACAGTTAAACTTGAAGGAATGGAAAATAATTCAAAAGGAATTGAGAAAGCAACATCAGAAGGGTAATGTGATCCCTTTGAAGTTATGGACTTTGTGTAGTGCTATAACACAGGCTTTGACCTTGCTCTCTACTGATAATGAAACTAAATCTAATGCTTCAAGGAGGGGAGAAATAATTTATGAGGATGTCTCAGACGTTGGTGGGGCTTCTGCATGGCCTGAAGGCGAGGATACAAATGAGCCTCCTCCTGTAAATGGTGAAACATCTGAAAGATCAGAATCAGATTCAGAGGCTTCTTCGGTTTCGTCAGAGGAGGGCAAAGAGATAAAAGAAATGACCCATCTATTCCAGGAATGGTGGAAATCCCGTAAGGAAGAGAAAAAATCTACACCTTCTGCTCCTCCTTGTGCTTCTTTTTCCCCCACTGCGGTTTATCGGCCCAATGTGGGCAGGGAACATTGTCGGTTCTCCTTTCCTTTGTCTATGCTTCATGATGATGACTCGCCTGCTCCCTCTGGTGGGTTTATCGATCCTCCACAATTATTTCCCATCCAGAGACAGCAAAATGACAATGTGATAAATGTTCAATACACTCCTTTGGAATATAAATTTTTTAAAGATCTTAAAGCTGCAGTAGCGCAGTAAGGTCCTCAATCTCCCTTTGTTTTGGCTATGCTGGAATTATTGGGAAAAGGCAAATTGATCATTCCGTTAGATTGGGAATCTATTGCCCAAGCTGTCTTGGAGGGTTCTCAATGGTTGCAACTTCGTAGCTGGTGGGAAGAAGAAGCTAGAAAGCAGGCTCGGATTAATAAGGGACAGAATCCCCCTGGTCCTCTCGAGGACAAGCTAATGGGAGAGGGCCCTTATCGGGCTTTAAGAGAACAGGCTCAGTACTCTGATCAGGACTTACAACAAGTCCGCCAGGTCTTTTTACGAGCATGGCGCTGTGTGGTGCCTACTGGCCACACCCAGCCCTCCTTTGTTAAAACAATGCAAGGCCCCAATGAGCCATATACTGATTTTCTAGCAAGATTGAGGGTAGCTGTGGAATGGGCTATAGGGAGGGATGAGATTTCAGAGATATTATTACAAACTTTAGCATTTGAAAATGCAAATCCTGAATGCAGGTGTATACTGGGACCTTTAAAGGGACAGGGTACATCTATAGCTGAATGTATCAGAGCCTGCTCAGGAGTAGGAGGAACTGAGCATCAGGCTAATGTCTTTACTACAGCCTTGGCCAAAGCTATGAGACCACAAAAGGGAGGTAACTGCTTCCATTGTGGAAAACCTGGTCATATGAAAAGAGAGTGTCAGAAATTAAAAGCTGATCAAGGTGCAATTCCTAAAGACAGATCTCTTGCTGGGAAGAATAAGACTCCTGGACTTTGCCATTGGTGCGGGAAGGGGTTTCATTGGACTAATGAATGCAGATCTAAAACAGACAAAATGGGCAACCTGATACCGGGAAACTATCCAGCGGGCCTGAGTCCTTGGGGCCCAGGAACAATACCAGGGACTTCTCCTCCTTGCCCTCCTGCCATCCCACCTGCCCCAACCCTTTTCCCTCCCAGCAACTGTTACGAGTCGATGCCCCATTAAAAGGACTTCAGATGATTATTTTGGACTTATGGCCTGCTACTTCAGGGAGTGCTGCTGCTGATTTGCCACTAGCTGATAATGTTCTTTTGTCACCAGGGGGAGGCATTTATAAATTAAAAACACATGTATTTGGACCACTGCCTAAAGGCACTTTTGGCTTGATATTAGGCCGTAGCAGCGCAGCTTTGAGAGGTCTAACCATAATTCCTGGGGTAATAGACTCTGACTATGTTGGGGAAATTTTAATTATGGTCTCTACTTCTACCACGCTTTCATTGTTAGCTGGGGAACGTATTGCTCAAATACTTCTCCTACCTTATCACCCCTTTTTGGCTCTTCCTAATGAGCGAACAGGAGGATTTGGAAGTACTGGGCGACATATATTTTGGGAAATGCTTATCGAAGATTCTCATCCTGTTCTCTCCTTGATAATACAAGGAAACAACTTTGAGGGACTAGTAGACATAGGGGCGGATGTTTCAGTCATTTATTCTCAACAATGGCCCCAAGATTGGGAAAAAGAAAAAAAGCCCTTTAATGCTGATGGGATCGGGCTCCATTGCAGATGTCTGGAAGAATACCCATCCCTTGCAATGCCAATTCCATAATGGAAGATCAGTGTTTGTTACCTTTTATATTGTAAATATACCTATTAATATATGGGGAAGAGATCTTCTCTCTCCTTTGGGGGCTTCTGTAACCATTCCATCGGAAAACTAGTAGCCACTGCTCAAATTCCTCAAGCACTCCCATTAAAATGGTTAACTAATACTCCAAAATGGGTTGGGCAGTGGCCATTACCACAAATGAAGCTCGAGGTGTTAGAACAATTAGTACAAGAACAACTCCAACTTGGTCATATAGAGCCCTCTACCTCCCCCTGGAATTCTCCTGTTTTTGTTATAAAAAAGAAATCTGGAAAATGGAAAATGTTAACTGATTTACGAGAAGTTAATAATTGTATTGAACCTATGGGAGCATTACAATTGGGACACCCCTCTCCAGCTCTTATTCCTCAGAATTGGTCCTTAACGGTACTAGATCTTAAAGACTGTTTTTTTACCATTCCCCTACAATTGCAAGATAGAGATAAATTTGCTTTTACAGTTCCTGTTCTTAATCATGCTCAGCCTGTTAAGTGTTATCAATGGACAGTCTTACCACAAGGAATGATAAATAGTCCTACCTTATGCCAAGAATTCGTAGCTCGCTCTTTACAATCCCTCCATCGAGTATACCCCAATTATATTCTATATCATTATATGGATGATATCCTATTAGCAGCTCCTAGTATTGCTGAACGTGATGAATTATTTTTAAAAGTACAGGAGGCCATAAGACTATACAATTTGCAAATAGCCCCGGAAAAAATTTCAAAGGACTTTCCTATTTCATATTTAGGGACAATATTGGAACAACATAGAATAAGGCCCCAAAAGTTGCAAATTAGAAGAGACCATCTCAAAACCTTAAATGATTTTCAAAAATTATTGGGAGATATTAACTGGCTATGCCCGGTACTTGGGATTCCTACTTATCAATTATGACATTTGTTTTCTACTTTAGAAGGAGATACAGCTCTGGATAGCCCCCGGACCTTAATCCCATTGGCTTTATAGGAACTTCAGTTTGTTGAACAACAATTAAATGACGGCTTTTTTACTTACTTACATACGTCTCAACCTATTTTGTTTGTAATATTTCATACCCCTTATTCTCCATCTGGTGTAATTGCTCAAGAAAAAGGATTAATAGAATGGGTTTTCTTACCTAACAATTTTTCCAAAAAATTGACTACATATATGGATAAATTACCCTTCCTTATACAGAAAGGTTGCCATCATATTTTACAATTGTCAGGATGTGAACCACACCAGATTGTTACTCAGTTAACAACTGCTCAAATATCTTGATGTTTACAATTTAATGAAAACTGGCAAATTTCTCTTGCCTCATATCCTAGTTCGTTTTCTAATCATTATCCATCATCTAAATTGATTGATTTTCTCCGGACTAAAGCTATTATATCTCATTCCCCAATTTCAGATGTTCCAGTTAAGGGACCCACTGTTTTTACAGATGCAAATAAAAGTACTGCTGGATATTGGACCCCGGGAAGTTCCAAGGTTCTCCCCCACTCATTTTCTTCTGTACAGCCCGCTGAATTGTGGGCTATCTATTTAGTTTTGCAAGATTTTCCCCAACTTCCTATTAACATTGTTTCAGATTCTCGATATGCTGTTCTCTCTCGCCTACAGCTTCCCCATGTCTCCCTTCCACTGACCCTTAAAGCAACTATTGATTAATTGTTTTACCAAGTACAACAATTGCTCTTGCAGCGTTCAGAGTCAATTTTCTTTACTCACATCCGTACACATTCTGCCCTTCCTGGACCCTTATCTTTCAGAAATGCTACAATTGATGCCTTACTTTATCCTATAGAAGCAGCAAAACAAGAACATCTCTTACAGCATACCAACTCCAAAGGATTACAAAAATCTCATGCTATTACTCGAAAACAAGCTCAAAATATTATTCGTTCTTGTTCCATATGTGCACCCTTTGCTTTGCTGTTTACCCCACCAGGTGTCAACATAAGAGGACAACAAGCAAATCAGATATGGCAAATGGATGTAATTTACATTTCTTCTTTCGGACAACAAAAATGTGTGCATCATACTATAGATACTTGCACACATTTTCAATGGGCCACTGCATTACATTCTGAAAAGGCTGATGCTGTTATTACTCATTTGTTATCTTGTTTTGCAGTTATGGGATTACCAATTGAATTAAAAACTGATAATGCACCTGCCTACCAATCCGCAAAATTAGCTCACTTTTTATCTCAATACCATATAACTCATACTTTTGGTATTCCTTACAATAGTCAAGGGCAAGCTATCATTGAAAGAGCTAATCGTACCTTGCATGATTATCTTGAAAAAAATAAAAAAGGGGGAACAAGAGAGATTTATGAAACCTAAAGACATTCTGAATAAAACCTTACTTACCCTAAATTTTTAGAATGTTTGGAGCAAGGGAAATCTATCAGCAGCAGAGTTGCATTTTCAAGGGAAAGAAGAGGATAAGAAGATCTTGAATACACCTATTTGGTATAAAGATAAAGAGAAAGGTTGGATCCCAGCATCATTAATATATTTGGGACGAGGGTATGCTTTCATTTCTGTTAATAATTACAGGTTTTGGACCCCAGCAAGATTGATCAAAATCAACAATGGCTGATCCATTTGTTCAAAAATTCGAAGAGCTTACTATGCAGAGGAGCTTTAATTTCCACACAAGGGAAGCAGCACCTCCTACGTGGGGTCAAATGAAGAGGTTGACCCAGGAAGCAGAGAAGACATTAGTGAAGGCGGGGCAACCTCTGAATCCTACCAATCTTTTGCTTGCCATGATGGCGGTGGTGACATGTCAGGTAATCGGTGTATTGGCAAGTAATCATACATATTGGGCATATATACCTAACCCCCCATTAGTAAGAGCAGTTTCCTGGGGGGAACCAGAAGTGCAGGTATGTACTAATGAGACTGCCTTCTTTCCCCCGCCAGCTTGCGGGGGAATAGAACTACTATCTCATCATAAACAACAATATAATATTAGTAATTTGACCATTGCCGTGGAAGGTATTCCTTTGTGTATAGGAGGACACCCCTTTTGTCTGTCCACCAAGGAACATTCTCATCATTCTTATAATACATGGGGGGTAAAGTATAATAATTACCATTTTGCTACTTTTACTGTGCTTGTTTCCACCAGGGGATTTAACACCTCGACAGAACCGATAGACATTCATAATCGAAAACACATGTTGCTATGTCCTGTTAACTTTTTTGTTCCTTCTCTAGAATCTTTGGAGTGGGAACGTTGCCGAGGTCATCCACCCTTTAAAGTCATGAATTATTCTGGGGCCATCATTGTAGATTAGAGTCCAGATCATGGGCAATTCTTAGAAAAATGATCAAATAAATCTCTTAGGTGGCATCGTGCAAATAGCACTTTGATGGGTAATGGTAATGAAACAGTTAAATGGCAGCAATTTGCACTTGTCCTTCCTCAATTACAATTGCAAGGATAGCCACACATTCAAGGAGGTATTTGGAAACTATGGGCAGTTTCTGGTAATCTCACTATCTGGTCAGGAAACTATACTTGGACAGTGGTGACTCTTCGGGTCCATTCCATGTTAATTTACATGTTAAAAAATCTTATTCCGCAATGGCATGTGTAAAATATCCTTTTGCATTGTTATATGGGAATTGGACCTGGAATGATACTTTGGGGTCTGTGTCATGTGACTATTCTAATCTAACTCAATGTGTAAATCAGTCTTGGTGGGAAGAATTTGAAAGACGAGCCTATAACTCCAATTTCTCGTTAGTAACTGTTAAGGCTTGGACAGAAGTATGGTTACCTATAAATCTGACTCGGCCATGGTCAGATTCTTTTGCTGTTTCTCATCTAGTAACAGCTGTACAGACTTTGCTACACCAATCTCGAAGTATGCTTGGTGTGGTCATTGCTTCGATTCTAGCAGTCGTGTCAGTAACTGCAACAGCGGTGGTAGCAGGTCTTGCGTTACACCAAGGAATTCAAACAGCTGATTTTATTCGGGACTGGCATTAAGACTCTCATTTGTTATGGCAACAACAGCGAGATTGCACAACTTGCTACCGACGTGCTCGATCTTCAACACACCGTTTCCTGGCTTGGAGATCAATTGGCTGTTTTGTCTACACGAAGTGTGTTGAAATGTGATTGGAATTCTTCTAGGTTTTGTGTAACGCTTGTACCATTTAACATGAGTGAAGGATGGGATAAAGTAAAACCATCCTTGACTGGGCATCAAAATCTCACTATGGAGATTATGGACCTGGAATGACAAATTTTGTCTACTTTTAGCAGGACTTTACCTGACATTACGGGGTCTGATTTGCTGAAAAGTCTTCAAGAGGGAATGAATAACTTAAATCCATTAGGGCATGTATCCTCACTAATTGGGACTACCTTTGGGAACACTGAGTTTATATTACTTTTATGTTGTGTTGCCTTTCTAGTCTTCCGGGGGTGGCGGAAAGGGAAACAACTAAAATGCAAAGCAGAGAAGATCCAGACCATGCTACAATTTATAAAAGCAAATAAAAAAGGGGGAGATGAAGGGTTAATAGGGTAGCAGAGATGTGCCTGCAAATGGGTCTCTCTGCTTGGGCTGAATGTCCTTGCAAACGAGGCGTTCTGCCAGAGTCTGGACAGAGCCTTGAGTTTAATGGTCCCTTGCAAACGAGGGAGCATTCCCTTCTTGTGAAAAAAAGGAAAAGAGGGCTTTGGACAGACTCTGCAGTAGACAGGGATTTCACTCCCCTTGCTGTACGATAACATGTATGCACCTGCGCTGTACTGAAAAGGCTTAGTCATGCAGTCTGGAATTCTGCCTAGGGGGCTTTATAATATTAAACCCCAAATTGTTTGCGCAGTTCTGTTCTTCCAGCTGGAGAGTGTATTGTCCGTCTCTTGTGTGTCTCTTGTGTTTTGTCTTTGTGTCATTTCGCTTGCAACAAAACATAGTTACAATTCAGATTTTCTTTTTAAGTTGCCTCCATAGTTGGTTTGCAATAGCAACAGATTCTCCCCTTTATTCATAGCCATACCCTAACACACATAATTTTTAAAAATCTATTAATGTAAGACAAAGCCATCACAATGCTTCAGGAGTGACTGAGAGAAAACCCCAATAAAGTCACAATACTCAGGCAGGTGGATTTAATGAACAAGTCCTAGGTAGATATCAATCCATCTAAAGTAAGTAAGTAAAGTTGTTCAGTAGTGTCTGACTCTTTGCGACCCCGTGGACTGGTAGGCTCCTCCCTCCATGGGATTCTCCAGGCAAGACTACTGGAGTGGGTTGCCATTTCCTTCTCCAAAAGTTACTTTTTTTTTTTTTTTTGCCAACAGTTACTCATGTTTGGCAATTTTATGAGGATCATTTAAAAGCACTGAGAAGAGCAATGGTAAAATTTGCAGAGAGGCACAGCTTTGGTTTAACTGACCTTTGCTGCAGATTGGCTTTATGTAGGTCCTAAAAGAAATGGTTGATAAAGGCCTTCATTTAACTTAAAATTATGATTCCTGCCTATATTAAATGATTTATAGAAAGGGTTTTCCTTTTACTATATTTTTTTTCTATTCATTGTGTAATGAGTAAAAAAAAAAAAAAAAAAGTGATAATCTTCTTTCACAAATATGTAGTTACAGAGACCAGCCCAAGAGCTGGAAAAGCCTTATCTATGACACATATAAATGGTACCTCAATTTTAAAATAAAAAATTTATATGTAGATGTAAAACTGATACAAACAAGTCACTAGAAATATCATGTTAACCATACATTTAAATGCAGTGACGTGGAGTACTGGTCATCAGGAGAAAGAGTGTTTCGCTGTGACAGGGAATATTCTCACAACAGTAAGTTGGAGGTTACTGTTTAGCATGTTCAGAATTAATGCAGATACTGCCTCTTACACATGCTGTTTTGGTCTATTGGTAAAATACCATAAACTTTTACAAAAAGAAAAGATGTCACATTCTCCACTGGCCTAGTGCTTTTGCATTTTTATATGAATACAGTGTAGAATTCAACAATCAGTAAACTGGAAAACATAAAGATTATGCAAGAAGCCAAGAAGAAAGGTGATCAAAATGATGAGCTTCCTTCCTGCCCTCAGGCGAGCTGAATTCTGTGGAAGCAGCTGCAGTGACTCATTTTTGTTCTGCTTTTCATTGGTCAGGTTTTCATGCTTATTTTTGCTTTCTGAAATAAATGCACCAGGTAAGAGAAATAGTTAGAAGGAATAACTTTAAAGAAAGTATGGAGTTTAGAATAGCATTTTCATTTGGATCAAATTCTTTGAGAAAAGGTTAAAGACCCACAAGCTCATAAATGAGAAAAGATATAAGTAAAATCTATTTATCTCTTAGAATTTTCACTAATGTTGAGGGGAAAAAAGGGGTTAAAAATTTAGCTTCTAATCGATGTGAAAGAGTATCAGCTCACCTTTCTCATTTTCAGTCTTATGTACAAACACATAAATACGAAAATTGAATGGAGGCTTCATCTCATTGTTAATGTGATTTAATTCTCTTCTATGACTCAGATGGTAAAGAATCTGCCCACAATGCGGGAGACGTGAGTTTAACCCCTGGGTCGGGAAGATCCTCTGGAGAGTGGAATGGTGATGTATTCCAGTATTCTTGCCTGGGGAATTCCATGGACAGAGGAGCTTGGCAGCCTATCGTCCATGGTGTCACAAAGAGTTGGACACAACTGAGGGACTAACACACTTTCATCTCATTGTTAATGTGATTTAATTCTTTTCTGTCCTCATAACAGCAAAATTGTGGTTGCTGCTGCTGCTGAGTTGTGTCAGTTGTATCCGACTCTTTGTGACCCCATAGACCACAGCCCACCAGGCTCCCATCCCCGGGATTCTCCAGGCAAGAATACCGGAGTGGGTTGCCATTTCCTTCTCCAGTGCATGAAAGTGAAAAGTGAAAGTGAAGTCGCTCAGTCATGTCTGACTCTTCGCGACCCCATGTAGCGACTTCACTTTCACTTTTCACTTTCATGACTGGAGAAGGAAATGACAACCCACTCCAGTATTTTTGCCTGGAGAATCCTGGGGACGGGAGCATGGTGGGCTGCAGTCTATGGGGTCACACAGAGTCAGACACGACTGACGTGACTTAGCAGCAGCAGAAACCACAATTATGCTGTTATAATTGTGGTTAGTAAATAACTATTCCTTCTCATTCTACACATGTACTTGAAGATTTACTTTCATCAAAAAGACAGAACATAAACCAAACCATAATATAATACTTGTTGTTCAATAAGATTTTGACACAGAGAAATGGAAGGGAAAATATCTTTTAAATGCAGATACAAGTTCTAACTTTTTCTAAATAAAGCTGTTTAATTGTGGCCCAATTTGGGTAATTTGAATATCTTCCACTTACACTATATTAGACTAACTCAATTCAAAATGCTATTTTAAGGTCTAACCCAACTTTTCATTTAAAATAGCATTTACTAACTCTGTAGTCCCAAGTGATAATCCCTCAAACATTCAACAAAACATAAGACAGCATCACATGGACTCATCATGTCCACCAAACCCTTCCCTTCCTGGTGCACAACCTGGTGTTTTATCTTGAAGGGAAAAAAGAGCAAAGAGGGAACAGCTTGGCTTGTTACACTTGGCTGTGGGCTGACAGCTGCTGGTAGCCCCCTGTGTGGCCTGAGCCCCTGGTCTGAGCAAAGAACAATGCTGCACCTGAAACTCCCTGTGTTAGGCCCCAAGGGTACTCATGGGATTACAACAGCTGTGCTGTGACCCGTGTATGATGAGGAGAGTGAAAGATGGCCCCCAACTCCACCAGCAGCCCGCCACATATATGCACCCCCTAGGTGGATCCGTCTTGATGGTTAGGCTTTGAATGCCGAACACCGAGATTCTTGTAGACTCTGGTACCTGACTACAGGCAGAAGGAAAAGCAGATTCTCTAAGTTGGAAGCTCACTATTTGTTCAAACTTAAGAGGAAGATTATTAAAATGTTATTAGGTGGATTTGTATATTCTGAGAAAAGAGTGTTTAAAAGTCAGAGAAAACCACAAATCAAAAAACAGAATAAATACAATTCCAGTCATGTCTTAGTTTTATTTTATAGAGTGACTTTCCCTTTTTCTGCCTACAAACCTTTCAACATCTTTTACTCTAGGTGGGGAGAAAACACATGATATAAACAAAGACTTACAAAGATCACTACAGTGCATCTATAGTAGGTGAGCAAGTATCATGAAGGATTTGATTTATTAGAGAAAAATAATACCATATAGACAGGAATGTTACCTGATACTTGATTTAAAAACATAATAGAACTAGAGGTGAATTCATCCAGTGGCTCTTAACTTGGAATCAAAGAAGGTTGAATGGAATAGGACAGAAGCACGTTTATATTTTTAGGCATACTAAAGGAGTCTTACACACAGGAAAATAAAGAAATAGCCATCATATTCAGGTGAGGGTGCTGAGATTGGCTCCATTATATAAATGAGGATGGCAGTACTACATAAATTAGAATCATTAATGAAATAAGCAGTATCATATAAGAATTCATATGTTTGTTTAAAATGATCTCAGATTCAGTTTCTACATTATGTTTCCCCAGGCATGGAAATCTATACGATGAATACTTGGGACAGGTTTGTTTGTTTGTTTGTTTTTTAATTGAGCTTCATCAAGCATGGGAACCAGTCATTTGAAAACAGAAAATAGAGACTGAGCAGTAATGTTTGAACACATCTAGGATTTCCTTTTAAACACATGCTTCAAGGAAAACAGTATTGAATTTACAAGAGGAATAATTAAAAGAGGACATCATTGGAAGGGAGGTTGCATAGCAAGTCTGGCCCTGCAGTCTGATGCTGGGGTAGCATCTGCTCACTTGGCCCCTTGTGTCCCTCAGGGAGGACAGGGGCTCAAGAATGCAGAACAGTATCACTACTAGGACTGCCCAGAGCTGCTGCAAAGATCCAAAAAGTTTCACTTTAAAAGTTCTTTAGAGGGCTTCCCTGGTGATCCAGTGGCTTCTCCCAATGCAGGGGCCTGGGTTCAGTTTCTGGTCAGTGAACTAGATCCCATATACTGCAAGTAAGAGTTTGCATGCCACAATTAAAGATCCCATGTGTGGCAACTAAGACCTAGTGCAGCTTTTTTTAAAAAGGCACTAAAAGTTCTTTATAAATGCTATAAAATGTTATGAATGATTGCTTCTACTATGCAAATAGTAAGAAATATGTGTATTAGTTGCTCAGTTGTGTCCGACTCTTTGTGACTCCATGGACTATAGTCTTCCAAGTTCCTCTGTCCATGGAATTCTCTAGGCAAGAATACTGGAATAGGTTGTCATTCCTTTCTCCAGGGGATCTTCTCAACCCAGGGATTGAACCCAGATCTCCTGCACTGCAGACAGCTTCTTTACTGCCTAAGCCACCAGTGAAGCCCAGGAAATATGTAGACTGGAATTCTACTAATAAAAACAGGTGCCATTGAAAGAAAATAACCTACTAGGTTAATTTATTTTATTTTTGTGATTCTCCTTGGGAATTAAAAATAGAGTACTTCTGGAGAAACTGACAAAGCTGTGATTTATCTTAATAAAAGACTTATGGAGATCTTGAAACCTGTTTCCTGAAAGAAATGAGTTATAAATATATTTCTTAAACCAGATGGCAAAGTTTCTAATGACAGAATTCATCTCCTGTGCAGCTGAATGAGTCCCTGTTTTTAAACAACAGAATGAAACAAATCATTGAGTGCAGCAGCTATGAGGTTACTGTTACAGCTCACAGTATGGCACGATGGATCAAAGTAAATCTCTCTCCTTTTTTTTAAGCAGTTAGTGAAAATCCAGTAGATCCTCTCTTAAATTTACTAAGAATTCTTTAAGGCATTTTGTTAATATTTTTTTTTTTAATGTGCTTTACAAGTATTTAGACCCCAAAGCATCTTAATTTTCTTACTATCTTATTTTCTAAGTATCACAGAAAGCTCAGTCTAATACAAACATTTTAAGTTTTACACAGAAAACAACTGTGGCCATTCCTACAGCAGGAGAACTAGAGAGTGTGGTCAGGATGCCTGAGTCAGCACAGGGCTGAGGGCCCTGAAACCAAGGTAAGATTCACAGGTGTGCACAGATGCCAAGGATATTGCTCCATCTCAGGGTTCAGTGCAGTTGTGCCCTGAGAGGTTTCAAAGAGAAATCTTAGTTTTCCATACTTTCCTTAGAAGGGGAAATGGGGCTGAGAGCAAGAACTCTGTATAGAATAACCTGGGAGTGCTGCGGGGGATCCTGTTGCCCTAGGACTCCCCACCGAGGTCAGGGCTTCCTCCATCCTACTGGTTCAGGCTCTGGATATGAACATGACTGATGGGGCAAGTGGTTCCTGTCTTCCCAGACTCTTGGCTGCACACATGGCTGAGCTAGGAGCTGGGCCCTGGGTGCCAGACGGCCGAGAGGATTCCCAAAGTCAGGTGCAGAGGAATTTTGGAAAAGCAGCTCCCATGCCAGGTGGCTCTGTTTCAGGTCAGTTCCCCAGGATGTGGTTGCTTGGAAGCAGGAGATGCTGGGACTTGTGGGCGGCTCTCTGGGCAAGCCCATCTATCCTAAGCCTCCTAGCAAATGCTTCTCTCAAATGCCAGTTCTCTTTCAACAAAACTCTGACAAGACTTTCCCCCCACACTTTAGGCAGGAGAAAAAAAAAAAAAAAAACGTGTCCCTGGAGGTGAGCTGGCAGAAGTAAGAGGAAAACTCCTGAGGGAAGAGGGGATGGGAAGGCCCCAGTCCCCTCCTGCTCAGGCCTTCCTCTGAGCACTGGGGATAGCCCATGAGCTCCAAATGCAAGCCTGCTGATAACCCCTTTCCCTTCTGCCTCACCCCTCAGTCAATGATTCCTAAAAAAATTTAAACTGTGTAGGAAAAAGAAGTTCATTACACAACTAGATACTAAGTGAAACGGCATAGTGGTGATAACATTTCAAATAACAAACAAAAGTGAACTACACGTCCAATTTGGAAAGGAGAAGGGAATAGGACCTCCTTCACAAAGGGCTTCCCTGATAGCTCAGTTGGTAAAGAATCCACTCACAATGCGGGAGACCTGGGTTTGATCCCTGGGTTGGGAAGATCCCCTGGAGAAGGGAAAGGCTATCCATGCCAGTATTCTGGTATGGAGAATTCCATGGACTAGTCCATGGGGCCGCAAGGAGTTGAACACAACTGAGCAACTTTCACTTCACAAAGAGAGAAAGCAGCCTGGTGAACAAGGAAGAAACCAGGGCTTGGCATTTGAGTTTAACTTCCAGTGAGGCACTTGAGTTTAACTTCCAGTGAGGATAGGGATGGGGGTCTGTGGATGGTGTGCAGAGATATAACTCTTGCAAGATTCATGATAATTCTTTCTAATATGGCTGTGCCCTTGATTAAGGGCATTCCTTTAAGACTTTACCTTGTTAGTCAGTCTCCCAACAGAAACAAAAGCCATACATATGTTGCTGTTGTCATTCAGTTGAAAGGGGAGGGAGCCACTCCTCTAACACTGAGCAGTAATAATCCAGTCTAAGTGAGTGTCCCAGGAGCCGGGTTTGAGCATCAGGTCTGGAGCAGAGAAGAGTCTTCCAACCACAGGCTGAGAGCCGTGCTCTCCTCCACCACCAGCTTAGCAGAGTCACCGGGACTCTTCGGTCTAAAAAATAATGCTAGCTTTCCTTCTTCCTAGTCTCTCTGCTTTTGGTGATGCTGTTTTTTCAAAACCACTGGAAGTGATGAGAGAAGAGTTTTCATTTTCACATGGTTTGTTTTCGTTCACATTTTCTTCGTTTAGGTTGCTGACTAGAAGTTGCACTTCTTAGAATTAGCCTACCAAAGATGTCATCTGAAAAAAATTTAGTTCCTTTTATAGGTCTCTGTTGGCAGCCTATTAAGTTCAGTGAAAATATTTTAATCCGAAAGAGCGGGGAGGGGCTCTGGACGGAGGCTGGGTGGGGGCGGGGGTGCAGGTCCAGGAGACAAGCAGGTATAGATGCCGAGTGGACTGAGTCCCGGCTCGCCCGCCCTGCTTTATAACCAGGATGATCACACACCCACACATCCACAAAAATCCTGAAAATACAGTAGAAACAATCAACCACAATATTTCTTATGACTACAGGTGGAAAGAACTTAAGTGTTGTCAGGGACGTATTTCTGAATTTGAGTTGGATTTCTGAACTTTAACGCTAACAGTCTGACTTAGTGAGAAAAGCAACCACATCCGCGCCTCCATGGGTGATGACACAGTTAGAACAGTTCACAGCGACTTCGACTCTTCTGACTAGACTTTACAGGAACCTCAGAACTCTGAGGGACTGGCCTGCGGGACCCGCCTCTGGATGCTGGGCTGGTGGAAGGCGCCTCTGTGCAACCCACACCACATGCGCCACTCAGCGCAGAGACACGTGAGGGGAGTCTGCCACTTAATTAACAAGACCCGCTCAACTTTGGGGACTATTCATAGTCCAGAGTCCAAGATCCCATGACAATTAGATAAATATGTTTTGTGCTTATGCTCTAAAAGCTGCAAATATATTTCTCTCATGAGTATAAAGCCAATAAGCAGAGATGATGTACGTCAGCATTTCCTGAAACTGTTATTGTGGAGAAAAGGTGGGTCCAAAGAAATGGATCGTTCTTCACAAGAAAACGCATTCAAGTTATCAAGTTAATCCCCTAGATTCAGGATCTCTTTGATAACTGTCTAATGTCCTATAAATGTAGGCCATTATAATTCATGGATGAGCTACTGCAGGAAGAAACAGCTGTTTCTTAGGTTTGGAAAGGCTGTAGGTAAGGAAAGATGGGTCCAGAGGAGAAGGCTGTGTGCTTACTTCAAGGCAAAGGAAACAAAAATATCACACACACACACACATCTCAGAATAACCTCCTGAGGTAAATATTGTTGTTACCCAACTTTAACCATGAAGAAACTGAAACTTAAAATGGTCAAATTACTCACTTGGGGTCAGAGTGAGTGGCAAATCCAGCCAGACACAGACAACATCTCCTCAGCCCAAGCTGTAAGCCTGGCCCTGTATGGCCTCCTCACAAGGCAAATGCACAGGACGATGAAAAACACGGCCACCAAAATCTTCCTCTAGTTATTAACATGAACTTAGTCATTCACACTTATGCATTTATCATATATTTAAATTCATTATAGTAATTTATATTTTTTTTATTTGTTTTTATGTCTGTTTATTTAGAAGTATTTGGTTCTCAAAGGCTGAATCTCCTAGAACTCTGAATATATAAAATGTGGCAGGTTAAAATAGTTTTTGATAAAAGAAAGTACCTAGAAAAATGGGTGCATGTGTTTTGCCAGATCCTGGAGACTCCAGGTTCAATATGTGGGTCTCCCACACTGCAGGCAGATTCTTTACTCTCTGAGCCACCAGGAAAGCTCGACCCTGGAGAGGAGTAGTCTAACCAGACAAATTCTGAACCATATTCAAGGAAACATATTAATGGAAACACAATGGGCTACAGTGTTCATTTTTGGAAAAGGAAAGCATATAAGATCATCCAGAAGGGGGAAAAAAAAAACTACAACCACACTTTCTTGATTCTAATATATGGGAAGAATTCTTGATGTGGCTGTCTACATAAGGGATGTGAACTGCAGTTAGTAAAAAGGCAAAAATACAGAAGACAGAAACTTTTCCATTTGGCTTTTTGTTTGTTTACACAAATCTTCACTATACACAAACTAAATTTTAAGCTTTAACTCAGTGAAGGCATTTGTGAGGAGAGGCAAGTCAGCACACACTTGGAGTGTGTAGTGCCCTTGCTTTTTGGTGATATAACCTGACAGAGGGCTACAACTCTGAGAAACCTACAAGGAAAGGGGGCACATTTCCCCTGTTATCTCAGATCATAGTGGTCTTACGCAAATGGCAGCCAGTAGGTGCTCAGAGTCTCTGACAAGTGTTGAAAATGCTGACATTCTGTGCTGCTGAACATGGGAGATGCATCTATTTTAGAGACTAGATGATTAAACAGTAAGGTTCACACTCCATTGTGTAAATAAGACCCTGAATTATATTCTGTCAAACAAGAGCATCTTCTTCTGTTCTTCCATAAGAAATTTACTATGGTATCAGAAAGTTGAGAAATCTGGAAGATGCCATTTAGAACCTTTAAAAATGCTTGGATGATACATTTTAAACCTTCACTGAAAATAGGAATATTTGTATTCATAAACATGTTGGGACTTTTAAAGCCCTGATAACATAGTTTTCATGGTTAATTTAAAATCTCTCGGGACTTCCCTGGTGATCCAGTGGTTAAGAATCTGCCTGTCAACACAGGGAACATGGGTTGGATCCTTGGTTTGGGAAGATACCACATGCCAATGAGCAATTAAGCCCATGCACCACAACTACTGAGCCCACAGGCTCTATAGCCTGTGAGCTACAACTACTGAAGCCTGCACACCCTGGAGCCTGTGCTCTGCAACGAGAAGCCACTGCAATGAGAAGCCCGCATATCACTGAAGAGTTGCCCCCGCTCACTACAACTAGAGAAAGACTGAGCACAGTAACCAAGACCCAGCCCAGCCAAAAAAACAAAAAAAGGCAAACCTCTCATGAAAAAAAAAAAAAAATAGCTTGCTTTTCTCACGGCTTTTGTAGTGTCGTTGTTCAGTCGCTCAGTCATGCCTGACTCTTTGTGACCCCATGGACTACAGCACGCCAGGCTTCCCTGATCTTTACCACCTCCCGGAGTTGGCTCAAATTCATGTCCACTGAGTCAGGGATGCCATCCAGCCATCTCATCCTTTGTCATCTCCTTCTCCTCCTGCCTTCAATCTTCCCCACCATCAGGGTCTCTTCCAATGAGCTGGCTCTTCATATCAGGTGGCCAAAGTATTGGAACTTCAGCTTCAACATCAGTCCTTCCAATGAATATTTAGGGTTTATTTTCTTTAGGATTGACTGGTTTGATCTCTTTGAGTCCAAGGAACTCTCAAGAGTCTTCTCTAGCACCACAGTTTGGAAGCATTAATTCTTCCATGCTCAGCCTTCTTTATGGTCCAACTCTCACATCCATACATGTCTAGTGAAAAAACCATAGCTTTGACTATACAGACTTTTGTCGGCAAAGAGATATCTCTGCTTTTTAATACACTGCCTAGGTTTGTCATAGATTTTCTTCCAATGAGCAAGTGTCTTTTAATTTCATGGCTGCAGTCACCATCTGCTTTGATTTTGGAGCCCAAGAAAATTGGAATTCTCCAGGCAAGAATACTGGAGTGAGTAGCCACTCCCTTCTCCAGGGGATCTTCCTGACCCAGGGATGGAACCCAGGTCTCCTCCATTACATGCAGATTCTTTACTGTCTCAGCCATCAGGGAAGCCCCCAAGGACTATTAGACATAGACACAGACTATAGACTATTAGACTATAGACACAGAGAGTTTATCACGTTTCCTACCATGATACTCAAAAGAGAGTACAGCAGAGCTATTTACACCACAATGGCTTGGAATTATGTGCGAGAAAGATGTGGGTGATACAAGGCAGGAGCTCATCGAGGAAATATACATATTAAGGGAAAAAAAAACCACATTTTTTTTCCTTTACTGGATTATTCCTTTCAGGCTAAAAATATGCTGTTGGTTCCTCCATTAAAAAAAAAAATCCTTCACTCTTTCCCCCTCCAGCAAGACCTTCTTTCTCTGCTGACCTCCGAGTGTACTGGCTCCTCCAGAAAGCTACCCATCATCCTCTTCTCCTGCGCCCATCTAACCAGGCATTGGTTACTGGCTACTTAATGGTGCCTGCCCTTGTGAAGATACCAATTCCTCCTGCTCCTGCAAGCACCACAGCATGTCATATGGCTCTGGTTTACACCCTTCTTCTGGAAGCCTCTTCCACGTGGTCCACGAAGCTCCACGATCTGGCCCAGCATCCCTC